>NC_041391.1:439121588-439206343 GCF_002162155.2 Triticum dicoccoides | reverse complement strand
GCCGTGCCCCTCCGACGCCCGGCCGCCGCCGTGCCCCTCCGCCGCCTCCTCGTCGCCAGCAGCCGCCACGGCCACGGCCCCCTCGCCGGCGAGCTACAGGAGCTCCGGCGTGAACAGTGTCCCCGGCGCCGCCTCGGGATCCGTGCGCTGGATCTGGATCTGGGCTAGGTTGACCCCCTCTCCCCCGAAACCCTAACTCCCAGATTTTTATGCTATCTTTGACTGCTCGTATCTCCGCAACCGTAGATTCGTTTTAGGCGTATGATATATCAAAATCTTCGCCTCGACATGTACATCATTTCATCCCATTGCATCATTTGCATTTGAGGTCATCTTGATACCCAAAATGCTGTTAGAAGGAGGCTTCGTGAGTTAAATTGCAGAACCGTTAGTTCATCATGCACTTTTGTCATTTTTGCTATGTTTAATCCGTGCATGATATGCCTGTGCCCCTTTGGGATGTATTGTGAAGCATTTTGTCTTCTTTCCAGAGGTGCCACCCATGCATTTTTAGGATGTGTGTGTTGTCTTGTGCAAGCTTGCGAAGAGAGGTACCTGAGATTGCAGATTTCAGGGACTTAGTGATTTTCACTAAGTCTGGGATATTTTAGTTCATGATGCTATATGTCCAGCTTGTTTCTTAGCGATCCGTGCCTCTTTTGAGGATGATCAGTAAGGGAGTTTTGATATTTATGTCATGCTCTATCCATCCATGTCTTTGTTGGCATTTGTGGAGTGCTCTAGGTTGACTCAATCGAGCTCAACTTTTGCTTCGTTGTTAATCGGGGCAGATCGTCAACTTGTTTGCGATTTCGCCGATGCTACCGTTAGAGTTCCATGCATGCTATGCCTTCGTTCTTGCCATGTGTAGCTAGCACTTTGTGCCTTCTTGCTGGTTATATGCTTTCCTTGCCATGACTTGCACCGTAGTGAGTGCATCGAGCTCGTTTACATGCCTTCGTGAGTTAAATTTCAGCATGTCTCAGTTTTCACTAAGTCTGAAAACTGATTGTGTTCGAGCAATGTTCGTGAGCTCGGTAGAGTATTTTGTGAACCCTTTTGGCCCCAGGTCACTTTGGGTGTTTTATTAAGCTTGATGAATAGCTCCATGCCACGTTCTTACTTGTCATGTTCATGGTTTCTATCATGTTGTTTTGCTGCTCCGAATAGAGCTTCGTGATCTGAAATTTCAGACTAGTGTTGATTTCACTAAGTCTGAAATCTGTTTTGCATTTGCGTTTTAGCCATGCTTGTTTGAACCTCTTAATGGATGAATTTGCCTATGGCTCAGTGCTAGTGTTTTGTCAACCATCTTGTGTACATCACTGCCATGTATTTTGTTTTCATGTTTGGTGGCTGTAGCATGTTCATTTCGTTGCATTTAGATGCCTACTTGCTGTAAATCGCAGACCGGTGTCATATCTTAAAACGCTCGCCATTTCCAAACCGTAGCTCCGATTCCTATGATCTTTATATCGTTTTCAAGCGATTTCATCCCCTCTATCCAGTGGCACACTTGGTTTTCCAAGTTGATGCCAGGTTCATGCATTTCCTGTCATATCTTGCATTTTGCATCCCGCATCGCATCCCGCATAGCATATCGTCATTTCATCATATTGCTTGGTCTTGCCCGTGGTTGATTGTATCCTTGTTGCTTGTTTGTCTTGTTGGGTAGAGCCGGGAGACGAGTTCTCTACCGAGGAGCCCGTTGAGTTTGCTTGTGAGGATCCAGTCAACTCTGACAACTGTGCAGGCAAGATGATCATACCCTCGAAATCACTACTATCTTTGCTATGCTAGTTTGCTCGCTCTTTTGCTTTGCCAATGCTACGATGCCTACCTTTTGCTTGTCAGCCTCCCAATTGCCATGTTGAACCCCTAACCCACCATTGTCCTAGCAAACCGTTGATTGGCTATGTTACCGCTTTGCTCAGCCCTTCTTATAGCGTTGTTAGTTGCAGGTGAAGATGGAGCCGTTCCTTGTTGGAACATTTATATTCTTGTTGGGATATCATTATATTGCTATGTTATCTTAATGCACCTATATACTTGGTAAAGGGTGGAAGGCTCGGCCTCTCGCCTAGTGATTTGTTCCACTCTTGCCGCCCTAGTTTCCGTCATATCGGTGTTATGTTCCCGGATTGTGCGTCCCTTACGCGGTTGGGCTATAATGGGAACCCCTCGATAGTTCGCCTTGATTAAAGCTTTTCCAGCAATGCCCAACATTGGTTTTACCATTTGCCACCTAGCCTCTTTTTCCCTTGGGTTTCCGGAGCCCGAGGGTCATCTTATTTTAACCCCCCCCCCCCCGGGCCAGTGCTCCTCTGAGTGTTGGTCCGAACCAGGCAGCCTGCGGGGCCACCTCGGGGAAACTTGAGGTTTGGTTTTACTCGTAGCTTGACCTATCCGAGCGTGCCCTGAGAAAGAGATATGTGCAGCTCCTATCGGGATTTGTCGGCACATTCGGGCGGTGTTGCTGGACTTGTTTTAACCTGTCGAATCATCTTGTTGTACCGAGATACCGAGTCTGATCGGTGTGTCTTGGGTGGAGGTCTATTCCTTCGTTGACCGTGAGAGCTTGTTATGGGCTAAGTTGGGACCCCCCTGCAGGGATTGATCTTTCGAAAGCCATGCCCGCGGTTATGGGCGGATGGGAATTTGTTAACGTCCGGTTGTAGATGACTTGAACTAAACTTAATTAAAATAAATCAACCGTGTGTGTTACCGTGATGGCCCCTTCTCGGCGGAGTCCGGGAAGTGGACACGGTGTTGGAGTTATGCTTGCGTAGGATGTTCTTTTAGCTTCTCACTTGTGCTTCGCCTTCTCTTCTCGCTCTCTTTTGCGTATAAGTTAGCCACCACATATGCTAGTCGCTGCTGCAGCTCCACTTATATTTGCCTTATCCATCCCTATGAGCTTAAATAGTCTTGATCGCGTGGGTGTGAGATTGCTGAGTCCCTGTGGCTCACAGATACTACAACTCCAGATGCAGGTCCAGGTGATTCCGCTCCAGTTGACGATTACGAGCTCAAGTGGGAGTTCGACGAGGACTCTCAGCGATACTATGTTTCTTTTCCGGATGATCAGTAGTGGTGCCTAGTTGGGGTTATCGATTCAGGACCTTGTCGCATGTTGGGGGTCTTTTCTATTTTGGCGCCGTAGTCGGGCCATGAGTGTTTGTTTGATGGATGTTATTTATGTTCTCTGATGTGACGTGGCGAGTGTAAGCCAACTATGTTATCTCCCCCTTTTATTATGTATTACATGGGGTGTTGTAATGATTGCCTGACTTGCGACATTGCTTTCAATGCGGTTATGCCTCTAAGTCGTGCCTCGACACGTGGGAGCTATAGCCGCATCGAGGGCGTTACAAGTTGGTAATCAGAGCCATCCCTGACCTTAGGAGCCCCATTGCTTGATCGTTTTTAGCAGCCGAGTTGTGTCTAGAAAAATGTTTTGAGTCCTTAGGAATTATATATCGGAGAGCTTAGGAATTCTTTTTACTTCCCAGTCTCCTCATCGCTCTGGTAAGTCATCCTGGCGTAGAGTTTTGACTCTTCTCTTCTAAAAATTCACTAAAAAAAAATTTTAGGTTCACGCGAGTATCTTGGTTTTGTTCCGATGGTGTTGTGACGAGAACATTGTTCTTGGTGCCTCCTGTCTTTAGGGGTTGTGGCAGTGTCCCGGGGAGTTGAGCTCCGAGGTGTTGTCGTCACAATTTCATCGTTGCAATTCTGGTATACTTGAGATATGTTCGCCGACATCGAAAATCTCTTTTATGCAGTTCGTTGGTGAGATAACCTCGACGCCACCCAGTACTGGGGCGGGAGTTCGGGAGTATCGCCATAACTTGTATAACGGATGCTTTTCGAAGGTTGAGATAGATGGTTTCCGAAGTTTTCCTGGTTATGTGTTGAAGGATGGATACAGCTGGATGTAGGATTTGCTAGTTTGGGTGAGATATTGTGCTTCCCCTGTATCCCCAACACCTGATTGCATAACCGGAAAGGTTCGGGAGTTTCATAGGTGGGAAATCTAGTAGCTCTAGTTCTTCTTCCACGGAGATTGGTTTGAGATTGGGATTTCTTACCGATTATTCGTTCTTGATCCGTACCTTGTTGAATTATTTTTCTTCCTTAATTCTTCGTGGTTTCTCAATTTATGGATATGTGACCATTTGAAGAGGAATGCATTCGTTTATTTTGTTCGGATGTGAAGACTATATGTTGCAATTTTCATTCCGTTGGATTCAGCTTCTATATTGTTGTCTATCTATGTGCTAATGGTGGTCAACCTGTTCAGGATGGCTCCTCCAACGCGCACGACTCCGAATCCTAATCCGCCTCCACCTCCGCCTCCTCCGGAAGCATGGCAAGCTGTGATGGCCGCTACTAATGCAAACGCACAGTTGATCATGCAAATCCTCCAAGAGCGCAATCAAGGCAGTCAAGGGAATCAAGGCCATAATCAGCACCACTTTGCTACTCTGAACCAGTTCCTTGCTAATGGCCCAAAGACGTTCAGCGGTTGTGTTGAGGCTACCGACGCTGACGATTGGCTAGTGGATCTGGGCAAGCATTTTGAATGCAGCAACGTCAGGCCTGAAGATTTCGTAAAGTTCGCTTCTTTCCAGCTCAAAGATCAGGCTGCAGAGTGGTTCCAGCAGTACAAGGATTCCAGAGGTGGACGTGTTATCACTTGGGACGATTTCCGTCAAGATTTCCGCGCTCATCACATCCCTCAAAGTGTGGTTGAGAGTAAGCGTCAGGAATTCCGCAATCTGAAGCAAGGCTCTTTGTCTGTCTATGACTACAACAAGTTGTTCCAGAAACTCGCCCGTTTTGCCAAGCAGGATGTTCCTGATGAGAAGACCATGATCTATCAGTTCAGGGGTGGTCTTCGTGAGGAAATTCAGCTCGCTCTTGTCCTCTTTGAGCCATTGAGATACGATGAGTTCTACAACATGGCACTGAAGCAAGAGGCTGCTCAGATGAGATGTGATGCTTCCAGGAAGCGTGCCAGAGATGCTACTCCGTCTTCCTCTACTCAAGTGGTCAAGCAGCAGAAGTATTGGCTTCCTCCTCCTCCGTTTCGTCAGCCGTATCAGCAGAAGAGCAAAGGTGGCAGTGGTTTCTCCCACCCACCCAACCCAGGCTTTCAGAACAAGTCCTCGTCTCAAGCGCCAAGATCGAGTGCTCCGTATCACCGTCCGCTTTCAGAGGTCACGTGCAACAAGTGCCAACAGAAGGGTCACTATGCCAACAAGTGTACCAACCAGAGGCGTCTTCCTCCTCCTCCTCCTGTCAGATCGGCAAGTACAGCTGTGGTCAAGCATAATCCCAAGTACGCCAAGGTCAATATGCTGAATGCAGCTCAGGCTGAGGATTCTTCAGATGTCATTATGGGTAACCTTCCTATTAATGATATTCCTGCAAAAGTTCTTTTTGACACGGGTGCATCGCATTGTTTCATGTCAAAGCCATTTTTTACCAAGCATGAGTTCGTTTCTTCTCATTTGGGTAAACATATGGATATCATTTCTCCTGGCAAACGTTTGAGCGCAAGTCTGGAGGTGCCAGATGTCGCTATCACGATGGGCGATTTCAAGTTTCTTGCTTCTCCTATGGTTCTTGGTAACTCGGATATCGATCTTATTCTCGGGATGGACTGGCTCTCTAAGCATAAAGCTCAGCTTGATTGTGCAGCCAGGCAGATTCAATTGACTCATTCGTCTGAGGATGTCATTGTCTTTGCCGCTCGGGATAATTCCATCTGGTTGTTTTCTCTCAATGAGAAGGGTGAATTGGATGCTATTTCGCAGATTCCTGTCGTTTGCGAATATCAAGACGTCTTTCCAGAAGAACTTCCAGGGATGCCTCCAAACCGGCCGGTTGAATTTGTTATTGAACTTGAGCCCGGTACGGAACCTGTGTGCAAACGTCCCTACAAGCTCGGGCCTGAAGAGTTGAAGGAGTTGAAGAAACAACTCGATGAGCAAGAAAGATTGGGTCTCATTCGGCCTAGTACTTCTCCGTGGGGTTGTGGTGTTCTTTTTGTGAAGAAGAAGGATGGATCGAGTCGACTTTGTGTTGATTACCGTCCAGTAAACAAGAAGACCATCAAGAACAAATACCCACTTCCCAACATAAATGAGCTGTTCGAACAACTCAAGGGTGCTCAAGTATTCTCCAAGCTTGATCTCCGTATGGGTTATCATCAGATTCGTATTCGTGAGCAAGATATTCCCAAGACGGTGTTCAGGACAAGTTTTGGTTCATATGAATACACCGTCATGTCTTTTGGCCTCGCCAACGCTCCTCCGACGTTCTCTCGCATGATGAACTTCATCTTCAACCCCTACACCAATGAATTCATTTTGGTCTATCTCGACGACATTCTGGTTTTCTCGAAGAACAAGGAAGATCATGCCAAGCACTTGCGTTTGGTTCTTGACAAGCTCAGAGAACATCAGTTCTACGCCAAGTTCTCCAAGTGTGAATTTTGGCTCGATGAAGTTCTTTATCTTGGTCATATCATCTCTGCCAAGGGCATTTCCGTGAATCCTGAGAAGGTGTCTGCAATTGTGAATTGGGAACCTCCTCAGAACGTGAAGCAACTCCGCAGTTTCCTCGGTCTCGCAAGCTATTGCAGAAGATTCGTTGAAAACTTTTCTAAGATCGCCAAGCCTCTCTCAAATCTTCTTCAGAAGCACGTCAAGTACGTTTGGTCTCCGGAGTGTGATATTGCTTTCAACTCTTTGAAAGAGAAATTGGTCACTGCTCCAGTTCTGACTCCACCTGATGAAACCAAGCCGTACGAGGTCTTTTGTGATGCCTCTCTCCAAGGTCTCGGTGTTGTACTGATGCAAGAGAAGAAAGTTGTTGCTTATACCTCCCGTCAGTTGAAACCTAATGAGAAGAACTACCCCACTCATGATCTCGAGTTGGCGGCAGTTGTGCACGCTTTGTTGACTTGGAGACATCTTCTATTGGGAAGGAAAGTGGATATTTTCACTGATCACAAGAGTCTCAAGTACATCTTCACTCAGCCTAATCTCAACCTCAGGCAGACTCGATGGGTCGAAATGATTCAAGAGTACAATCCGAGTATCGAGTATACTCCAGGCAAGGCTAATGTGATTGCTGACGCTTTGAGCAGAAAAGCATATTGCAACAGTCTGATTCTCAAGCCTTATCAACCCGAGCTTTGTGAAGCTTTCCGCAAACTTAATCTGCAAGTTGTTCCTCAAGGTTTCCTCGCCAACCTTCAAGTCTCTCCTACCTTAGAAGACCAGATTCGCCAAGCCCAACTTCTTGATGCTATGGTGAAGAAGGTGAAGATTGGTATTGCAAAGAGTCAGTCCAAGTACAAGTGCTACCGACTTGATGACAAGGACACTCTCTTCTTCGAGGATCGAATTGTTGTGCGCAAAGGTGAACTCCGTAAGGTGATCATGAACGAGGCTCACAACTCTCTCCTCTCCATCCACCCTGGTAGTACGAAGATGTATCAGGACCTCAAGCAAGCTTATTGGTGGACTCGAATGAAGCGCGAGATCGCTCAATTCGTGAACGAATGTGATGTCTGCAGAAGAGTGAAGGCAGAACACCAAAGGCCAGCTGGTCTCCTCCAACCTCTTGCCATTCCAGAATGGAAGTTTGACCACATTGAAATGGACTTCGTGACTGGGTTTCCAAAGTCCAAGCGTGGCAATGATGCTATATTCGTCGTTATTGACAAGCTCACCAAAGTGGCTCATTTTCTGCCTATCAAAGAGTCAATCACTGCAGCTCAATTGGCGGAACTCTATACCTCTCGCATTGTCTCTCTGCACGGTATTCCTCAAGTGATATCTTCAGACCGTGGCAGCATCTTTACCTCCAAGTTTTGGGATTCTTTTCAGAAGGCCATGGGCACCAACATCCGATTCAGCACAGCTTTCCATCCTCAAACAAGCGGTCAAGTCGAGCGTGTCAACCAAATTCTTGAAGATATGCTCAGGTCTTGTGTGATCTCCTTCGGCATGAAGTGGGAGGATTGTCTTCCTTATGCTGAATTCTCATACAACAACAGCTTTCAAGCAAGTTCGGGCAAGGCCCCCTTTGAAATTCTGTATGGCAGGAAGTGCCGTACCCCTCTCAACTGGTCTGAAACCGGTGAACGTCAGCTGATGGGTAATGACTTAATCACAGAAGCAGAAGAGATGTGCAAAGTCATTCGTGATAACCTCAAAGCAGCCCAGTCCCGCCAGAAGAGCTACTATGATAGTAAGCATCGTGATCTGGTTTTCGAGATCGGAGATCATGTTTACCTCCGCGTCTCTCCCATGAAAGGTACTCGTCGCTTCGGTATCAAAGGGAAGCTTGCCCCTAGATACGTGGGACCTTTCAAGATTGTCAGCAAGAGAGGCGACCTCGCCTATCAACTCGAGCTTCCTTCAAACTTTGCAAATGTTCATGATGTGTTCCATGTCTCTCAGCTTCGAAAGTGCTTCAAGACTCCTGACCGCACCGTCAACTTCGAGGACATTGAGCTCCAAGAAGATCTCTCCTATCGTGAGCACCCAGTTGCTATTCTCGAAGAGACTGAACGCAAGACTCGCAACAAGTCAATCAAATTTCTCAAAGTCAAGTGGTCACACCATTCCGACCGTGAAGCTACCAGGGAACGCGAGGATCACCTCCGTTCTGAGTACCCGGAGTTCTTTCAGTCCTAGATCTCGGGACGAGATCTTTTCGTAGTGGTGGAGTGTTGTAACGCCCCAGATATACTTTCCATATTTGTATCCAACTCTTGCCGTCCCTGGCGCTAAGTTATATTTATTTCTCAGGTTTGGGTCTTTGTCTCCGTGTGTTGTTTTCTTTTTCGGGCATCTCTTATCATGTCACCACGTGCATTGCATTTGCATACATGTTCATCTCATGCATTCGAGCATTTTCCCCGTTGTCCGTTTTGCATTCCGGCGTTTCGTTCTCCTCCGGTGGTCATTTCTACCTTTCTTTCTTGTGTGGGGTTTAAACATTTCCGGATTGGACCGAGTCTTGCCAAGCGGCCTTGGTTTACTACCGGTAGACCGCCTGTCAAGTTTCGGGTCATTTGGACTTCGTTTGATACTCCAACGGTTAACCGAGGGACCGAAAAGGCCTCGTGTGTGTTGCAGCCCAACACCCCCCAAATTTGGCCCAAAACCCACCAAACTCTGCTCCATGTCCTGGAGCGTTCGATCACGATCGTGTGGGCGAAAACCGCACCTCATTTGGACTCTCCTAGCTCCCTCTATGCCTATATATACACCCCTCCGTTTTCGGATCTCTCCCTCTCCCCGAAACCCTAAAAAAAACAGATCTCCCCGCGCCGACGGACGTGTCCGGCCCGCGCCGGACAGCGTCCGCTCCACCCCGCCGCCACTCAGCCGCCGCCACGTGGCCCGGGGGACCGCTTCGCCGCCGCCGGCCCGCCAGGCCCGCGGGAAGCCCCCGCGGCCCAGCCGCCTCGCCCCGCCGCCTGGTGCCTCCCGCCGCCAGCGCCGCCTCCCTCCTCGTCTCCGGCGCCCGGCGCCGCCGTGGGCCGCCGCCCCGCCACCGCTCGCCGCCCCTCCGCCGGCCTCCTCGCCGCCCGCGGCCGCCACCACCGACGCCCGGCCGCCGCCGTGCCCCTCCGACGCCCGGCCGCCGCCGTGCCCCTCCGCCGCCTCCTCGCCGCCTCCTCGTCGCCGGCAGCCGCCACGGCCACGGCCCCCTCGCCGGCGAGCTACAGGAGCTCCGGCGTGAACAGTGTCCCCGGCGCCGCCTCGGGATCCGTGCGCTGGATCTGGATCTGGGCTAGGTTGACCCCCTCTCCCCCGAAACCCTAACTCCCAGATTTTTATGCTATCTTTGACTGCTCGTATCTCCGCAACCGTAGATCCGTCTTAGGCGTATGATATATCAAAGTCTTCGTCTCGACATGTACATCATTTCATCCCATTGCATCATTTGCATTTGAGGTCATCTTGATACCCAAAATGCTGTTAGAAGGAGGCTTCGTGAGTTAAATTGCAGAACCGTTAGTTCATCATGCACTTTTGTCATTTTTGCTATGTTTAATCCGTGCATGATATGCCTGTGCCCCTTTGGGATGTATTGTGAAGCATTTTGTCTTATTTCCAGAGGTGCCACCCATGCATTTTTAGGATGTGTGTGTTGTCTTGTGCAAGCTTGCGAAGAGAGGTACCTGAGATTGCAGATTTCAGGGACTTAGTGATTTTCACTAAGTCTGGGATATTTTAGTTCATGATGCTATATGTCCAGCTTGTTTCTTAGCGATCCGTGCCTCTTTTGAGGATGATTAGTAAGGGAGTTTTGATATTTATGTCATGCTCTATCCATCCATGTCTTTGTTGGCATTTGTGGAGTGCTCTAGGTTGACTCAATCGAGCTCAACTTTTGCTTCGTTGTTAATCGGGGCAGATCGTCAACTTGTTTGCGATTTCGCCGATGCTACCGTTAGAGTTCCATGCATGCTATGCCTTCGTTCTTGCCATGTGTAGCTAGTACTTTGTGCCTTCTTGCTGGTTATATGCTTTCCTTGCCATGACTTGCACCGTAGTGAGTGCATCGAGCTCATTTACATGCCTTCATGAGTTAAATTTCAGCATGTCTCAGTTTTCACTAAGTCTGAAAACTGATTGTGTTCGAGCAATGTTCGTGAGCTCGGTAGAGTATTTTGTGAACCCTTTTGGCCCCAGGTCACTTTGGGTGTTTTATTAAGCTTGATGAATAGCTCCATGCCATGTTCTTACTTGTCATGTTCAGGGTTTCTATCATGTTGTTTTGCTGCTCCGAATAGAGCTTCGTGATCTGAAATTTCAGACTAGTGTTGATTTCACTAAGTCTGAAATCTGTTTTGCATTTGCGTTTTAGCCATGCTTGTTTGAACCTCTTAATGGATGAATTTGCCTATGGCTCAGTGCTAGTGTTTTGTCAACCATCTTGCGTACATCACTGCCATGTATTTTGTTTTCATGTTTGGTGGCTGTAGCATGTTCATTTCGTTGCATTTAGATGCCTACTTGCTGTAAATCGCAGACCGGTGTCATATCTTAAAACGCTCGCCATTTCCAAACCGTAGCTCCGATTCCTATGATCTTTATATCGTTTTCAAGCGATTTCATCCCCTCTATCCAGTGGCACACTTGGTTTTCCAAGTTGATGCCAGGTTCATGCATTTCCTGTCATATCTTGCATTTTGCATCCCGCATCGCATCCCGCATAGCATATCGTCATTTCATCATATTGCTTGGTCTTGCCCGTGGTTGATTGTATCCTTGTTGCTTGTTTGTCTTGTTGGGTAGAGCCGGGAGACGAGTTCTCTACCGAGGAGCCCGTTGAGTTTGCTTGTGAGGATCCAGTCAACTCTGACAACTGTGCAGGCAAGATGATCATACCCTCGAAATCACTACTATCTTTGCTATGCTAGTTTGCTCGCTCTTTTGCTTTGCCACTGCTACGATGCCTACCTTTTGCTTGTCAGCCTCCCAATTGCCATGTTGATCCTCTAACCCACCATTGTCCTAGCAAACCGTTGATTGGCTATGTTACCGCTTTGCTCAGCCCTTCTTATAGCGTTGTTAGTTGCAGGTGAAGATTGGAGCCGTTCCTTGTTGGAACATCTATTTACTTGTTGGGATATCATTATATTGCTATGTTATCTTAATGCATCTATATACTTGGTAAAGGGTGGAAGGCTCGGCCTCTCGCCTAGTGATTTGTTCCACTCTTGCCGCCCTAGTTTCCGTCATGCCGGTGTTATGTTCCCGGATTGTGCGTCCCTTACGCGGTTGGGCTATAATGGGAACCCCTTGATAGTTCGCCTTGATTAAAGCTTTTCCAGCAATGCCCAACATTGGTTTTACCATTTGCCACCTAGCCCCTTTTTCCCTTGGGTTTCCGGAGCCCAAAGGTCATCTTTATTTTAGCCCCCCCACGGGCCAGTGCTCCTCTGAGTGTTGGTCCGAACTAGAGCCCTGTGCAGCGCCCCCTCGGGGAAACTCGAGGTTTGGTTTTAGTTGTACGGATTGCTCATCTGAGTGTGCCCTGAGAAAGAGATATGTGCAGCTCCTATCGGGATTTGTCGGCACATTCGGGCGGTGTTGCTGGACTTGTTTTAACCTGTCGAATCATCTTGTTGTACCGAGATACCGAGTCTGATCGGTGTGTCTTGGGTGGAGGTCTATTCCTTCGTTGACCGTGAGAGCTTGTTATGGGCTAAGTTGGGACCCCCCTGCAGGGATTGATCTTTCGAAAGCCGTGCCCGCGGTTATGGGCGGATGGGAATTTGTTAACGTCCGGTTGTAGATGACTTGAACTAAACTTAATTAAAATAAATCAACCGTGTGTGTTACCGTGATGGCCCCTTCTCGGCGGAGTCCGGGAAGTGGACACGGTGTTGGAGTTATGCTTGCGTAGGATGTTCTTTTAGCTTCTCACTCGTGCTTCGCCTTCTCTTCTCACTCTCTTTTGCATATAAGTTAGCCACCACATATGCTAGTCGCTGCTGCAGCTCCACTTATATTTGCCTTATCCATCCCTATGAGCTTAAATAGTCTTGATCGCGTGGGTGTGAGATTGCTGAGTCCCTGTGGCTCACAGATACTACAACTCCAGATGCAGGTCCAGGTGATTCCGCTCCAGTTGACGATTACGAGCTCAAGTGGGAGTTCGACGAGGACTCTCAGCGATACTATGTTTCTTTTCCGGATGATCAGTAGTGGTGCCTAGTTGGGGTTATCGATTCAGGACCTTGTCGCATGTTGGGGGTCTTTTCTATTTTGGCGCCGTAGTCGGGCCATGAGTGTTTGTTTGATGGATGTTATTTATGTTCTCTGATGTGACGTGGCGAGTGTAAGCCAACTATGTTATCTCCCCCTTTTATTATGTATTACATGGGGTGTTGTAATGATTGCCTGACTTGCGACATTGCTTTCAATGCGGTTATGCCTCTAAGTCGTGCCTCGACACGTGGGAGCTATAGCCGCATCGAGGGCGTTACATGCTCCTTGAGCTCCTGGCTATACTGCGTGCACCATGGCTTAGGGTGGCGCTTATTTGGTGGAGGGGTCGGTGATTTGGTTGGAAGGTGTCGCACCGGCGGTCGGGGCATGTGGGATGTGGGAGGAGGAGGAGGAGGATGGGGATCTGGTGTGGATTACCTGCCTGGATAGACGAGGCCGAGCAGCGTGAAGGAGGGTCGCCGACGAGAGGGGTGGCGCTGCAAGCAAGGAGTGAAGGTTTCAACTTGGAAAGGAAGGAGGTAACAGGGGAAATGTGGCTTTTGGTAAGGGGAAGGGGGCGGGGAGGTAGATATTTCTGCGGAAGCCGAAAATTTTGAATCGCAGCGAGAAAACTGGTGCGCAGTGTCATCAGACATGGTCCCTTATTAAGAACCGTGTACGATATGTGAACATCACAAACGACTCAGATATCTTAACCCGTGTGTGATGAGTTTGAAAGTCAATTTTTTGTTTCCAATTTCCCTTATTACAGTGGTCATCCACGTCATTGCATAATTTGGGTACACAAAGGAGACTACAACACACCCCAACTTCTTAATCGAGGAAGTTCAACAATTAAACAGAGCTAGCTGGCCTAAACATTACTCTAACAAATTAAAGACCGACGCTCTTAATTAAAAAATCAAAGAGTACTACTACGGCCGGTGCTCGTCGATCTCCACCACCTCCTCCATGTCCAGCTCGCGCCCGACGGTCTCCTGGGGAGGGGGCTCCATGCCGCTCTTGCCGGAGTGGGCCATCGAAGTTGCCCTTGGGAAACGGGTCCACGTCCCCATCTTTCACCGGCGACGATTGAACAGTGATATGATATTTGGGGAGCAAGCTAGTGTGCTTGACACGCCAACTGTGGACTGTAGCCGATGCACCTTCTCGCGTAAGCCATAGGTGTACTATACACCGACGATGCTCCAGGATATTTTGTACTGCATCTCACACGGTTGGTGATAATAAACTGTGTGGGATCTACTTGATTTTTCATCTTGATTTGAATTACAGAATGGGGTCACAACTGCAAAGGATGGTGTTTGAATTGCTGAACTTCTATCTGCAATGAACATGCAACTATAGGTCTGTCGTTTGGACATTTTTATACAGTAGCTTGGTTTTCCAGGCATTTCAGGTGCACAATTCAAAATTAAACCACATGCACATGCTCTGGTGCACCAAAATGGGTTGCAAAATGATATGTGTGTCCATGGGTTGATGCTTACGTCCCATTCAGGAAATGGGGATGAATTTCAAACACCACGGCACCGTGGCTCTCCAGCAAACGTTGAGGTGCTTGCTTCTATAATTCTAGTAAATACAAAACTCATCTGAAATTCATGAACCTTGCCATGCTATCATGGAACAGCATCAAGATGCTAGGGCAAAAAAATAT
The DNA here is from genome assembly GCF_002162155.2 of Triticum dicoccoides. Lineage (NCBI taxonomy): Eukaryota > Viridiplantae > Streptophyta > Magnoliopsida > Poales > Poaceae > Triticum > Triticum dicoccoides. The sequence continues at coordinate 439,191,910 of NC_041391.1, read as the reverse complement.
TGTCCCATTTGGGGCAGGTTATGGTATAAGCTTCTTGCAAACTAGAGCTTCTCTCACAACAAGCATGATGGTTTCGGTAGGGAACGTGCCACCTTGGGGGATGAAACAATATATGTTGCCTCTTCTTAGTTTCAAAATTCTTCTCGTGTCAACATAGAACAACAGGAGTGTTGTGCAATTTTTTGGGATTTTTCGGGGTTCGCGTGGACATTTTTATACATTAACTGAGTTTTCTATGCATTCATGTGCATAATTAAAATATGAACTCCATGCACATGCTCCAGTGCATATAAACGGGTGGAAAAATCAAATGTGTGTCCTTGGTTGTAACCTTAAGTCCCATGCAAGAAATGGGAATCAATGTCAAACACCTTTGCCACCATTGCTCGGCCGCTAACATTGAGATACATGATTTTAAAATTCTAGTAACTTGAAAACTCGTCTGAAATTGATGAAAATTGACATGGTATCATGCAACAGCAGCAACATGTAGTGGTAAAAATATTATCCCATTTGGGGCAGGTTGGGGTATAAACTTCTCACAAACTAGAGCTTCTCACAACAAGCCTCATGGTTACGGTAGGGAATGTTTCACCTTTTTGACAGAACGATATTCGTTGCCTCTTCTTGATTTAAATTTTTGCTCTAGTGTCAACATAGAACAACATGAGTGTTGTGTTAAATTTTGGAACTTTTCAGGGTTCGTTTGGAGATTTTTCGAATTAATTGAGTTTTCAATGCATTTATGTGCATAATTCAAATTTGAACTATACATGCACATGCTCTAATGCATATAAATTGGTTGAAAATTCAAATATGTCTCCTTGGTTGCATGCTTAGGTCCCATGCAAGAAATGGGAATGAATGTCAAACACCCTGCCACCATCAGTCGGCCACAAACATTGAGATACCTGATTTTTAAATTCTAGTAAATCCAAAACTCATTTGAAATTCATGAAACATGGCATGCTATCATGGAGCTGCATGAACATGCCGTCGTAAATTTTTTGTCCCATTTGGGGCAGGTTTGGGTATAAACTTCTCACAAACCAGAGCTTCTCACAACAAGCCTGGTGGTTTTGGTAGGGAATGTTTCACCTTTATGCACAAAATGATAGACGTTGCCTTCTTCTCAATTTCAATTTTTTCTCTAGTGTCAACATAGAACAAAATGAGTGTTGTGTTAAATTTTGGAATTTTTCAGGCTTCGTTAGGACATTCTTATGCATTAATTGAGTTTTCAATGCATTTATGTGCATAATTCAAATTTGAACTACATGCACATGCTCTAATGCATATAAATTGGTTGAAAATTCAAATTTGTGTCCTTGGTTGCATGCTTAATTAGGTCCCATGCAAGAAATGGGAATTAATGTCAAACACCCTGCCACCGTCGCTCGGCCACAAACATTGAGATACCTGGTTTTTAAATTCTAGTAAATCCAAAACTCGTCTGAAATTCATGAAACATTTCATGCTATATATCATGGAGCGGCATCAACATGTCGTCGTAATTTTTTTGTCCCATTTGGGCAGGTTTGGGTATAAGCTTCTCACAAACCAGAGCTTCTCACAACAAGCCTGGTGGTTTCAGTAGGGAACGTTTCAACTTTCTGGACGAAACAATAGCCGTTGCCTCTTCTTGATTTCAATTTTTTCTCTAGTGTCAACATAGAACAACATGAGTGTTGTGTTAAATTTTGGAATTTTTCAGGGTTCATTAGGACATTCTTATGCATTAATTGAGTTTTCAATGCATTTATTTGCATAATTCAAATTTGAACTACATGCACATGCTCTAATGCATATAAATTGGTTGAAAATTCAAATATGTGTCCTTGGTTGCATGCTTAGGTCCCATGCAAGAAATGGGAATGAATGTCAAACACCCTGCCACCGTCACTCGGCCGCAAACCTTGAGATACCTGGTTTTAAATTCTAGTAAATCCAAAGCTCGTCTAAAATTTATGAAACCTGTCATGCTATAATGGAATGGCACCCGACATGCTATGGTAATTTTTTTGTCCCATTTGGGGCAGGTTTGGGTTTAAGCTTCTCACAAACCAGAGCTTCTCACAACAAGCCTAATGGTTTCGGTAGGGAACGTGCCACCTTTGGGGACGAAATGATACCCATTGCATGTTATTGCTTTCAAAGAACTTCTAGTGTTAACATAGAACAATAGGAGTTTTGTGTTAAAATTTGAAATTTTTTAGGGTTCGTTTGGACATTTTTATACATTAACTGGGTTTTCTAGGCACTTGATGTGCATAATTCAAATTTGAACTACATGCACTTGCTCCAGTGCATATAAATTGGTTGAAAAAACAAATCTGTGTCCTTGGGTGCATGCTTAGCTCGCATGCAAGAAATGGGAATGAATTCAAACACCAGGGCACTATTGATTGCCAGCAAAACATTGAGATACTTTATTTTTAAAGTCTAATCCAAAACTCATCTGAAATTCATGAAACTTGGCATGCTATCATGGAATGGCACCCGACATGCTGTGGTAATTTTCGTGTCCATTTTGAGAGAAGGCACACTCGAATAATAGTCAACAGAGGCATTTTGAAACAACTAGCTACCACTCTAACATTCCAAACGTTTTAGGTAGAACACCCGTATGTACACTGACAGCTTCCCCAATAAGCCAATGGAAAATGTGCCGAGCAGGATTTGTGCAGCTCTTCGTCGCAAACGTTTTAGACAGAACACTTGTATGCAAAGTGAGAGCTATGGTCTTCCGCAGTAAGCCAAGTGAAAAGTTGTTGCACAGGATTTGTGCATCCCTTCGACGCAAATGGTTCAGATTGAATAAGGTATGCAAAGGGAGACTTCGGCGCTAAGCCAAGAGAAAATTTGGCAAGCAGGATTTCTACCTCCCTTCAACCCGAACGGTTTTTTCGGATGACCCGTGTGCAACCACCACTACTGCAGGATGCTGCTAACGTGACACTATGATCAGAGACCCATTGACGAAACTGTGTGCGATACATAAATCGCAAACGGTGGTGTAAAAAACCCGTCAAAAAGATGCAAAATGTTTGCGATGAATGATACATCAAACACGGTTCAGATTTTAGATGCGTGTGCGATGAGGGGCATACGGTTGATCCGTATGAACTGTTTGTGATGAGACAAAACAACAGAAATGGGCAGCCAGATCAAGGTGTGTGCGATATACGGCATACAGTTCGCTCCGATGAACCGTTTGCGATGATTGAGGTCAACACAAATGATTCAGCGTAACAAGATGTGTGTGATACCCGACAAATAGGTCGGTAATCAGAATTGTGTGCAATCACTATAGACAGCCCATATGGTTTTTTTGTGAATTGTGTGCTCGTCAGGGCACACAGTTCAACAAACCAACCCGTGTGCGATAATGTGGAAGATCTCTGTCGAATACATATTTAATTAACCGTGTGGGATGAGATTGACAGGATAAACAGAGATTTATACAGTCTACTTAATTTAGTCCTCCTTCTTCTTCTTATTGTTGCTGTTGTTGGACGGCCCCGCAACATCATCTTGGCGAGGACGCTTCTTTCCACTGACCGCTGGCTTTTCATCGGTGCCGCCGTCATCATCATCGTTGCTGTCATCGTCCTCCTCCTCCTCATTTGACCGTTCCTCCTCCTCATCATCGTCGTCCTCTTCTTCATCCTCCGATGGCTCTTTGTCTGTCTGGTTGTCGCCTGATGACTCCGGAGGCGGCGTACCTTCCATGAACCAAATGTAATCGATGTCTGGGCTCGACGCCAGACTCATGGAAGATGAGCGGGATGATTCCGATGTTGACCTATCATCGGGCGCCAGACTGCTGGCCGAACTATCATCCTCGCTATCACTCGACATGGCTACAGAGTGCGTCCCAGTGTGTAGTGCGGCCTGCAGGGGACGATGAAGATGGTGGACACTTAAGCGGGGTATGCAGAGAAGAGGAACTGCCGATTGAAGCGGGGTTTTTTTGCGTGGGGGTGGGGGGGATTGAAGCGGTGGTTGACGTATTATCTAACCGCTGATATAATCAACTGCAATTATTTGTACCTAGTGGCTCCAAATTCCCAGGGTTGCGCATGACTCCTATTGACTATTTGGCTGGTTTCCTTTTTCAGGACAAAAACAAGGAATGAGTTTTGGGATTATGCACCAGTGACGGTATGAACGGAGTAGGACAGTTGGCAAGCAATACATTGAGCTCTTCTTATTGATAAAGCCAGTAATAATCAAACTAGAAAGGAAAAGAAAAAAGACAAAGAAAAGTATCTACATGAATCTTCGTGTAACATCAATGGCATATGACCTAGATGTGCATTACTTAGAGCACTTCCAGATGTGCTTTAGCAATATTGTCAAACAAAACCCCTAATCATCATTGGAAACCGTGCATAGAACATGCCTAATGCGACAACTACAACTACACATGCTAGTTCCTTCTTGTCTCTTGCTTTCATCTGTTGCCTGTGATTGATTATTTCTTGCTTCATCGTACTGATTGTACATTCCAGATCAGCCAGTTTCTTCTTTAGCTTAACGTTATCTTCTGTGCGCTTGGTGATAACACTCCGAGCCCTGCCATGCCATTCTTTATCCACCTAGTTAACAAAGGCACAAGCCTCATATCCCTGCCAATGTTAAATAGTATTCAAGATGAGCGGTGGCATTAACTCAAGTAAAATGATGAACTTAGCACTAACCTCTAAGGGCAACTGAGAAACTGCCGTGGCAAGTGCTTAGCGGCGACCGCCGTTGTGGCGGCGATACGAGCAGGAGCAACCGCGCCGAAACCATCAGCACCACTCGCCCGCATTCCCCCAATGTCAGCTCCACGCGAGGGAATTTGGAGGCTATGTAGCAATTTGGGGGAAATGGGGAAACTGTGGCGATAAGCTAACAGTCGGGAACAACTTATGGCACTATATGTTGGAGTACACGACATACTGTTTATACATGTCGTTTGTTTTAGGTATTACAACATCACACATGATCTGCACACCAAACCGTGTGAGAAGACAACGTAGGTGAGACACGGTTGCTGTTACATAACCGTATGTGATGTACTAGCCTGTACATATAATTGAGTTACAATGATACCATGTAAACAGGCGCTCTGCGGATATCCGTAAAAAAACAGCTTGTATGCATATAGAGTTGACGGCGGCGGCCTAAGCAAGGGCTACGGGAGAAGAGGTCAATCCTCAATCGGTGGGCGGTGGTGGCAACATAGGAGGTCAATCCTAGGTCTGCGGCGGGAGATGGGAGGAGTTCAGCCGTCGAGGTCGGTGGCGGCGTGATTCGAGCACATCCATCGCAGCCGATGGCGGGATAGTGGAGGTCAAACTTCAGGCAGCAACCACACTATTGCTCCTCGACCCTGCTGTCTCGGCATGCCGCCGCATCGCATTTCTCCGCTGCTGGGTGGAGGTCACCGCGCGGCTACTTAATTAAGGTATTGTTTTCATGAGTGGCTTAATTAAGGTATCCAATTCCCAATTAAGGGTAGTGCTATACTAGTACTCTGTGTATAAATTGACTGGCCATTAATTTTTGTCATTACACGTCTGGATAATAATATGGAGTGCCCTCAGTAATTATGAAAATAAAGCCTTGTGATTTATGCACGCATCATTGGGCAGTAGTTAATCTGTGTTTTAATGTTGTTGTTTTGTCTTTAACTACCATTCATGTGGTGCAGATGGAACGATCTCAATGGATGAAGAATCGAAAAACCGCAGATTTTATCATTGGCGTGGCAGAGTTCATGAACTTGGCTGAAAGTACAGAGAGGAGAATTGGTGATGCAGATTACATCATGTGTCCATGTACTGATTGTGCCAATACAGAGTCATATGTAGTTGCAGATATCCAATGGAACTTAGTCTCTCGGGGATTCATGGATGGATATACACGTTGGACTAGACACGGTGAAGAGGAGGTCATGGATGAATATACCCAGGGCTGCGAGATGCCAAACCCCGATCAGTGTCACATGGATGTTGAATGTAACATCGGGGCAGAGGCGTCAAGTTACCAATGGAACACCGGAAATCCAAAATGCCCACTGGAAAACCAAGACGTTGTCACACATGACGACGATCTTGATATGCCAGATTTTGCTGCTATGATTGCAGATTTCGAGGGCCCAAAAAAGGATATGATTGTGTACATGGATCTGCCAACCATTGATGCAGACTCCAAGAAAGTATTGTATCCAGGTTGCAAAAAGAAATATTGCAGGTTGAGTGCCACCCTGGCACTTCTCAGATTTAAAGCAGCAAACGGTCTATCAAACAAGGGCTTCACAGAGATGTTAGGTCTTTTCAAAGAAATTCTTCTGGAAGATAATGTGCTCCCCAGAAGCACAAATGAAGCAAAGAAAATAGTTTGCCCATTGGAACTTGAAGTACAGACGATACACGCTTGTGTGAATGATTGTGTATTGTATCATGGCGAGTACAAAGATTTGCGTGCATGTCCCCAATGCAAGCATGCATGATACAAGCACATGAGAGCAAAGAATAAGTACAAGTTGGACAACGATATCAAGATAGGAATCCCATTCAAGGTTGTTTGGTACTTGCCTTTAATTCCAAGGTTGAGGCGTTTGTTTGCAAACCCTAGAGAGGCAAAGAGGTTGCGGTGGCAACATGATGAGCAAATTGTGGAGAAGTATATGAGGCATCCGAAAGGTGGGGCTCAATGGGAATTAATTGACAACAAGTTTGAAGACTTTTCCAAGGATCCTAGAAGTATAAGGCTTGGGGAGTGTACTGACGGTATGAATCCTTTTGGCGATATGAGCACCAATCACAGCACATGGCCGGTGCTTCGGTGCATATATAACCTGGCTCCTTGGTTGTGTATGAAGAAAAAATTCATTATGATATCAATGATTATCCAAGGCCCGAAGCAACCTGGAAATGGCATCGACATTTACCTTTAGCTACTGGTAGAAGAACTGCTGACAGTGTGGATAGATGCACCTGCTATAAAATGTTATGATGCTTACAGAAAGCAGATTTTCGATCTACATGCAATGCTGGTGCACACCATTCAAGATATGCCGTCATTAGGCAACACATCGGGGAAAAAAACAAAGGGAGATGTAGGGTGTGTCACATGCATGGATAGGACAGCTAGTAGAAGACTTTCCAAATCGCACAAAACCGTGTATTTGCGTCATCGTAGGTTCTTACGGAAAAATCACCCATACCGAAAGATGAAAGCTGAATTTGATGGTACGCCATAGGTAGGTGTGGGCCCAAGACCCTATGATGGGGAGGTGGTCTATGATCAATTTGAAACGTGAGCATTACTAATTGGTCTCTTTTGCTGCTTATTAGAGATGGGGGGAGGCCGCCACCGCAGGCTGCGCTTTGCCACACCGGATTACGAGTTGATGCTTTCGAGTTCTTCAGTTTCATACTTGAGAATTCATCCAGGAGGTAGGTATGTAAAAGGAGAGATCTCCCCTTCACCCATCTCTTTATGATAACTCTGCTACCTGCTACATCACTCCTTGTCCCACGCTGCAGAGGCTGCCTGACACTTTCATGAAGATGCTGGACGACCATCGGCCAAAGAATGTGAAGCTGCGACATGCCGGCAGCGGGCTTTGCAGGCATTGGGACGTCCAGCTGGTGATCAGGTACGGCCACATGTACCTGTGTCGTGGATGGGAGAAGTTCTACTGTGCCTACGACCTGTGGCACAGGTACTTCCTTCTCTTCAAGTACGACGGCGACGGCATGCTCACCATGAAGGTGTTCAACACGACTATGTGTCGCATGCGCTACCAGGACGACGATGATGCCAGTACGTTCTACCTATTCTTCCTCTACATTTGGCTTTGTCTCACATCGATTGTTAACGATCATTGTTGCATTTGGTCAGGCAATGGGAGGAGCAGCAGCGACTCTGGCTACAGCCAAAGCAACATCGACTCTGGCTACAGCAAAAGCAGCAGTGAGGATGATCCAGAATGGAGTGGGGAAGAAGAGCAGCAGAGTGGGGATGTGGAGGTGCAGCCTAATCTGTCTGACGATGACCTTGCGATGGTGGTGGCTGACGGTGGCCATGGTATGGTGGTGGCTAATGATGGGCAAGAGATGGTGGTGGCTCATGATGGACAAGAGATGGTGGTGGCTGAGGATGACCAAGCGATGGTGTTGCCTGAAGATGGCCTCGCGATGGTGGTGGTGCCTGACAATGACCTCGCGATGGTGGTGGCGCCGGCGAATCCACAGCCGGCCGGCATGACCATGCCAATTGAGGTAGAAGACTACATCCCACTTCATTCACTGCCTCGCTGCTCTTGGCGCATCAGGATGAAGAAGTTGAAGGAAAAGAAGGAGGAGTGAACTATGTCAGGTATGTCAGATCTCCAAAATGATCTACATTTAGCTTTGTTTCCTCTGAAATGACCTAAGTTAGCTCTAATATGCTAAGTTATCTCTAATATACTTAGTTACCTAGGTTTGCTCAATAATGACATACACTTGGCTTGTGTAAAAAATGGCATATTTATGCTTAGTTAACTAAAAAATGGCATAATTATTTAAGTTAGCTCCAAAATGACACATTTAACATAGGTTAGCTCCAATATGATCCATTTTAGCTAGATTAGCTCCAAAATGATCCATTTTACGTACGTTAGCTAAAAAATGGCATAATTACTTATGTTAGCACAAAAATGACCTATCTTACCTTATTTTCATGCTAGCTGGCATAATAAGCTTATTTAGCTAAAATATGGCATAATTACCTATGTAAGCTCTAAAATGGCACAAATAAGGAAGAAGAAGAAGAAAAACAAGAAGAGGAGAAAAAGAAAGAATATAAGAAGAAAAAGAAGAAAAAGAAAGAATAAAAGAAGAAGAACCAGAAGGAAAAGGGTAAAAACCTTCTTCTTCTTCTTCTTCTTCTTCTTCTTCAAAATGACCTGAGTTAGCTCTAAGTTAGCTCTAATATGCTTAGACCTAGGTTAGCTCAATAAAGACCTATACTTAGGTGCTTTATATCAAAAATGGCATAATATGCTAAGTTCACTCAAAAATGGCATAATTAGCTAGGTTAGCTCCATTTTACCTAAGTATGCTTACTACTTCTTCTAGTCTTCTTCTTCTTCTTCTTCTTCTTCTTCTAGTATTCTTCTTCTAACTTTCTTGTTTCCCATTTTGCAGATTTCATTTACTTCACGGAAGCTTGTGTTACAACCCTAGTCAGTGCATCCATCAGAGTGACTGCATCATGTTTACTTTGCTCAGAAAGATGAAATGGGGATGACAGAACCCCCAGCACCCCTTTAATCCAACTAGGGTTTACTAAAGTCTTTTTCAATGAACCTGAAATGCCCTTCTAAAATGGTCATCATCTTTTCCTTGGTCTAGAACCTCTCACAAAAATGGTGCACAATGTTCTAGGACATCCTAAGGTCACTGGATTAAATCATTTGTTAATTGCATTTGGACATTTAAATGCTATAAAATATTTTAAATGTCCAAATAATCATAAACCAAAATGTTTACTGTTGGATATATTCTATACAGTGGGCATGAGAAGTTTCATGATTTTTGAAAGTGACTAAGCATATTTAGAAAAGCTTCAAAGTTACAAAAAAGAAAAACAGAAAGAAAAGGAAAAGAAACTTACCAGTCCAACTTACCCAGCCGGCCCACCTGGCGGTCCAGTACTATGCTGGCCCGCGCCAGCCAGCCGCTTCTTCCCTGTTAGGCAGGCAGGGAGGTGACCGCCGGCGCGCGCAAGCTCGCCACGGCGCCAGCTTCTTGCCGCCCACGCTGCTGGACGCGTGGATGACCTCCACGTAGTCGCCCCGACCCCCCCGACACCTCACTCTCCCTCCAGTGCCTCTCCCTTGCCTTCTCCCACCATAGCCGACGCTGCAGCCGCACCGCCGTTGTAGCCGCAACCACCATCGTCTCCATGCCGCCTCGCCGTGTCCAGGAGCTCCACCTCCCTCCTCTTCGTCAATCAGACCGAGCCCCGAGCGCTCGTTCGCCCCGGAGCCACCGCAACAACCTCGCCCGACCTCGTCGTCGCCGGAGATCCCTTTCACCGTCACGCTCGCTCCAGCTCGTCCCCGACCTTGCCGCCTACTCGCTAAGACCATCGTGAGCTCCTACCTCTCCCCATCCTCTCCATTCTTGCTGCCGTCCACTGCAACAACCGCAACGAGCATCACCGCACGTGCCGCTGTCTGAGCTCGTCGACGATGCAGCTCCGACCACCCAACGGCCACGCCTCCATTCCTAACGACCTCACCGCACCGCATAGGCCACATAGGAGCTGGCCTTATGCCTCCAGACCCACTTCGACGACGAGTTCGGCCACGCCCGAACTCCGACAGCCGCAAAACTCATCGCCGCTGTTGTTTCCGGTGACCTTGAGCTCAACCACCACCACCCCTCGACGCGGCTTGCTCCCAGCTGCTCGTAGATGGTCTCCGCCGTCCATTTGGTCATCGAAGGGCGAAACCCGCACCCTCTGCCGCATCTGGACATCGCCGACGGCTAAGCATCGACGAGTCAACACAGTTTGACCAGGGATTTGACCCCCCTGGGTCAGTGACATGTGGGCCCTGCCCTTTGGTCAAACCTAGATTAGGGTTAAACTAATCCTAATTGAGTTAGCTAACGAACAGTGACACTGACCAGTGGGCCCCACTGGTCAGGTTTGACCTGGACCGCCCCAGTTGACCTGCTGACGCAATGCTGACGCAGTGCTGACATAGTAAATCATTTTCTGGATTTAATCTTATTCAGGAAACTCCAGAAAATAGTGCCAACTTCAAAAATTCATAGAAATTAATCTGTAACTCCAAATGCAAAGTGTTATATATGAAAAATGATCAGGAAAATGCAATCTATCCATATGTACTGGTTTCATGCATGTTTAAACAAGTTAACCTTGCTGTTTAGTGCAAAACATGATAAGGCACTATTTAAGATCACAAATGAGTTTGAGTTTTGAATCTTTGGTTCAAAATAGCTCAAAACCATGTGGTTATAGTTGCATTAGCCCAACACACTCATTTTGCCATGTCACATGCATGTATCATGTTGTTGCATATTGTCGTGTATTGATTGTGTTACCGGTGTTCTCTATGGTAGGTTCTGCCCCGGAGGATTACCGTGAGTACCCGATCGAAGGACAGTATCAGACTACAGACCTTGCAGGCAAGCAACCACCCATTTGATCATGTCGATAAAATCCCATGTTCTCGCTCCTGCTGTCACTTACTGCATTAAGACAACCGCGATTCAAACTGCTATGTGTTACAGTAGTTGGACCCATTTCCTCTGCATGACCTGTCATTGCCACCGTAACTAGATGAAACCCACTAGCATGTGTAGGAGTTGATTGAGCCATGTTTGTGTATCCTACCTTGCTATGCCTACTATGCTTAGAGCCGTGTCAGGTCTGGCTCATCTGGGTGATGGGCTAGAGTGAAATGATCATGTCGGTAATGAGAATGATGGGTTGAACACGATTTGGTAAAGGTATCGATGAGAAGCCATGTAGGAGTACATGGTGGGTTGTTCATTGGAACCGTCCTTAAGCACTGAGATCTGTATGTGTGATTTAAGAATCAGCTACTACCATGCATTGGGCCCTGAAATATGACCCCGCTTGACTTATTAGCCGCCCTTGTCCTCTGTCCAGGAGTTGCAAGTAGTTTCTGGCGTTTGTAGTATACTAGAGGCTGTGCGCAGTGCTGACCCTCGGGGTGGGCTGTGATGTGGTAGGTACGTGGCCAGGTATGCCGGGCGCCTGTTTGGTGTCTCGGAACCCTGTGCACATCGTTCGGGGCCGTATGTGGAAACCTCGGCCGGACTCCTTGCGGATGGAACCTGAATAGGCGATAAACCTGGACTAGAGAATTGTGTGGTTAGTCAGGTCGTGGTCTACACCCACGTCGGCTTTCGCTTGAAGCCTGCCGAGCACATGTCGTGTGCAGACGGTAAGTGGTGGAAACATGTATGAAGAAGTACACCCCTGCAGGGTTAACATCATCTATTCGAATAGCCTCATCCGCGGTAAAGGACTACTTGGTTGCCTATACAGTTCATAGACAAGTAAATGGAAACTACTAAAAGCCTCAAGACAAGTGTGAGTGTTGTGGATGGCCCTTCCGTAGGATGACGGGAGTGGATCCTCGGTAGTGTATTGTTGTGGTGTGTAGTGGACTGGAGTGTGCAAAAACAATTACAAGTTGGTGTCTCGTAAGATAGTTTAGCCAAGAGTCAAAGCTGGCTTGCTGCAATAACCCCAGTATCCCTTGGTTGATACTATGCATGTATGTAGGATCTGATGTAAGTCTTGCTGAGTACCTTTGTACTCATGTTTGCTTAATTACGTTTGCAGAAGAGACTGCCGCACCTTCTGATGGGTTTTTACTTAGACCTTGACGTCGACGAGTAGACTGAGGCCCAGGTGGTGATCCTGAGCACATGGTCGACCCTTGTAGGATAGACAGGCTTCCTCAAGCCTTTTTACTTTCTAGATGTCTGTACTCAGACATGTTGCTTCTGCTTGTGGCTTGTATGCTTGTATGACTTGAATGATGGGTCGTGACCCTACCTGTATGAATGATATGTATGGCTCTCTGGAGCCTTTTAAATAAAGTACTTGAGTTGTAGAGTTTTGTTGTGATGTCATGTTGTATTTGCACATATCGAGCATATTGTGTGTATGTTTGAAATGCTTGGTATGTGTGGAACCTGACTACCTAGTTGCTTATCCTTGGTAGCCTCTCTTATCGGGAAATGTCTCCTAGTGCTTCCACTGAGCCATGGTAGCTTGCTACTACTCTGGAACACTTAGGCTGGCCGACGTGTGTCCTTCTTTGTTCCTGTGTCTGTTCCTTCGGGGAAATGTCATGCGGTGTTCCTTGAAGTCCTTGTAGCTTTATATGACTTGGGTTCACTCGCTGTTGATCGACACATTCATTCCTGGGTCATGTATGCCTGTCCCTGTAAGTTAGCGCCACCTTGCGTTCACGACTAGCCATGTCAGCCCGAGTTCTTTGTCATATGGATGCTAGCGACACTGTCATATACGTGTGCCAAAAGGCGCAAACGGTCCCGGGCCTGGTAAGGTGACACCCGTGGGAATACCGTTCATGAGGCTGCAAAGTGATATGAGGTGTTACATGCTAGATCGGTGTGGCATAGAATCGGGGTCCTGACAGCTTGCATGGATGGAGTGCTTCTTTTCCCTTTCTGCTTTTATTTTGTATCGATGAACAATGTGGAACTTGTTATATGGATGGATATGTGTTAGATGAATAACGTGAAACTATTGTAATATGTATGGATGAAACTATGTGTTGGTTATGTATGTATATATGATGAAACTTTTGTGTTGGATATCTCTGCTGTGAAATTTGTGTGTTCAAACTTGTTTGTTGAAATTGAATGAATCTAAGAAAAAAACAGGGGCTATACAGGCTCTTTGCCGTCCACCAGCGGACGTAGAAGAGGTTTGCCTTCAGCCAGTAGATGGCAAAGCAGTCACGTGGTAGCTACCTGTGTAACCTGGAGGCTGGCCTATTTGGTTACTTTGTCATCCGCTAGCTGACGACAAAGTGCACCGTTAACCACCTAATGGACATAAGATGTCACATGTGTCATTCAAGTCCTTTGTCGTGAGCTGGCAGATGACAAAGACCATATCATCTTTGCCATCCGCCAGCAGACGGCAACAAGCCCTTTGCCGTAGCCTATTCAGCCAGACCTGTTGCCGTCTGCTGACGGACGGCAAAGGCCTTTGCCGTCCGCCAGGCATGCCTTTGGCGTCAGCCATGGTGGACGGCAAAGTGCCTGATTCCTGTAGTGTTAGTTTTATTTGACGGGTGTGTTGTGCTGGACACCATTATTGTGACTCAAATCTCTTTTGCCATGTTATAATGACATAAATACCTATGTACCAACATGCCAGCTCTCCCTCTATCTCACTACAGTACAATAAAGTGTGGGGCCTACTTGATCCCAACAGTGTTCTTATTTTCCTGTAAAATTATTCGCTTGGTTACTCCTGACAAGTGGGGCCATACTTATCATTGTGAGAGTCGGCTTATTTTTGTCATATAAGATGGTCAACAGGTTGGACGTCAAAATAACAATGTCTAATGACATTTTGAGCAAACATCTAATGGAACGATAACATTTTTGAGATATCTAATTGCATTTTTGAGCAAGCATCTCACAGATCGATGGCATTTTTGAGTAGTTGTAACTTCTAATGGCAAAACTGACTAGTGATACACAACTAGTGGCATAAATAATAAGAACCCAAGAATTAAATAGGTATGCTAATTTTTAATAGAATTTAGCACCCCATTTAAGCATGTACTAGCTTTTTAAATAGTACTATATGGATAATTTGGCGACGAGCGCTCTCTATATGTGCCGCCTTTTTTCTTTAATTTCATCTTGTTAGTTTTGCTCCATGGTGCAATCCATCGATACTACTACTGTACAAAAGTATACATTTTTAAAAGGCTAGAGGGCGGGGCAGTCTCGCTTGGTCGATTTCACGAGAGGCGAGGGCCTTTGTGATTTGACGACTCATTACTGCTGGAAGGCGGGGCCTTGTGATTTGAGTGCTCATACAAATGTTGCCGACAACCTGAGGAGGAGCAAAGAACCGTGCGGTATACTCAAGTTTTCCACTGGACTACTAGTATGATGGAGGAGCATGAAACACGGCAGCCCAGTACGATATGGCGATAAAAATGATCTAATTTGCTAGTCATCGATCCCACAACGCCGCTCACTGTTAGCATTATTCTATTTATGCCTCACAGAGAACGTGACACGTGCGGCGAAACACCCGAAGCAAAAGAAGAAACGGGACACAGGAGCAAAACAAGAAGGACGATTATCACACCAAGAAAAGAAGGAAGACACACACACAAGTTTGGAGCGCTGCTCTCTACTAGTACATGAAGGGTTGCTGGCCACGAAGTCGTAACTACTTCTTCATCGCCTCCACGACCTCCATCTCCTTGCGCGTCTCCTCTGCCATCTTCTTCATTCTGTCCATGATGCGGGATTTCTCGACGCGAGCCTTCATCATCTGTTCCACGACGGCATTACGTACCTTGACAGCAGCCGGGTGCTTGATGCGGAGCTTCGCCAACTCCTCCTTCTGTTCCATGATGAGGGCCTGCAGCATCTTCATGGAGGAACTACTCTGCTCATGCAGCTTCTTCCGGCTGGTGTTCTCCTCCTTCAGCAGGTCAAGCTCGTGGCAGAGCTTCGCCTTGTCCTCCTGAAGTTGCAGGATTTCGCTGGTCGCCTTCTTATCCGACACAATGCTCTTCTTCAGCAGCATCACCAAGCTGGCGGTAAACTCCCCGTGCTCATTGAGCTCAGCGGGCAGGTCGTCGAGGCTCTCCTTCAGTAGCTCCACCAAGCCGTCGATGAACTCCTCCTGCTTATTGAGCTGATCGGGCATGTTGTCGAGGGATAACAACTCCAGCGCCGCCAGCTTGGCATGTTCGCCTCCGCGGCTAGGGCGCTCCTGGGAGCCCTCGCCTATCTCTACCAGGCGGCAATCCCTCTCTTTTTTCCACGACCTTGGTTGCCTCTCCCTTGTTACAAGTAGTTCTCTACCTAGAGCTCTGCATACCGGCCATGGAAAGGACGGATGAACAAGAAAGACTTTTGAGGAGGAAGAGGTAGAGTGATTTTCGGCTAGGTACTAGTTTCCCTTTTTATAACCTAGTACTAGCACTAGTACTAAAACTTGCGTAGTGGGAACATGTTCGGGTTTGATATGTACTACTCCCTCCGTCTAGGTGAATAAGTCATCTTAGGTTATGCATCGTGACAAAGGAGGAGGGGAAAACGAGAGAACTTAATGTTTATTTGCTAATTAATAGCACTGCATGCAATGAACTAACCACTTCATGTCGTGTTTGTTGTCTCAAGTCATTAAAAGCTTGCACACCACACATCTCTTATTGGTTGATATGTCAAGAAACAAGAAACGAGGTAGAAGTTAATGCACCACGCCTAAGTGTTTTGGGATTATTTAGTTTTCATAAGATAACTTACACACGTAGACGGAGGGAGTACTAGATGTGAGCAGGTTTGCACTTATAATTATACTATACATTTTGGAATGTGATGGGAACAAGCTAAAGATTAATTGATGGTTTTTGTTTCGAGGCCCAAAACGGCTCCTGATGAGTTTCCTGGAACCAAAATTTCAAGTACTACTGCTCAAATATGGTCGCACAAGTCAGTGATGTAACTGGTCGTACATGTCAGACCAAGCCGATGTGTGCCGCGGGTCCAACCGACCGTCTATTGGTGCGACCGACCATAAGTATTACGCGATGGAGACTTCTGGTTGTGGCATCGGGTGATTGTCACAACAAAGCATTCAAAAGCTAGTTAATTAAAAAAAGCATTCAAAAACTAGTGATAAATCAATTACCATCTTTTTCCAAACGACCAAGTGTTTTCACAGGAATACAATACATATAGATGGACTGATTATCACAGTTGCAAACCGCCATGGCGCCACAAGTTCACTTCAGCAGCAACCGAGTAGGTCACTGCATCACCGGCGGGGAAGGAGGGCAGCTTGATACGTCCATTTTGCATCATGCTTTTATGTCAATATTTATTGCATTATGGGCTGTTATTACACATTATATCTCAATACTTATGGCTATTCTCCCTTATTTTACAAGGTTTAGCATGAAGAGGGGGAATGCCGGCAGCTGGAATTCTGGCTGGAAAAGGAGCAAACGTTGGAAACCTATTCTGCACAACTCCGAAAGACCTAAGACTCCACGAAACAACTTTTCAGATTTAATAAGATTTTTTGGGCAAAACAAATAGGCCAGGGGCCCCACACCCTCTCGTAGGGCGCGCCCCCTATCTCTTGGGCCCCCTGGTGGGCTTCCGGCTGCCATCTTCTGCTATATGAAGGGTTTTCACCTGGAAAAAATCGTGGGCAAGCTTACGGGACGAAACTCCGCCGCCATGAGGCGGAACCTTGGCGGAATCAATCTAGGGCTCTGGCGGAGCTGTTCTGCCAGGGACACTTCCCTCCGGGAGGGGGAAATCATCACCAACATTATCACCAACGATCCTATCATCGGGAGGGGGTCAATCTCCATCAACATCTTCACCAGCACCATCTCATCTTAAAACCCTAGTTCATCTCTTGTATCCAGTCTTGTATCGAAACAACAAATTGGTACCTGTGGGTTGCTAGTAGTGTTGATTACTCCTTGTAGTTGATGCTATTTGGTTAGTTTGGTGGAAGATCATATGTTCAGATCCTTTATGCATATTATTACCCCTCTGATTATGAACATGAATATGCTTTGTGAGTAGTTACGTTTATTCCCGAGGACATGGGTGAAGTCTTGCTATTAGTAGTCATGTGAATTTGGTATTCGTTCGATATTTTGATGAGATGTATGTTGTCTCTCCTCTAGTGGTGTTATGTGAACGTCGACTACATGAAACTTCACCATTATTTGGGCCTAGAGGAAGGCATAGGGAAGTAATAAGTAGATGATGGGTTGCTAGAGTGACAGAAGCTTAAACCCTAGTTTATGCGTTGCTCCGTTAGGGGTTGATATGGATCCATATGTTTAATGTTGTGGTTAGGTTTACCTTAATACTCCTTTTTATAGTTGCGGATGCTTACAATAGGGGTTAACCATAAGTGGGATGCTTGTCCATGTTAGGGCAGTACCCAAGTGCCGGTTCACCCACATATCAAATTATCAAAGTACTGAACGTGAATCTTATGAACGTGATGAACACTAGCTTGACGATAATTCCCAATGTGTCCTCGGGAGCTCCTTCTTCATTATTAGAATTTTTCCAGGCTTATCCTTTGATACATAAAGGATTGGGCCACCTTGCTGCACTCTATTTACTTTATTTACTTTTTGCTCGTTACTATTTATCTTATCACAAAACTATCTATCACCTACTATTTCAGTGCTTGCAGAGAAAATCTTACTGAAAACCGCTTATCATTTCCTTCTGCTCCTCGTTGGGTTTGACACTCTTACTTATCGAAAGGACTACGATAGATCCCCTATACTTGTGGGTCATCAAGACTCTTTCTGGCACCATTGCCAGGGAGCGTAGCGCTCGTGGTGAGTGGAACTTGGTAAGGAAACATTTATATAGTGTGCTGATTTTTTTGTTACTTGTTACTATGGAAACTAATCCTTTGAGGGGCTTGTTTGGGGTATCTTCACCCCAACCAGAAGAGCAAAGAGATGCTCCTCAACCTACTGAACCTTATGAAAATATTCACTTTGAGATTCCTTCGGGTATGATAGAGAAACTGCTAGCTAATTCGTAGGAGATGGAACATTGCATCCCGACTTACACCTCATCTTTGTGGATGAAGTTTGTGGATTATTTAAGCTTGCAGGTATTCTCGATGATGTTGTCAAAAGGAAGGTCTTCCCTTTATCTTTGAAGGGAGATGCAATAACATGGTATAGGCTATGTGATGATACGAGATATTGGAATTATAAGCGATTGAAGTTGGAATTTCACCAGAAGTTCTATCCTATGCATCTTGTTCATCGTGATCGTAATTACATATATAATTTCTGGCCTTGAGAAGGAGAAAGCATCGCTCAAGCTTGGGGGAGGCTTAAGTCAATGTTGTATTCATGCCCCAATCATGAGCTCTCTCGGGAAATGATTATTTAGAATTTTTATGCTCGGCTTTCTCTTGATAATTGCAAACTGCTTGATACTTCCTGTGTTGGTTCTTATATGCTGAAGACTATTGATTTCAAATGGGACTTATTGGAAAGAATTAAATGCAACTCTGAAGATTGGGGTTCCGACGATGGTAAGGAGTCAGGTGTGACACCTAAGTTTGATTGTGTTAAATCTTTTATGGATACCGATGCTTTCCGTGGATTTAGCTCTAAGTATGGACTTGACTCTGAGATAGTACCTACTTTTTGTGAAACTTTTGCTACTCACGTTGATCTCCCTAAAGAGAAGTGGTTTAAATATAATCCTCCCGTTGAAGTGAAAGTAGTTGCACCTATTACAGTTGAAGAGGAGACTATTACATATAGTGATCCTATTATTCCTACTGCTTATGTCGAAAAACCTCCTTTTCCTGTTAGGATAAAAGATCATGCTAAATATTCAACTGTTGTTCATAAGAGCAATGTTAGAACTTATACACCTCCTGAGCAAATCAAAGTTGAACCTAATGTTGCTATTGTTAAAGATCTCTTGTCTGATAATATTGATGGGCATGTTATTTATTTCTATGATGAAACTGCTAGAATTGCCAAACCTTGTGCTAAAGATAAACATAGACCTATGGTAGGCATGCCAGTTATTTCTGTTAAAATAGGATATCATTGTTATCATGGCTTATGTGATATGGGTGCTAGTGCTAGTACAATACCTATTGACTTATACAACGAAATTAAGCACGATATTGCACCTGCTGAGTTAGAAGATATTGATGTCACAATTAAACTTGCCAATAGAGATACTACTTCACCAATGGGAATTGTTAGAGATGTTGAAGTCTTGTGTGGGAAAACTAAATATCCTGCTGATTTTCTTGTTCTTGGCTCCCCACAAGATAGCTTTTGTCCCATTATATTTGGTAGACCCTTCTTAAACACCATTAATGCTAGGATAGATTGCGAAAAGGATGTAGTTACTATTGGTCTAGGTGATATGTCTCATGAATTCAACTTTTCTAAATTTTGTAGATAACACCGTGAAGAGGAACCATCTAGTAAGGATGAAATTATTGGTCTTGCTTCCATTGCTGTTCCTCCAACTGATCCATTAGAACAATATTTGCTAGACCATGAAAATGATATGTTTATGAAGGAAAGGGAAGAAATAGACGAAGTGTTCCTTAAAAAAGAACCTATGCTGAAACATAACCTTCACGTTGAAATTCTTGGGGATCCTCCTCCACCCAAGGGTGATCCCGTGTTTGAACTCAAACCATTACCTGATAATCTTAAGTATGCTTATCTTGATGAAAAAGAAATATATCCTGTTATTCTTAGTGCTAACCTTTCAGAGAAAGAAGAAGAAAGATTACTGAAAACTCTGAAGAAGCACCGAGCTGCTATTGGATATACTCTGGATGATCTTAAGGGCATTAGTCCCACATTATGCCAACACAAAATTTCAATGGAGAAAGATGCTAAACCAGTTAGAGATCCTCAAAGACAACTAAATCTCAAAATGAAGGAAGTGGTAAGAAAGGAGATACTAAAACTCCTTGAGGCAGGTATTATTTATCCCGTTGCTGATAGTGAATGGGTAAGCCCTGTCCATTGTGTCCCAAAAAGGAGGTATTACCGTTGTTCCTAATGATAAAGATGAATTGATCCCACAAAGAATTATTATAGGTTATAGGATGGTAATTGATTTCCGTAAGTTAAATAAAGACACTAAGAAAGATCATTACCCTTTACATTTTATTGATCAAATGCTAGAAAGGCTATCCAAACACACACATTTTTGCTTTCTAGATGGTTATTCTGGTTTCTCTCAGATACCTGTTTCAGTGGGGGATCAATCTAAAACTACTTTTACTTGCCCTTTTGGTACTTTTGCTTATAGACGTATGCCTTTTGGTTTATGTAATGCACCTGCTACCTTTCAAAGATGCATGATGGCTATATTTTCTGATTTTTGTGAAAAGATTTGTGAGGTATTCATGGATGACTTCTCCATCTATGGATCCTCTTTTGATGATTGTTTGAGCAATCTTGATCGAGTTTTGCAGAGATGCGAAGACACTAGTCTCGTCCTAAATTGGGAAAAGTGTCAATTTATGGTTAATGAAGGCATTGTCTTGGGGCACAAGATCTCCGAGAGAGGTATTGAAGTTGATAAAGCCAAAGTAGATGCTATTGAAAAGATGCCATGTCCTAAGGACATAAAAGGTATAAGTTTCCTTGGTCATGCCGGTTTCTATAGGAGGTTCATTAAGGACTTCTCTAAATTCTCTAGGCCTCTGACTAATTTATTGCCAAAAGATATTCCTTTTGTCTTTGATGATGATTGTGTAGAAGCATTTGAAACACTTAAGAAGGCTTTGATCACTACACCTATTGTTCAGCCACCTGATTGGAATTTACCTTTTGAAATTATGTGCGATGCTAGTGTGTCGGTGTACTAGAGTAGGGGTACCCTAGTATCCCGAACTTGTGCATGGGCAGTTGCAGCGCCCCGCGGCAAGGCTTGCCGGATGACCGCCGAGGCCCTCCATGGTTCCTTTGGAGCCATTCAAGAACAAAGTATTTAAGCTCAGGAGACAAAGCCTCGGCAAGAGGAGCTTGCCGGGAAGGCCAACCAAGGCATTTCAAGGAACTTGCCACGACGCGCCGCGCGTCCCGGCAAGGCCCGGTGAGCGACAAGCTTCCGGACCCGACAAGACAACAGCCGCGGCAAGGCGCTTTCCGCGGCAGGCTACCACTCTGTACCCACGCTCCAGCACATCCACCAACGTGTCGCTCTGGGGGACTTTCCAGGCGCGCGTGGCGAGAGGCTGTGCAGCCAGCGGTGTGCAGTGGCATGCGAAGCTGACAAGACTGCCATCGTGGCGAGCGGTGGCACCCCTGATGGTCCCTTTTTACACTGTTTGGGCGACGCAGACGGGCATTTAATGCCTTTGTCCCCTGCCGTCAGGGTTAGGTAGGATGCACTGTGCAGGTGGTTGTACCAACTGCAACTTCTTTTCCATTTTTACCCTCGTCTACGTTGCCACCTGTCGGTGACCCCTTTAACATATAAAAGGAGGCCCATGCACAAGGTAGAGGAGGTTGGAACCCAGAAAAGAGACACGCTCGGTCTCGTTAGCAGCTAGAGTGTACTGTAGCATTCAGCGCTCCGGAGCAAGAACACAATACAATCAGACAAGCAACAGTAGGAGTATTATCTCCCCGGAGAGCTCCGAAGCTGGGTAAACTGCTCGTGTGCTTCGCCTCGATCTGCTCTTCGTGCGATCTCTGCCCCCCGCCGAACCGAAAGGGGCTCGGTCCGCCGGTCCCATAGGTGTTCGTGGATCAGTTTCCCCGACATCTTTGGCGCGCCAGGTAGGGGGCGTCGAGATTGTGTGAACCTGATCCGGCGTTCACACGAGTTAGATCTTCGTTTTCTTCATCGACATGCCACCGAAGAAGAAGACTTCCGCGGCAGCTGCTCCGTCCACGTCATTTCCACCACCACCGGAGCAAACGGGTGGTGGGGAGGGCGCCGGCGGAAGAACGGACGTCGACAAGGAAGCTCACGATGCTGCCAGGTCCAAGGACAAGGCTGCACAGACCTCGGCGTCCGTACATGTCCCGCGCCCATCTCAGGAGGCGCAGGACCGACAGCGTCATGGTATTCGTAGTACCATACGTTCATTGGGATAAGATCGAGCTGGAGAATCTCAGGGTGCTCAAGACCAGCATGCACGCCAACGTGCTGGCATGAGCGAGACATGGTCGCTTGGACGAGATGCTGCTCCTTCTAACATAGTTAGAAGTCCGAGCATATCCCGCTCCTCGCACCGTTCGCCACTGCCGCCCACCACTCCAGCAGAAGCTTTGGCGCGAGCTCAGCTGCTCCTGGATTACCCTCCAGCGGAAGACAAGATCGACCAATGGAGGGCCACCATTCAGAGTCTCATCGGCTTCGCCAACGGCAACACTCCACGGCAGCCAACTGCATCGCAGCCGCGGCAGGACTGCCAGGCACGAGCCGGTGGTGACGAAACCGGTGGGGGTGCAACCACCATGCACTCTCCACCCCGAAGGCCAAGATCGCCAACTCGCCAGATCCACCTCGACAGCGACTCCACTGCATCGTCAGATCCACGAGCTCGTCGCGATCAGCGCCAAGTTCTTCACGAACGACAGCAAGAAGACGCTCGTACTCGCATCGAGCGCCAAAGAGAAGCGCGACGTCAATCCGACAAGCGCGCTGGGCCCTCTGTTGACATGCATGCGCCAGGGGAACCAGGCGACTTACCGTACGCGGTAGGTTGCCCTGCGTTCACTCGTGAGCTGCGGCAGGTCCAGTGGCCCAGCACGAAGAATTTTAAGCCAGATGTACCAGAGAAGTACGACGGCAAGACGCATCCGTCGGAGTTCCTCAGCATCTACACCATCGCGGTGCAAGCTGCTGGGGGGCGGGACGACAAGATCCTTGCCAACTACTTCCCGCTGGTGCTCAAGCCCAATGTCAGATCCTGGCTCATGCATTTGCCGGACGGCTCCATATCCTCCTGGGCTGACCTGTGCCATCAGTTTGTCGGCGCCTTTACAGGCGGCCACAAGCCCCATGGCCAAGAGAGCGACCTTCATCTGCTCGCCCAAAAGGAAGGAGAGCCCCTGCGCAAGTACATTCAAAGATTCAGCCGCGTACAGCACAACATCCCAGACGTCCACCCTGCCGCGGTGATCAGCGCGTTCCATCAGAACGTGCGAAACCGCATGATGCGGGAGGAGATGGCGATGTGCAAGATCAGAGACGTCAGTGAGCTATATGCCCTGGCCGACAAGTGTGCACATGCTGAGGAAGGGAGGAAACTCCCCGGAGAGAACACAGGAGCAGGAGGATCTGATAGTGAGGAGACTGCCCCGGCAAGGAAGAACCGGCGGCGGAACAACAGGAAGAAGAAAGGCAAAGATGTGCTAGTTGTTGAGCAGTCCGGCAAGAAAGCCGAAGCTGGTAGCTCCGGCAAGGAGGTTGCCGCAGCTGTGGCGGTCGACGACAAGCAGGACAGCACCAACAAGCAGTATTGCAAGATCCACCGCACCAAGGGCCATGACCTCCAGAGCTGCAAGAAGGTCGAGCAGCTCGTTGAGCAGCAAAAGGCTGAATACGAGCGGCGCGACAAGGAGAAAGCCCAGGAAGGTGCTGGAGGAGCCAGCAAGAAACGTCCCGGCCGAGGAGGACGCCGCGGCAAGGCCAAGCAGCGGCAAGGAGACAGACCTCCCCGCGACCGCGACAAGGATGAAGACGACGACGACGATGAAGATATGGATGAAGATGAGACCGATGAGCAGGAGTTCCAGAAAGCCACAAAGGTCCTGTGCGTTGACGGTGATGCTTCTCTGCATACTTCACACCGCCAGCTCAAGCAGTGGGTGCGGGAAGTCAATGAGGCAGAACCACCCGTCGAGTCACGCAAGCCTCTGAAATGGTCCAGCACGCCTATCATCTTTGATATTGAGGACCACCCTGATCGCATAACTGCGGTCGGGTGCTTGCCGATGTTGGTTTCACCAACTATCCGCAACCTCAAGGTCACTAAGATGCTAGTTGACGGCGGGGCCGGCTTGAACCTGATCTCCTCAGCGGTGCTCCAGAAACTCCAGATCCCTGATAGCGAGCTCGAAGAGACCGGCACATTTCAAGGAATCAATCCGGGAAGGAGCAAGCCGAAGGGAAAGATCACGTTGCCGGTAACATTTGGCAGCGAGCTGAACTTCAGGACTGAGAGGGTCACTTTTGACGTTGCTGATTTTCCATTGCCTTACAATGGGATACTCGGCCGTCCAGCACTTGCCAAGTTCATGGCAGCTTCTCACTATGCATACAACATACTGAAGATGCCAGGCCCGATAAGTGTTATCTCTGTCCATGGCGATAAGAAGGATGCTCTTATCTGCGCCGACAAGATCTACCGGGAAGCAGCAGCCGCAACAGATCGCAACTCACTTGCCGCTGAAGCTCCCGGGGGGAAGAAGAAGACCAAGTCTGGCAAGAGCTCTGATGCCCACTCCGGGAAGCGCACCTCTTCGGAGTGCTGCGCTACCGTCGAGGACGCACCATCGAGCTCCACCGGCAAGTGTAAGAAGACAATGGCAGCTCCACCAGAGACCAAGAAGGTGTCCGCCAAGGAGGACGGCACTGGTGGTACCTTCACCATCAGTGCCACTCTCGACCCTAAATAGGAAAGCGCGCTCGTTGCTTTCCTACGGGCGAACGTCGACGTGTTTGCATGGCAACCGTCTGACATCCCCGGTGTTCCCAGGAAAGTAATCGAGCACCATCTTGTCGTCTGTCCTCATGCGCGGCCCGTCAAGCAGAAAGTCAGGAAACAGGCATTGGAGCGCCAAGAATTCATTGCAGAAGAGATCAAGAAATTGGAAGCAGCAGGCCTTGTCAGAGGGGTGCTCCATCCTACGTGGTTGGCCAATCCTGTAGTCGTGCGCAAGGCAAACGGGAAATGGAGGCTGTGTATTGACTTTACCGATGTTAATAAAGCTTGCCCCAAAGACCCATTTCCCTTGCCGCGCATCGACCAGATTGTTGACTCCACGGCCGGATGTGACTTGCTTTCGTTTCTTGATGCATACTCAGGATATCATCAG
The DNA here is from genome assembly GCF_002162155.2 of Triticum dicoccoides. Taxonomy (NCBI): domain Eukaryota; kingdom Viridiplantae; phylum Streptophyta; class Magnoliopsida; order Poales; family Poaceae; genus Triticum; species Triticum dicoccoides. The sequence goes on along the minus strand of NC_041391.1, from coordinate 439,166,520 downwards.
ATCTTCATGGCAGAAGAGGATGAGGAGAAGACCGCATTCATTACCCCATGTGGCACATACTGTTTCGTACGGATGCCTTTCGGTTTGAAGAATGCTGGTTCAACATTTGCAAGGGTAGTCCATGACGCTTTTGAACCGCAAATACACAGAAATGTGGAAGCCTACATGGATGACATAGTGGTCAAAAGCAAGGACAGAGCGACCCTAATTCAAGATTTAGACGAAACCTTTGCAAATCTGCGCAAGATCAACCTCAAGCTTAACCCCGAGAAGTGCGTATTTGGAGTCCCCTTCGGCAAGCTTCTCGGGTTCTTTGTGTCTCAACGCGGAATTGAGGCCAATCCCGACAAGATCAAGGCCATTGAGCAGATTGAAGCACCAAAGCGCGTCAAGGATGTACGAAGACTTGCCGGTTGTATGGCTGCTCTCAGCAGGTTTATCTCTAGGTCTGCTGAGCGCGCCCTGCCATTTTTCAAAATTTTAAAAAAGGCAGCTCCAATGAAATGGACTCTGGAAGCGGAGGCTGCGCTGCAGGACTTGAAGAAATACTTGTCCTCCACTCCAACACTTGTCGCACCTAAGCCACAAGAGAAGTTACTGCTATATATAGCGGCAACCAATCAAGTGGTTAGTGCTGCATTAGTAGCGTAGAGGGAGGCGGACGATGAGCCAGCAACCACGGCAGATGCACCCAGCGACAAGCAGAGGACTTCGCCAGCAAGCTCTGGTCCCGACAAGGATGGATCTGCGCAGGCGCGTGAAGAGATGCAGAAGAGAATGGTGTAGCGCCCAGTTTACTTTGTCAGTTCCCTTCTGCAGGGGGCTAGGTCAAGGTACTCTGGTGTGCAGAAGTTGCTTTTCGGCCTTCTCATGGCCTCGAGAAAGCTGCGCCATTACTTCCAAGCACATGAGATCACAGTTGTCACTCGCTTTCCGTTGAAGAGGATACTGCAAAATCCAGAAGCAACAGGCAGGATTGTCGAGTGGGCACTAGAACTGTCAAGCTTTGGCCTCAAGTTTGAGAGCACTTCAACTATCCAAAGCAGAGCATTGGCAGAGTTCATAGCAGAGTGGACGCCAACACCAGATGAAGAAATTCCAGAGACGAGCATCCCCGTCAAGGAAGCAAGCAAAGAGTGGCTGATGTACTTCGATGGTGCCTTCTCGCTGCAAGGCGCCGGTGCTGGCGTGCTACTTGTTGCACCCACCGGAGAGCATCTCAAGTACGTAGTCCAGATGCACTTTCCCAAGGAGCAAGCAACGAACAATACTGCAGAGTATGAAGGTTTGCTTGCTGGCCTCAGGATTGCAGCAGACCTTGGGATCAAGAAGCTCATTGTCAGGGGTGACTCACAGCTTGTCGTCCGCCAAGTGAACAAGAGTTATCAGAGTCCGTTGATGGAAGCTTACGTTGATGAAGTGAGAAAGCTAGAAGAGCACTTTGACGGCCTGCAGATGGAGCATGTTCCAAGAGCTCAGAACAACATTGCCGACGGCCTGTCAAAGTGCGCCGCACTTAAGTTACCTGTGGAACCAGGGATCTTTGTGCTCCAGCTGACTCAACCATTCGTAACACCATCAACTGGACAGAGCAAGAAGAGGAAGTTGTTTTCTGGTGACTATTTTCCGGCAGAGCTTCCCGAAGCCGCCGCCAGGAAGTTCCTCAGGATCAACACCAAGAGTGCTGACGAGCAGTCTGCTCCGGCAAACCTTAGGGTTTGTTCTGTTGAAGCAGACGCTCCCGAAAAGTTTTGCTCCGACAAGCTTTCCGGGGAACATCAAGCTTCGGCAGAGCCACAAGTTCTTGCCGTAGAAGCGGATGTTCCCGCAGCAGCAGATGTGCCTTTAGTCCTTGTTGTCGAGCCACAAGCTCCAGCATGGGCACAACAGATTGTCCATTTCCTTCAGACAGGAGAACTTCCCGAAGAGCAAGAAGAAGCGGAAAGAGTAGCCCGGCAGTCAAGTATGTACCAGTTTGTCGACAACACACTGTACAGAAGAAGACTCAATGGTGTGAAATTGAAGTGTATTCACCGGGAAGACGGACAAAAGCTGTTGGAAAAGATACATGGGGGCATATGTGGTCACCACATTGGCGCAAGAGCACTTGCCGGCAAAGCGTTCCGGCAAGTTTTTTTTTGGCCGACAGCCCTCCAGGATGCAACTGCACAAGTAACCAAGTGTGAAGCGTGCCAGTTCCATTCCAAGCAGATACACCAGCCAGCTCAAGCTCTCCAGACGATCCCTTTATCCTGGCCATTTTCGGTCTGGGGGCTCGATATCCTCGGGCCCTTCCCCCGAGCTGTCAGGAGCTTTGAGTACTTGTACGTTGCAATCGACAAGTTCACAAAGTGGCCAGAAGTGGAACCAGTGAGGAAGGTGACAACACAGTCAGCAGTCAAGTTCTTCAGGTCGATTGTTTGCCGTTTCGGGATCCCTAACAGGATCATAATCGACAACGGCACGCAATTTATGAGTCGCACCTTCATGCAGTACGTCCAGGATCTTGGCGCCAAGGTCTGCTTCGCTTCTGTTGCTCATCCGAGAAGCAACGGTCAAGCGGAGAGGGAAAATGCTGAAGTGCTGCGCGGGCTCAAGACCAGAACTTTCAACAGGCTGCGCAAGTGCGGAAGGAACTGGATTGAGGAGCTGCCGGTGGTTCTTTGGTCGATCAGGTCGACGCCAAATCGAGCCACTGGCCAGACACCTTTCGCTCTAGTCTATGGAGCAGAGGCATTTCTCCCCACGGAACTCGTATACGGGTCACCTCGAGTGCTCGCTTATGATGAGCTTGAGCAAGAGCAGCTGCGACAAGATGACGCGCTGCTCCTTGAGGAGGACCGTCTTCAGGCTGCTGTACAAGATGCTCGATACCAGCAAGCTTTGCGCCGCTACCATAGCCGCAAAGTTAACGCCAGAAGTTTCGAGGAAGGCGACCTTGTTCTTCGGCGCGTTCAGTCCGCTAAGAATTCCAACAAGTTGACGCCGAAGTGGGAAGGCCCTTATCGGGTGAAACGAGTCACTAGGCCTGGCGCTGTCCACCTTGAGACCGAAGATGGCGTACCGTTGAGCAACTCCTGGAACATTGAGCATCTTCGTAAGTTTTACCCGTAGGGCGCGGTTGCCGGAACCCATTCCGGCAACCACCTTTTGTACAAGTCTTGCCGATGTTGCATGTAATCCTTTGTACAGAGCCGGGCGCAGATCCCGTGCATAAGTAAAGCTCATGTGCTCCGCACATCTTGTCAATTTCATGCTTTTTACTTTATATTTGCATGCATTTATCTGACACTTTGTGCAGCACCTACCCCCGGTAAGCAATAACGATCTATAAGGCTCCATGCCTTTATTTTCTCTTCTTTCTTTTTCTCAAAAAGGAAAGGAAGATTCCCTCACACACAAGTTTGCCGGGGGGAATGAAGAAGATAATGGTGTGGACCAGGCATCATTCAAGGAAGTTTCGCCTTAGCGAAAAGCAAACGACAGAAAAGCTAAGTTGCCAAAGTTTGAGCAATCAGTTTTAAAATTTTAAGTTATCTCCTCGAACGACCGTACTTTGTATGGAAAACCTGTGCGCGAAGGAACCAACTCGTAGCTAGTTGCGCCCTTACTTTGTTTCGAGTCCGCTCAACAATTTAAGTGAGCTGTGACTAGTTGCGACAAGGTTTCTTGTCGGAAGCAGCACCGCCAGCAGGCTGCTGACGTCCCGTACTCAGCGCTCGCGGCCCAGGTGCCTGCACCGACAAGTTCCCTAAAAGCGTAGGGTAAAAACATAAAAAGGAAGGAATCAAGTAAAACGAATAACATAGCAAATCTCTACCCAAAATAGAGTTATATTACAAGATAGCTTGCCGCGGCTCTAATAGATGTTCTCGTAACATGACCAGCAGTGACAAAGAGAAAGAGAAAACGGGCGACCTAATCTACGCGATCACCCTCAACCCTCTTGATCTCGCTCACCTTGTCCACAATGGGTGCGACAAGGGCCTTGAGCGCATCCAGATCAGCATCCGGCGGCAAGGATTTGAGGACGTTGGTGAGGTTGAGGCCTGGATTGCAGAAGGCCACCTTCACCAGCACCTTCTGAAGAACCCCCGCGCATATCCTGCGCGACTCATCGGCCAGCTGCTTTGGGATCTTCTCCCGGAGTCGCTGGAGGGCCGTCGCCACGCCCTTGAAGAACAGGCTAAGCTTGGCGCTGGGTTGGAGGTGCTCGTCGGAGGAGTACCCGAGCTCCTCCATCCCCAGCTGCGCCAGCTCCCCGTCGATGGCGGCGGCAATATTCACCAGACCCTCAGTCCAGTGCTCCACAGTCTCCCTGAAGGTGTCGTGGGCGGCAGCAGCATTCGCCAGCAGCGCCTCGTCGGCCTTGATCTTCTCCGACAAGCCCACCTCCCGCTCCCTGGCGCCGTCCAGCGTCTGAGTCAAAGTAGCCAACTTCAACTCAAAATCCGCATTGGAGTCCTTGGCGGTGCTAAGCTCCTTGCTCCTCTCTGCGAGGAGACCTTGCAGCTCACCATGAGCGGCAGCATCCTTCTCGCGCTCACGCTTGAGAGCGGCAAGCTCCTCGCCGCCCGCCCGGAGATCGGCTTCCAGCTGCGCCACCTTTGTCTCCAGCTCCTTCTTGGCGGCCTCGGCAGCTGTGGCAGCATCCTTTGCCTCCTTGAGAGCCCCGCCAATCGCTTGCTCGCGCGCGGCAAGCTCCTCCTCGTGGCTGTCAAGATTGACCTTGCGCTGCGCCAACTCTCCTTCCTGCGCGAATAAGTTTTCGGCGACAAGCCGTTGCTTCTCTTCGGCTTCAGCCTTCTCGAGGAGGAAGGCTTTCCGCTCCTCGAGAAGTTGCTCCCGCTCCTCCACCAAGGACCGGAGAGCTTCCTGCCTGAGGCCTCGGAGCTCCTCCGCGCGCTTCTCAATATCAACTCCCGCCTTCGTGACAAGCGCTTCTCGGGAGGCCAGCTTGGCTTGTCGGGTACGATAGAGCGACGTCAGCTTCCGCAGCAGCCGCTCCTCTTCAGGTTCGTTGCTGCTGCTGCTTGGCGCGTCGACTACCGTCAACCCTGCGGAGGCGAGCACCTCTCCGTCCAGGATTTCTCCCTTGACCGGCGCCCTGGAGCTTGACGCCCAGGGGAGCTTGATAAAGATACCATCGCCGGCCTTCAAGTAGGCGCCGGACTGGGGCTCTTCGGAGCCTGGCGCTGCAGCATCAGCGAAGGGATCAGCGGTCGGCGTAGCGCCTGGCGCTCCTGCGGCCTCGGGGCCGTCAGTGCGACCGCCAGATCCCTCGCCTGCTTCTGCGGTGGTAGCCTTGGCGGCCTCTTCACCGGCGGAATCATCAGCACCGGCCTCTTCTTCGGTGGACGCGGCGTCGTCGTTGTTGCCGCGCACGTTCTCCTCACCGGCGGCCTCGGTTTCCATGGGCTCCGTGGCAAGTGGATCTGACGACCGAAGAGGGGAGAGAAATCAAGCGAATATACAAGAAGAAAATTATAAGAAGAAGATCCCAAGGGAAGTTTTCAGGCAAGAAGATTACCTGTGCTAGGATCTGCGGTCGCGGTCTCAACCGCCGGAGGATCACTGGTGCCGTCTCTTGCCGGAGAACTGTCCCTTGCCGGAGAGTTCTCCCTTGCCGGAGAGCGCTCCCTTGCCGGGGACTCCTCCCTTGGCGGCGTAGTCGAAGCAGATGGCACTTCGGGGGCAGCTTCCGGGCATTCCTGGTGAGGCTGTTCTGCTCCTACAGAAATCCAACAGTCAAGATATCAGTAGAAAAAGAGCACCCATGCGCGCCTGACGGCAGGAAGTAAGCTATAAACTTACGCTGGGGGCTACGCTGGGGGCTGCTTTGGGGAGTAGTTGCCGGGTCCGTCAAGGTGGTCTCAGACACACCCCCTGCTGACACGGTGGGATCATCTTCGATGACAATCACCGGGGCCTTGGCTCTCTTCGCCGCTCTCTGGGCCAGCGTCCTGAAAAGGAATGGATTCAGATCGAAGCAAGTCAGATACAAGACGAAAGCCAACAAAGATCGAAGAACAACAAGAACGGCAAGGGATCTTACTCTTCTTCTCCCTCGTCGGAGCTGAGCGCGGAGAGATCGAAGTCCGGCTCGCCTCCGGTGCGACGAGGCGGAGGAGTAGTCTCCCTCGCCCGCTTGGCAGGAGCAGTGGCGGTGGACCGGGAAGACCCCTCTCCAGTTGCCGCAGTGGCGTGAGGCGCTCCCGCGGCAACAGTGCTTGCCGCGGTAGAGCGTGTCGCACGGCTCGGCGGCTGTTGGCTCGTCTGCCGCCCCGCTGCGTCCCCGGCCTTGCGGAGACGCCTCCTTTCCAGAGCGGGGGGCTCCGCCTGCGGCAAGCTGTCTGAAGGTTCGGGCTCTTCCTTACCGGGCTCGCTCGGCTCAGCTTCAGGGCCGGCAAGCTCTTCCTCGCCGGCAAACTCCTCACGCTCGGCAAGGCTTGCCGCCTCCGCTGCCTCCGCCTCCTCCACGGTGAATCCAAATACGCCCGCGGCAGCAGCTGCTGCCGCCTCTTCCAGCCTGGTGGCGATGCGCTGCATCTCCGCATCGGTGGTGTCGCGGGTGAGGCTCTTCTGCTCATCAGCGCGGACCGGCACTTCTACCAAGTCGTCGAAGAACGCCCGCACGACGTCATCCGCAGGTTCTTGCCAAGTTGGGGCGATTCCGTGCGAATCGCACAACGGCATCATTGTGCGGATCCGGTCGGGCGAAGAATTGTTGCACAAAGGAACAACATTCCTCGGCAACGTGAATGGATGCTGAGGATCGCGTTTGAACAGCTTCAGGAGCATCGCATCCAGCTCCAGGACGGTGAAGTTGAAGTTGAGACCCGGGCGCAGCCTCATGATATCCGCCGAGTTCTTGAACTCCCAGGCGGGTCTCCCCCGCTCCTGCAGGGGGGCGATGCGGCGGCGAAGGAAATCTGCGCCAACTGCGCCCACAGTGAGCCCGGCAAGCCTGAGGCGTAGGATCCGGGTGACGGCGATCTTCAGCCTGTCGTCTTCCGGGGCAACGTTGCTCCAATCGTTGCCGCGCACTATTCGGGCTTAGTGCAGGGTGGTGAATGGCTGCGGGTTCTCCTCGACGATCCAGCACCACTCAGCTCTCCACTCCTCCCATTTGCTGCGGAGCTCTCCCTCCAGATAGGCTTCCTTCTTGCCGACCCTCGAGATCCAAGCGATTCCTCCGGCAAGGGGCTCTCCTCTCTCGACTCGAGGCATGAAGAAGTGGCGGAAAAGGGCTACGTTTGGGTGGACTCCAACAAAGTTTTCGCACAAATGTGCGAAAACTGCCATGGTCAGAATGGCGTTCGGGGTGAAATCAAGGAGGCGGAACCCGTAGGTGTTCATGATATCGCAAAAGAATTCAGAGAAAGGCGGGCAGAGCCCGCAGTAGAAGAACAGCGCGAAAAAGGGATACCCGTTCGGAGCCAGCCTCGAAGTGGTGGCCGGGAGTACCCTCGTGCGCGGATGCGCTCACGTCTCCGTCGACCAGAAGAGGTAGTAGTACTCCCTCAGCTCCTTCGCGTCAAGCTGAGGGGGGAAAATGGCCCGCTCCTTTCGCAGCGCCGCAAGCCGCTGCGCCTCGGCCGATTTCACGCCCTTCCCCTTGTCGGCTTTCGGAGCCATGGCGGAGGTGGCGGGGGAGATCGGCGGCGTCGGTGGAGCTGGTGGCAATGGGGTACGGAGCGCTGCTCTCTTTCGGCTTCGGGAAGAAGGGGGAGCGGCGGAGATTTCCGAGAATGAAGTAGCAACCGGCGAAGTAGGCAAACTGCCCCTGTTTCCCCTGCTTATAAAGAGGGAGGGGGCGGACGTTTCGCCCTTCCGAATAAAGAAACCACCCACGATCTCTCCCACGATGTCGCATTCGACGCGTGCCATTGGGGAGGGCGCGGTGGATACGGAGTAAGATACGGCGTAATCCAGGCCGCGCGTGCCCGTGCCCTGTTTTGGGCCTGGCCCAACAGCGCTCGGCATCGTGTGTGGCCCAGGCCCGGGGGCTCCTGTCGGTGTACTAGAGTAGGGGTACCCTAGTATCCCGAACTTGTGCACGGGCAGTTGCAGCGCCCCGCGGCAAGGCTTGCCGGATGACCGCCGAGGCCCTCCATGGTTCCTTCGGAGCCATTCAAGAACAAAGTATTTAAGCTCAGGAGACAAAGCCCCGGCAAGAGGAGCTTGCCGGGAAGGCCAACCAAGGCATTTCAAGGAACTTGCCGCGACGCGCCACGCGTCCTGGCAAGGCCGGGTGAGCGACAAGCTTCCGGACCCGACAAGACAACAACCGCGGCAAGGCGCTTGCCGCGGCAGGCTACCACTCTGTACCCACGCTCCAGCACATCCACCAACGTGTCGCTCTGGGGGCCTTTCCAGGCGCGCGTGGCGAGAGGCTGTGCAGCCAGCGGTGCGCGATGGCATGCGAAGCTGACAAGACTGCCATCGTGGCGAGCGGTGGCACCCCTGACGGTCCCTTTTTACACTGTTTGGGCGACGCAGACGGGCATTTAATGCCTTTGTCCCCTGCCGTCAGGGTTAGGTAGGATGCACTGTGCAGGTGGTTGTACCAACCGCAACTTCTTTTCCATTTTTACCCTCGTCTGCGTTGCCACCTGTCGGTGACCCCTTTAACATATAAAAGGAGGCCCATGCGCAAGGTAGAGGAGGTTGGAACCCAGAAAGACACACGCTCGGTCTCGTTAGCAGCTAGAGTGTACTGTAGCATTCAGCGCTCCCGAGCAAGAACACAATACAATCAGACAAGCAGCAGTAGGAGTATTATCTCCCTAGAGAGCTCCGAAGCTGGGTAAACTGCTCGTGTGCTTCGCCTCGATCTGCTCTTCGTGCGATCTCCGCCCCCCGCCGAACCGAAAGGGCTCGGTCCGCCGGTCCCATAGGTGTTCATGGATCAGTTTCCCCGACATAGTGATTATGCTGTAGGTGTTGTTTTAGGGCAAAGAGTCGATAAGGAATTGAATGTTATCCATTATGCTAGTAAGACTCTTGATACTGCCCAGAGAAATTATGCTACTACTGAAAAAGAATTCTTAGCAGTTGTGTTTGCATGTGATAAGTTTAGACCTTATATTGTTGATTCCAAAGTTACTATTCACACCGATCATGCTGCTATTAAATATCTTATGGAAAAGAAAGATGCTAAGCCTAGACTCATTAGATGGGTTCCCTTGCTTCAAGAATTTGACTTGCATATTATTGATAGAAAGGGAGCTGAGAACCCCGTTGCAGACAACTTGTCTAGGCTAGAGAATGTTCTTGATGACCCACTGCCTATTAATGATAGTTTTCCTAATGCACAATTAGCGGTTGTCAATGCTTCTCGTACTGCTCCTTGGTATGCTGATTATGCTAATTACATTGTTGCTAAATATATACCTCCTAGTTTCACATACCAGCAAAAGAAAAAGTTCTTTTATGATTTAAGACATTACTTCTGGGATGACCAACACCTTTATAAAGAAAGAGTAGATGGTATTTTTAGATGTTGTGTTCCTGAGCATGAACAAGAACAAATCCTATGCAAGTGTCACTCTGAATCCTATGGAAGACACCACGCTGGAGACAGAACTACACACAAGGTACTACAATCTGGTTTTTATTGGCCTACTCTTTTCAAAGATGCTCGTAAGTTTGTCGTATCTTGTGATGAATGTTAAAGAATAGGTAACATTAGTAGACGTCAAGAAATGCCTATGAATTATTCTCTTGTTATTGAACTGTTTGATGTATGGGGCTTTGATTATATGGGACCTTTTCTTGCCTCCAATGGTTATACACATATTTTAGTTGCTATTGATTACGTTACTAAGTGGGTAGAAGCTATTCCAACTAGTAGTGCTGATCATAACACTTCTATTAAAATGCTTAAAGAAGTTATTTTTCCGAGGTTAGGAGTCCCTAGATATCTTATGACTGATGGTGGTTCACACTTTATTCATGGTGCTTTCCGTAAGATGCTTGCTAAGTATGATGTCAATCATAGAATCGCATCTCCTTATCACCCGCAGTCTAGTGGCCAAGTAGAGTTGAGCAATAGAGAGCTCAAATTAATTTTGCAAAAGACTGTGAATAGATCTAGAAAGAATTGGTCCAAAAAACTTGATGATGCATTATGGGCCTATAGAACTGCATACAAAAATCCTATGGGTATGTCTCCATATAAGATGGTTTATGGAAAAGCATGTCATTTACCTCTTGAACTTGAACATAAAGCATATTGGGCTGTTAAAGAGCTCAATTATGACTTCAAACTTGCCGGTGAGAAGAGGTTGTTTGATATTAGCTCACTTGATGAATGGAGAACCCAAGCATATGAGAATGCTAAGCTTTTCAAAGAAAAAGTCAAACGCTGGCATGATAAGAGGATACAGAAGCTTGAGTTTAACGTAGGAGATTATGTGTTATTGTTCAACTCTCATTTAAGATTTTTTGCAGGAGAACTTCTCTCAAAATGGGAAGGTCCCTACGTTATCGAGGAGGTCTATCGTTCTGGTGCTATAAAAATCAACAACTTTGAAGGCACAAATCCGAGGGTGGTAAATGGCCAAAGAATTAAACATTATATTTCAGGTAATCCTATCAATGTTGAAACTAATATTATTGAAACCATAACCCCTGAGGAATACATAAGAGACACTTTCTAGAACGTTCCAGACTCCGAAAAGGCATAGGTACGTGGTGTGGTAAGTAAACCGACTCCAAAACAATTCTAATGGCAATTTTTATCAGTTTTGGATTATTTAAGGATTTTAGGAAGAAAGAAGTAGTCCGAAAGGGGCACGAGGCTCCCACGAGAGAGGAGGGCGCGCCCCCCTATAGGGCGCGCCCCCTGTCTCGTGGGCATCTCGTGTGCCTCCCGGACTCCGTTTTCTTCTATGTTACATATTTCGGTCGGTAAAAATTCATTATATATACTCCTCAAGGTTTTGACCACCGTATCACGCAAATATCCTCTCTTTTCGTTTCGAGCTGTTTCTGTTGCAGATTTAGAGCACCATGACTTCCCCCTCCTCCAACAATGAAGACAAGGATGCTTGGCTATTGAAGATAGAGTTGAAAAGATAGGAACCGAAAGAGATCAACAAGGATGGAGGGATCAAGAAGGCCATGGAGGCTCAAGCTCCGGTGGTGAAAGAAGAAGACATCCCTCAACCTTTACCTAACCTTTTCACTCCAACAGAGATTAAAGTGTTCAAGATGATTGAGTTAGCCCGCTTACAGAACAAGTACCTCACCGAGGAGAATATTTTGTTGAGGGATCATATTGCTGGGCTCAAGGGCATTATCTGCAAGTTGGAGGAGCTTCTACGCTCGATGTGCGATTATCCACCGTCATCATCACCACCTCCATCACCTTCAAAGAAATAATCACATGGGTATGGGCACTCCCCTTGGCAACTGCCAAGCTTGGGGGAGGTGCCCCGGTATCGTATCACCATCACACTCCTATCTTTACAGTTTTATTTAGTTCGATCCTTTTAGTAGTATCTTGATCTATCAGTAGTTGAAGTTTTGATATTAAGTAGTTTTGAGTTTTTCATTGTGATCTCTTTTTGTAATCGAGTCCGTGTGCTATCTATAATAAAGATTAGTGTTGAGTCAAGGGCTTTGCTATGCTGCTATGATCTTGAAAAAGTAGAAAGAACAAAAGAGTTCATATTGATCTTATGGATAGTGATAACTTCACACATAGAAAGTATGAGGCATAAAAATTGCTGAGAATTGATGAACGTAGCCTTGGTCATTGTTGCAATTAATAGGAAGTGATAAGGAAAGAGAGGTTCACATATAAATATATTATCTTGGGCATCTTTTATGATTGTGAAGCACTCATTAAGTATGACATGCTAAAAGAGTTGACGTTGGACAAGGAAGACAACGTAATGGTTTATGTTTTCCGACATCTCAGTTAAAGTATATTGTCATTGACCTTCCAAACATGTTGAGCTTGCCTTTCCCCCTCATGCTAGCCAAATTCCTTGCACCAAGTAGAGATACTACTTGTGCTTCCAAATACCCTTAAACCCAGTTTTGCCATGAGAGTCCACCATACCTACCTATGGATTGAGTAAGATCCTTCAAGTAAGTTGTCATCGGTGCAAGCAATAAAAATTGCTCTCTAAATATGTATGACTTATTAGTGCAGAGAAAATAAACTTTGTACGAACTTGTTGTGGAAGTAATAAAAGCGACGGACTGCATAATAAAGGTCCACATACAAGGGGCAATATAAAGTGATGTTCTTTTGCACTAAGACTTTATGCATCAACCCTAAACGCACATGACAACCTCTGCTTCCCTGTGCGAAGGGCCTATCTTCTACTTTATGTTTTTACCTTTTGTTTGAGTCAAGGTGATTCTCACCTTTCCCTTTTTCATTTTATCCTTTGACAAGCTCCTCGTGTTTGAAAGATCATTTTACATATATCCAATTGGATGTAAGTTGGCATAGGCTATTATTGTTGACATTACCTAAAGGTGAATACGTTGGGAGGCAACACAATAAGCCCCTATCTTTCTCAGTGTCTGGCTGAAACTCTATAACCACAAGTATTGCATGAGTGTTAACAATTATAGGGGACTACAAGATAGTTGAGTATGTGAGCTTGCTGAAAAGCTCTATTATTGACTCTTTCTGATGTTACGATAAATTGCAATTGCCTCAATGACTGAGATTATAGTTTGTTAGTTCCCAATGAAGTTTTTGAACCATACTTGACATTGTGAATTGCTTATTACTTGAACATAGGAAATCATATGACAAAATACATATATGTTGCTGTTATTAGAATGATCATGATACCCTCATGTCCGTATTTTATTTTTATCGACACATCTATCTCTAAACATGTGGACATATTTTTCGATCTCGGCTTCCGCTTCAGGACAAGCGAGGTCTAAGCTTGGGGGAGTTGGTACGTCCATTTTGCATCATGCTTTTATGTCAATATTTATTGCATTATGGGCTGTTATTACACATTATATCTCAATACTTATGGCTATTCTCCCTTATTTTACAAGGTTTACCATGAAGAGGGGGAATGCCGGCAGCTGGAATTCTGGCTAGAAAAGAAGAAAACGTTGGAAACCTATTCTGCACAATCCAAAAGACTTGAGACTCCATGAAACAACTTTTCAGATTTACTAAGAATTTTTGGGCAAAAGAAATAGGCCAGGGGGCCCACACCCTGTCCAGGAGACAGGGGGCGCCCCCCTGTAGGGCGCGCCCACCTATCTCCTGGGCCTCCTGGTGGGCTTCCGGCTGCCATCTTCTGCTATATGAAGGGTTTTCACCTGGAAAAAAATCATGGGCAAGCTTACGGGACGAAACTCTGCCGCCACGAGGCGGAACCTTGGCGGAATCAATCTAGGGCTCTGGCGGAGCTGTTCTGCCGGGGACACTTCCCTCCGGGAGGGGGAAATCATCACCAACATTATCACCAACGATCCTCTCATCGGGAGGGGGTCAATCTCCATCAACATCTTCACCAGCACCATCTCATCTCAAAACCCTAGTTCATCTCTTGTATCCAGTCTTGTATCGAAACAAAAAATTGGTACCTGTGGGTTGCTAGTAGTGTTGATTACTCCTTGTAGTTGATGCTATTTGGTTAGTTTGATGGAAGATCATATGTTCAGATCCTTTATGCGTATTATTACCCCTCTGATTATGAACATGAATATGCTTTGTGAGTAGTTACGTTTGTTCCAGAGGACATGAGTGAAGTCTTGCTATTAGTAGTCATGTGAATTTGGTATTCGTTCGATATTTTGATGAGATGTATGTTTTCTCTCCTCTAGTGGTGTTATGTGAACGTCGACTGCATGAAACTTCACCATTATTTGGGCCTAGAGGAAGGCATAGGGAAATAATAAGTAGATGATGGGTTGCTAGAGTGATAGAAGCTTAAACCCTAGTTTATGCGTTGCTTCGTTAGGGGTTGATATGGATCCATATGTTTAATGTTGTGGTTAGGTTTACCTTAATACTCCTTTTTGTAGTTGCGGATGCTTGCAATAGGGGCTAATCATAAGTGGGATGCTTGTCCATGTTAGGGCAGTACCAAAGTGTCGGTCCACCCACATATCAAATTATCAAAGTACCGAACGCGAATCTTATGAACGTGATGAAAACTAGCTTGACGATAATTCCCAATGTGTCCTCGGGAGCTTCTTCTTCATTATTAGAATTTGTCCAGGCTTATCCTTTGCTACATAAAGGATTGGGCCACCTTGCTGCATTCTATTTACTTTATTTACTTTTTGCTTGTTACTATTTATCTTATCACAAAACTATCTATCACCTACTATTTCAGTGCTTGTAGAGAAAACCTTACTAAAAACCGCTTATCATTTCCTTCTGCTCCCCGTTGGGTTCGACACTCTTACTTATCGAAAGGACTACGATCACTAGAAGAAATATGTCAACTTGTGACCATCACTATTGGTCGCTGAAAGGTCATTGTTTTTCATTTGCGACCTTTTTGTGACCAAAAACAGATGGTCAAAAGCTGGCAGTCGTAAACTGAAATTAACGACCTTCTCTGTGAGAAGGTCGTGGAAGGCAACGACCAAAACAAAAGGTCATTGATCCTACGACCTTCTGTTTTGGTCACTAGCTGTCCACCCAAGTCACGTCGGATCCGACGTGGCAAGCTGACGTGGCAAAATTGCGACCAAATAAAAAGGTCGTTACTTAGAATCAGCACGGTCCAGTTCGATGTCTATATGGGCCAAGCCCATTAATTCAGCCTTTTTCATATATATTTTTTCTGTTAATTTTTACTAGCTACATGGGCCTAGCCCATTTTATTTCTCAAGATGTGGCCTTCTATAATTCATTTATTTTTTGGGCCTTGGCCCTTTTACAGTCCAATCTATTTTGGGCCTCCACAATATACATTTAGAACCTGGACATCACAAGGCAGAATGTTATTCCAGCTTGACATCTCGGCATGTATGCATGTATCCAAACCATTTTATTTCTTTCAACACAAAAGGATTCATTACACAGCCACGACAATAGACACATTCAACAAAGACTGAATTAACATAGAAATGAAGCAACAAAGGACAGTCCGAGCAAAGGAACTACATGGAACTACAACATGGGACTAGAGCTACCATTTCTATTTCTGCCAGCAATTGTAGACGCTTGCAAGAGTGGACTACCAAGGAGCTAAACTAACAGCGGCCATCCATCATCAATCAACGACAGTAGCAATGAGTGGCAACGTCGATGTTCGAGAGACCCCCTCCCCCCTGCTGCTGCTGCTTGATGTGTTGCATCACTAGTCGCCCTGCACACAGCAAGAATTTTAGCTGTACATAAGGTTTAAAAGAACAGGGGCCTGATACATGAGATTGACATTCACAAGCTATTTGCATTTTTATTTAGAACTGTGTCACACCAGTTACATTACTACTTATGTATTGACATACTTGTCTAAAAGAACATATATAGAAACATATGAATTTTATTTCTGAATACAAATACAGAAGTACTAAAAAAACAAGACTAAACCATCAGTAGAAGGTAACAAGAGCTCATTACACAAGTTTTGCTAGCAATTAGGGGACCTTGGTTCCTATACTGACCACATTTGGGCATATCCTACCCTACCAGTGGCTAAATAATGCAACTTTATGACTGTCAAGTAGGCCTACAGATCAATGACGGAGCAGATTCAAACATTAGAAACACAACAGCTGATGCACGCCATGGAGCACGATCTCAATGTTGTTCCTCGTCTATTAAATTTAAGGACAAGAAAAGCACTCTGGTTGCATCTTTCGCAGACACAACAACATACATGAGACAAATTAACAAACAAGAGGTGCAGATCCAGAACCGATCGTCATCATCAATGAAGCGTTTCATCACCATGCATTGATTGAAGGGCACATACTAACCTATACCAATGTTGATGACCCCCACAAATAGACCACCATGGCTCAATACACCGACCGGCCAAAGTCTTACCTTTGTTTTAGCCGTGGATGCTAGTTGTTGAGCAGAGCAGAGCAGGGGGAGGAGGACGGCCGCGGCAAGAAGAGGTTCCTTGACTTGACGACCACCAGATGTTGTTGAATTTCAGTGAACTGCCTGGAGTAAATAAAAGGAGAACGGGTGAGAGAATGCAGTAGGGAGAGACAGTGAAGATAGTTCTTGAATTTCAGTGAAGATAGTTCACCTTCTATGTGTACAGTACATGACACCAGCAGGTCAGAAGATAATACACTAAATGTGCATGAAAGACAATACAGTAAACACCATCTTGTTTATAGCAAGGCAATATAGTTGCATGTTTCTAGCACATCATCTCGATTAAAGAATGCATTTAGGGAAGAAATGGACAGCTGGTCTAATTTTCTCACACTTGGCATTTTCATAGTTAACACCATCATGTACAACACCAAGCTACTCCAGGCTAGCCAGTTGACTGATACTACTGGATAAGCAAAGCAAAGTACTACCAAAACAAGAACCAGACGATATGGCAAGCAAAGTAACAGCATTTTACTCATAGCATGCAAAGTATCAATATTCTGTTTTTATCAACTTATTCTTATGCCTAAAGCAAGGAAATCTAAATTTACTCATAGCATTACTCTTGCTCATAGCATTTTACTCATACAAGAGAAGTCTAAAAAAATACTACAGCAATACCTAACTAATGCTGCAAATTATATTGCCGATGCATACTTTGTGATGAGAAAAATGGTTAGATCATCATCTAACGACATTCAACATGTATGCCATACAAAAGAAACTGATGCATACTTTGTGATGAGAAAAATGGTTCAATCATCATCTAACGACGTTCAACATGTATGCCATACAAAAGAAACGGACATTTCTCCCTCGATTGCTTGTTCAAGCTAGTTTAGAGTTCTAGATGAATGTTTAGACTGTCCCTTATATTTTATAGATAGGATCACACCATTGTCAGTTGTAACCACAATGGGAACCTCTCTCATCATTTGAACAATCTGAGACACAAGTTACATAACAAACTACAGAACCTTTCTGATGCTACGACTACTACTACCTGATGCTGTATGGGAACCTCTCTTATCATTTGAACAAGTTACAATCTTACAAAACAAGCTACCGTAGACATGTATTGACCGTCCTACTACTACCTGATGTTGTGCTGCTACTTCGAGGAAGAGGGGGAGGGAGATGGAGATGGAGATGATACCTGCCGTTGTGGGTCTATCATGGTCGTGCTTGGGACGGCCAAAGATGGACTCCCCCATGTTGCAGACTTTCTGGGTGGGCAGCAACCACCTCGCCTGTCTCCTGAGCGCCCGGCCGATGATGCCCCTGAGCGTGTTCATGCGGCCACTGCACCACCCCCACCCCGAAAACCAGTAAGACACCAAAAACGTCAAATCCGAGCCGTCCCTGATGTGCACAAACAGGAGAAGAAGATGGTTATACACATGCTAAGAATGCTCTTACTAAGACAATACTTCCAAAGAAACGTCATGCAACATTCATTTGTTCATATAGTAACGTTAGGAATCTCCTGAAAGGCGCCAACGCTTGCAAGACAAGCGTTGCACACAAGATGGTCCACTGCAGTTAATCAACACAGGTGTAAATGTCAACTATCTTGCACCCAAGTGAATGACTACTTGTGGAAGAAATATGTTAAAATGTCAACTATCTTGCACCCAAGTGAATGACTACTTGTGGAAGAAATATGTTAAACCAGGTTAGTTATAACGGAGAGGGGCTGACTTACATTGGCCGTAGTGGTCGACTGTGGCCTGAACAAATCTGTTGCAGTCGTCGGGGTCTGTGACGTGCCCGGGGAGAATGATCAAAATGTCAACTTATTTTTAGTCAAAAAAAATATTCTCAGTATATCTACATAACTACCAACAACATTTAAATAACAAGTTAAGCGACCAAATATACACCAAATTCCCAACATGTTCAGCAGTACATCAAATTTCTCAAGAAATTCAGCATTGCAAATTCAGTAACATATAAAGCAAGTTGCTGACTGGGGCTTCGAGCTTCTTCGAATGTCTTCAGCCTAGAACTCCTGTAAATTAGAGGAATAGTCACATGTTTGGAGTCTTCGTCTCAATATAGGCAATATTTGCTAACAACAAAACAAAACAATTAATCTAGGAACCATGCAAGAACCTAGGTTTTACTATCATTTGACACCTAAAGTATCATCCCAGCATATCTCAAGTTGATGAATTATTCTAGCGATTATCAAATTAGAATCATCCATTGTTGTTCCATTTAACCTTTACTACAAGATAGTAGAAGAATCACTCTTGGTGAATCAAATCATAACAAATCGAGCAATAGATACAAGAGGCACATCAAAGAATCAAATCAGTCTTGGTGAACCGCAGTGCCTCCAGAGGAGTTACAAGCGGTCTTTGTGAAACTAATAATTGTAGAATAGCAACCAAAGAGTGCCCCTGATAATAATACAGATAAGAGTCCTAGGTTATGTATGTACAGAGCAGAGCATCGGCTAGGGTAATGCAAATCACTGACCAAAACAGTGCATCAAGTTAAAAATTGGTAATAGAAATTGCAGGATTGAGTATATCAAAACCTGTCAGCCATTGATAACTCTAGTAAGAAGGAACCTAAAGCCTGATGCTACCAAAGCTAGTACTGCCATTTTCACTGTAATAAAATATAAAAAGCTATAAATGGACGGATCGTCCTAGCTTAACACAGAGCAGCTGGACTACATCCACAACACGTACCCCAAACTACACCTAAGCTTTTTTCAAGCAACTACTGCCAGCAATCATCAGAGATTCAGAGAACAGCAAGGCATGTTCATTGCGATTCAGAGTAAAGGCAATGAGTACAAGATGAGTCCAGAGAACCTTCAAATACATTTTCGTAGGATGGATCGCGCACCACTACGACTTCTTTCACTTCCTTCATTCCACAGAATGTCCTTAAACTGTGGGACAGAAATGTAAGAATTTCAGGTCTGCGTGAAATTGCCATATCAGGGAATTAATAAGTTATACGCTAAGGAATTAATAAATTGCCATATCAGGAATTGACCAATGGTACAAGCAGAAGTCCTATCAGCATCACAAATCAGAAGAACACCCCCCTAATAAGCCTGAAGTCTGTATCGTTTCATTTTGGACACTGGCTACCACCAACCCTTGGCATGTAGAGTACGTACTAAAATGTTTCACAGCAAGAAGGCTTGGTCCACTAGACAAGAGCTCCTCCTGATGAAGAACTACTAGAATGGAACCGACAAACACAGGTGCCAGCAACCAACCACTACAAGCAACTAGAGCCATCTACCAATCCATGCCCTCAAAGTGCTCCCAGCAGCTTGTATGTGCTTCAGATTACTGTACTACCAACTAACTGAGATGATGAGCAATCTAAACGGTCTCAATAACCTCGCAGCTACCAAAACCTAGATTAGCAGCACCATAGCATCCATCCACCTCCCCAGCCCGACTCATCCCACAGAAATCGCTCCAGGCAGACACCTAGACGAACACTACTACAGTAGCACACAAAACGCTTGCTCCAGAACCACAGGCGGGAGGGGGAAAACAATGGAATCTCGCGGGGTACCACCGCTCAAGCAAGCAGGATTGAAGCGGAAATTCGGAAGGAATCAAATCACGGGCGCTCAGCTCAGTCCGCTAGGAGGCGTGACGCACCTGAGACGATCTGGATCGCCGGTGCTGGTAGGTGGGTCAATGGGAGGGAGAGGACGGGTGGTGCTGCTGGCGATGGGCGAGCGCAGTCCAGCGTGATGCCCAGCCGCGTCTGCCATGGCATCCGATGGAGGCGACACCGAGCATGGGCAGCTCCGCGGGGCTCCACTCGTAGTAGGCGCTGCCCTCGCTGCCGTAGACCTTGGCCGGCTGCCTCGGGGTCAGAAGGGAAAGGTGGGATCGGAGGGCCCCGAGATGTTGGCGACGTTGCTGCGGATCGGGATCTGGATTAGGTGCGAGCGAGAGCGAAACGGCCAGTGTGGGTGGACGGTGGGAGAGCGATGCGGTGGGGTGGAAGGCGGGAGAGCGATGCGGTGGGATCCCATTGGCGGGAGAGTGATGCGGTGGGATCCCATCAGCGGGAGCCGTCGTCTTCGATCTGGATCGGGGAAGGAAGAGAGAGAGGTGGCGGCGCGTGGAAGGACAAAGGGGATCGAGCGAGGAGAGTGCCACAGGCTACTAGGGTTTGGGTCGGGTTGCGGAGAGGTGAATGACGGACGTTGGATCTGTTGTGTGTGGACGGCTCAGATAAGCTACAGTGGGGTGATCCGTGGAAAAAGTCCTGATTGGTTCAGAATATCTGTGATTTAAAATAGTTTCTAAATGCAAAAAATAGTGGGATTTTGTGAAGCAGCTATGAAAAATATTTTGCAAAAGGGCATCACTTAAATTTTCACTCTACTTAGACCACATTTTATGGACGATCACCAATTTTCATGCATTCCGATCTTTCTACCAATTATGATATCATTTTCCATTTTTTCAAGTGCCTAAATTAGTGTTTTTAAGGGTCTACCATATATTTGTTGTAAAATTGGACCAAACCAATTTTATAAAATATTAGGCCACGTTTAATGCATAGTTGACCAAATGGTTGGGTATCAAAAGTTTTGGATCCACCTCTGGTGAAAAACACAAATTTCCGCCGATTCAATTGGAAGCGGGTCAAATTTGAACTACATCTCCCTCATAGTTTGCTCTTTATTTTTTCAAAAAAATATTTATAGGTACATGAGTATCTATTTGATTAGAGAAACACAAAAAGTTTTCCAAGATTCAACAATTAGCTAGGAACTGTCATGCCCGTCGTTTTGACCGCATTTTGAAACAGGCATAAAAAAATCAAAAAAAATCAAAAAATTGGAAAACCTTTGCATTGTGTCATTATATGTGATCAAGTTATCAGGAAAAATAATAAACTTGTAATACGACAATTATTTTAAAAAGTGTTCTCAGAAATGAGCTATCATGTGTGAAGATTCATGGCTTTCAACCGAAATGCTCAATCTTATGGCCACATTCATGGCATAGTTTGTTTAAATGATATAATATTGTGCACAAGGGTGCATATTGGAATGGCAAATAATGTTGACTAAGGAAGTTTTCTTCTTCTTTGCACTGAAATTTCATTTTCCATTTTTTGAGTGCCGAAAATGAGTTTTTTTGTGAAGGGCCTACCAAATAATTGTTGCAAAATTATACCAAATCAATTTTTAAAATATTAGGACATATTTAAACCACAATTTACCAAATTGTTGGGTGTCAGAAGTTTTGATCCACCTCTGGTGGAAAAGACAATTTCCGCCGATTCAGCTGGAAGCGAGTCAAATTTGAACTGCAGTTGCCTAATAGTTTGCTCTTTATTTTTTCCAAAAATCATTTCTAGGTACATAAGTATCTATTTAATCAGAGAAACATCAAAAAAATTCCAAGATTCAACCACTAGCTAGGAACGGTCAAGCCCGCCGTTTTGACCATATTTTGAAACGGGCATAAAAAACTCAAAAAAAATCAAAAAATTTGAAAACCTTCGTATTGTGTCATTATATGTGACCAAGTTTCCAGGAAAAATAATAAACTTGTAATACGGAAAATAGTTTTAAAAAGTGTTCTCGGAAATGAGCTATCATGCGTGAAGATTCATGGCTTTCAAGTCAAATGATCAATCTTATGGCCACATTCATGGCATAGTTTGTACAAATGATCTCATATTATGCACAAGGATGCATCTTGGAATTCCAAACAATGTTGCCTAAGGGAGTTTTCATTTTCTTTGCATGGAAAATTCATTTTCCATTTTCCGAGTGCCTCAAATGAGTTTTTTTTGTGAAGGACCTATCATATATTTGTTGCAAAATTGGACCAAATCAATTTTCTAAAGTACTAGTCCATATTTAATGCACAATTGACAAAATGGTTGGGTGTCAAAAGTTTTGATCCACCTTTGGTGAAAAAGACAAATTCCCGCCGATTGAGCAGGAAGCGGGTCAAATTTGAACTGCAGCTGCCTCATAGTTTGCTATTTATTTTTTCAAAAAATCATTTATAGTTACATAAGTACCTATTTAATTATAAATACATGGTTTGGTGGCGATACGTCGAGGTTTGGACGGTGGCCGAGGGCCCCAACTCTAGAGCGCGTAAACTCGCATGCCCGCCGCGTGGTCACCGGGTGACTGTGGCGTTGCCATGTGTTCTGGGCGGCCTAGGCATGTCTAGTGGGTTAAGCACTCCCCGGGTAGATGCTAGGAAGAAAATCACAACATAAGTTTCTCACGAGGAGACCGATCGATGCTCAAATATGAATGAGCAGCCAAGTGTTTGATTAGCGGTACGAGAAATGCACATGGCTAATGGGCAAAAAATGCAGCCAAGTGTGGTACATGCTTTGCAATGTACCACACTGGAAATAAATATGAATGTTGAAGCTGGGCTCAAAATAATGAATGGATTGAGTCGACATTTGGTGGAAGATGGTTATTTGGGCATAGGAAAGCATTGTAGAAAATGGATACTATTTGGACATGCCAAAGTGGTACTTCCTTCACAAAGTGTTTTTCTGAACAGAATAGGAAAATGAATATTTTTGAATTATTTTTGAACTAGGCAAGGAAGGTTTTTTTACATATTTGACGAAGATATGGCCCAAAGAATTTATGAGATTTTTTTGGGAATTTTGGAAATGACAGAAATATAGGTTGCTTCACAACCTAGGGCAAAAATTGCCACATGGACATGACACATAGGCAAAACTGATGAGGTGGCGCCTAGTCATAGCAACCCACCACAATTTACAAGGTTATGACCATCTATATTGGTCGTGATCAGCTAGAAATAAGGCAGTGGATCACTGCTATCTGCTTTATGACCATTTCATATAAGGAAATTACGACCTTTCTGACCAAAATGGTCATTATAGTTTAGGATTTGGATCCCCCCGAACAGCTCTTGACTAGTTGGTCTGAAATGGTCATAGATCAATGACCAATTCTTCCAGGGTCACTAACAAAAGGTCACTAGTTGACATATGTCTTGTAGTGGATAGATCCCCCTATACTTGTGGGTCATCACAGCTCACCTTGCCTATGATGCATTCCCAGCGGCAACACCGCAGCTGGTCCCACAATTTGGATTCTCCTACCGCCCATTTGAACAGTTGCACCGGCAGCTCATGCCATTCCGCAGGCATGCGTGTTCTTTCCTCCGCAGTTGACTCCGTGAATATGATCTCTGCCATTAGACCTAGCTCGAAATCAACGCGGCGCTGCCAGATGCTGACATCCCCCAGCATCTCTCCCCTAAGATCGACTTGCGCCTCTGCCTTGTGTTGCGCCAAGCGTAGCTCCTTCAAACTTCTCTCCAATCGATGCGACGCTTCCATGATCCGATTGGCCCTTGCTGCCCACCACCTGAAACACAGCCCTGGCATGTCCTTCGGCACCACCGATCTTTGATTCCAGAGTAATGGATCCCCTCTAAAACACATGCGGGTTTCACTCAAAGGCGGTAGTGCTGCGGGCCGCAGCGACAGGGCAGCCTGCGGGATCCTGGGATCTAAGGGATTATCCATGGCGGAATCCTCCATGGCGGGATCCGGTGGGCGAGGCGGGGAGGCGAGCCTAGGCACTGGGAGAGCCCTACGAGGCTAAGATAAAGATAGTACTACTCCACTCCATCCATATTTAAATACAAAGGCCACCAATAGTAGCCCTGTCAAAAATTGATCATGTTGCCTGCGTCCTGGTTTATTGGCCCCCTTTTTTGTGCCACTTTTTATGACATCCATAAATATTATGTTAGTACTTAAAAATGTGGTAAAAATTGGCACAAAATACAAAGGAGACCAATGGAAGTAGCAACCCATGATTTAACTACTCGCATGCACGCAGTGTAGTAGTAATGTCTTTCTCAACTACCTCCTCCCTCATGTCCACTCAATTTGCATGCCTGTATTAATTGACCATCAATGAAGTGAAGGACTTTACACACATCAAATTATTAGATGGGGTGGATCTTTGTACAAAAATGCGTCCCACCGTGTAGTCGCGTGTGCGTGCGTGCACATCTTCTCTTCGTGCATGTACTACCAGTGTGCCTGCGAGAGGACAAGTACATTCTTCTGGAACCAGGATCACATCACTGTGATCAATCCACACAAGGAGGTCACGACAACACCTCCACATATGCCACGTGGCTTCATGAACTGAAAGAGAGACACTGTGTAGCGTGCCATTATAATTCTAATATACGTGTTTTGCACATACTGGAAGTACTAGTAAGGTACACATGCATTGCACGCATCAGATTTGGCAACCAAATTATGAATAAATACCACACTATAGCATGTAAGCTTTGAGTCATATATGCATGATGTAGGCGTTCGTTTAATTCTTATAGTTCATATCAC
The DNA here is from genome assembly GCF_002162155.2 of Triticum dicoccoides. NCBI lineage: Eukaryota > Viridiplantae > Streptophyta > Magnoliopsida > Poales > Poaceae > Triticum > Triticum dicoccoides. The sequence goes on along the minus strand of NC_041391.1, from coordinate 439,142,066 downwards.
TCAAAATCAATTAGTTTTTATAAAAAAGTTAGGGCCTCTTTGATTCGTAGGATTTCCAAAATGCGGGAACATGAAAAACATGGGATTAGAGTGGAATGTCGTCTTGAATCCTACAGGATTGTACGAGTGTTCGATTCCGCATGGAAAAAAACGTAGGATTCTTTCAAAGAGGTTTGAGTGGATGGAAAGTTTCATATGAAACCCAGTGCAAATCAATCCTATGGAAAAATTCCTATGGTTTACAATCCTATGAATCAAACAACCAAGATAGGATAAATTCCTAAGGATTAGAATCCTCCAAAATTCCTTAGAGAATCCTTTGAATCAAAGAAGCCCTTAATCTATTTTATGATTCATGGAATTGTGCGTTGTAAAGCATAAAGTAAAACAAATAATGGCAATTCAACTAGAAAAAAAGTTTGGGCAGTTATGATACGGAAGGTTCTAGAACAAAGGAGAAGCACTTGTGTTTTGAGGTTTGTGCATTATCTTAAGTTCAACCATGGAGTCTGCTAGATTGTACATGTGGCAAAATCTGGTGGGGGGGGGGCTAGAAGATGGTGCGAGGGGCCAAGTGGAGGAAGACTAGCTATGAAGGAGTGCACAAGTGCGAGACCGATATTTAAAGAGAGGGGGTGAGAACATGCGTTGTTGCGTGCTGTGGCGGAGCTATGAAAAATAAATGAGCTAGGCGGCCAAGCATTGCTAATCCTTTATGAGGAGGGCCAACTCATCAACTTAAACTACTTTACCAGCAATTGATCTACTGATCACATTCATATTAGCCTCAATATATAGTGATGTTAGGGGGGGCAGGGCCTTTGCTGCCCCCTGTCTTCGCCACTGTGTGCGCATCTGGGAGATGAAGCAGAAGGCATGTATATATAACTAATGTGGGTGTATTAGCTATGTAATCCTATATAGAGAGGTATAGATTGATCAATGTGTACATGGGAAAGAGGGTGAGACCTCACTAGATATATAGATTGATCAGTTTGTGTGCAAAAAACTGGGAAAGACCTAGATATATACACACACACATAGAGGAACATCGATCATTGCGCATGCACGTGAGAGATAAAGAATGCCCGATATGATGAAGAGGGGAGGTGTGTGTGTGTGTGTGTGTGTGCATGCATGCATGGGTAACCTACCTGAAGAATAAGATTGCATGTGTGCGATGGATAATGACGATTGGTAGTGTGTGTGCATGCATGCACAAGAGAAAGTTAGTGGTACAATTATAAAGAGAAGACGACTGTGTGGGTGTAAAAGAGTAGGTGAGGTCATAATCAATGTAAAGTTGAATTCAAATATTTGAATAAGAGATCATGATGTTTGAAACCCATGCATGCATGAATATAACTGAGATATGCGTGGTGTGGTTTGGAAATGAGCATGATATACTGTATGCACATTGAACAATATTAGACTGATTTGAATTTGAGATACTGATGGCAGACATCCTTTGGCCACATTGCATCCGTGCATGGACACACTATTCTAATTGGAGATGGTGGGTGGCTTTCGCATCACATATCTATATCTATACCCCTATATATTATATTATATTTTTTATATAGTGTGCGAATAACTTTAACTTTGAAAGATGTTCGTTGGATGAAGCCAACCCGACGGTGCAGAGATGGAAAATTCGAGCACTACTGGCCATTGGATATCATCTACATTCCACCAAATTTTGCCACATGTACAATCAAGAAGACTCCATGGTTGAACTTAAGCATAATGCACAAACCTCAAAACATAAGCACTTCTTTTTTTATAGAATCTTCCGTATCATAACATGATTTGCCATTATTTTTTTTTACTTTATGCTTTACAATGCACAATTCGATGAATCTTAAAATAGATTAGCTTTGATTTCTTATAAAAACTAGACGATTTTGAATGAGATGAACCATAAGAATTAAATGAACATCTACATCATGCATATACGACTCAAAGCTTACATGCTATAATGTGGTATTTATTCATAATTTGGTTGCCAAACCTCATGCTTGCAATGGACGTGTACCTTACTAGTCTAAATGGTGTTTGTATGTGTGTTGTGCGTGTTAAACACATTGTACGTAGTATCATACATGGTTTAGATTCCGAACATCTAGCTAGAGTACATGTACTATGATTTGAATTCAACATAAAATGGATATATATATATTTGAATTTGAGATCGTATGTACATGTAGTTCGTATTTTTATAGGAATTTACTACTCATATATTCATGTCATGTGTTGTGAAGTTAATATTTAGATGGCTATATAACTAACCCGAGTATAATTCCATTCAAACAGGGAAAATGTACTCAAATTGATTCCATATGCTAGACAACACAAATTGTTTTTTTATTGTTGGGGGAAGTGCAAATTGATTTTGTATTATACACGTTATGTTTGTTGTCCCATTTTTTTAATTTTGTTGTTGTTGTATTTGAATGCATTTCTAGTAATACAATAAACGGTACATGGCTCTCTCTAGTGATGAGGTGCGAATTGTCTTTTTTTGTTGTACATGTTAAGCTTGTTCTCTTGAAATTTTAAGCCGCGCCTTGTTATGCCGAAATTTCAAGCTAGCATCTTTGTCTATCGTGATGCGAAACTCCCACCTCTTCATCCGACGCCTTTTTACCCCGAAATATTTAAGATATGTCTTTGTCTCGTTGTGCTCTGAAAGCTCCCTCCATCTCAACCCGCGCCTTGCTATCCAAATATTACAACGCACGCGAAAACTCCCACCTCCTGTGAAATCCCAACACGTGAAATGCCCGTGATACCCCTGAACCGAAATAACCACCTAGCTCAAATCGGTCGGGGTACTTTCGTAACTTACCCCACACACTACTAGGGAAAAGCCTATACATAGAACTTTAGCAGTAGCGCGTGTTAAAAAAGGGCGCTACTGCTAAATAGCAGTAGCGCGCGCGAGAAAACCGCTCTGCAGATACACATATAGCAGTAGCGCGTCTCGCCGTATAAGCGGTCCTACTAAAATTCCCACTGCTAAGCCGATCGGCTACACGTAGTAGTAGCGCTCTTTTAGAAACAGCGCTGCCGCTAACTTTGTTGTAGCAGCGCGTTTATGTGTAAGGCGCTACTGCTAACGAAAATAAAAAAAATGAAAAACAAGTAGAAAAGTAAATGAAAATGAAAGAAATAGAAAAAGGAGAAAGGAAAAAAATAAAATGTAAAGAAAAATAAATGAAAAAGGGAAAAAAGGAGAAAGGAATAGCAGTAGCGAGTTTCAGGAAACGCGCTGTAGCGAACTTAGCTATAGCGCGTTTTCGGAAATGTGCTACCGTTAAGTTTTCACTTAAACAACGGTCCCCCCGTCCACCACTTCTTCCCCAAATCCCTCGCCCTCACCGCCGTCTCCCCAATTCGCTGTCGCCCCACTTCACCACCGTCTCCTGACGGCGTGGATGCCCGCAACCTCACCATCTCCTCCCGAGGCCGCTGTCATCCTCACTGCCGCCGCCCGAGGCCGCCCTTAACCTCACTGCCGCCGCCCGAGGCCGTCCTCGACCTCACCGTCGTCGCCCTCCACCTCACCGCCGCCCGAGCCCGCCCAGGACCGTCGTTGCCCATGCCCGAGCCCGCCCTCTCCGCCCCTGCCTCCATCGCCGAGCACCTCCCCGCCACCGTCTCTCCCCTCTCTGTAAGTCCCCCACCCCTCCCCCCACTCCTCCCTCTCTGTATTTTAGAGCAAAAATTAGTAGAGCAAAAGTTTGTTTATAGCAAAAAAATAGTTTAGAGCAAAGGATGTTAAGTAGTAGATGTTAGAGCAAAAATTAGTTTAGAGCAAAAAATTTTGGGCAGTAGTGGTACTAGTAGATGTTAATTAGGTTAGGGCAGTAGTGGTACTAGTAGATGTTAATTAGATGTTTTCCAGTTAGGGCAGTAGAGTTTTGCTAGGTTAATTAGGTTAGTAGTGCTGCTAGTAGTAGTGCTACAGTAGGTTAATTAGGTGAAGTTAAATGAATAACCTAAATGAATGATATTAGTAGTTAACTGATTTTTTTCCTTTCATCATTATAGAGCACTAAAGTTAACTGAATTTTGTTCTATTAGTAGTTAAATGAATTTTCTTCTACACTTTGTTTTTGAATTAGCTTGTGAAATTTGGACATGTGGTTGCTCGTGTATATTTGGACATGTGTTGCGGTGTCGAAGAGGGATATTTGAACACCATTTCTAGGGAATGAAGCTGAGTGGCCTATGTTTTATCGGAATGTTGATTCATTTCTGTTCCAGCAAATTTCAGGTTCTCGATTTGTCCACTTTTTAGCAAAGGTCATGCCGAAATTTTCCATGAATTTTGGCATGACTTGTGCTACAAACTAGGACATATCGAGTGCCCAGGATTTGCCGCACCAGGAAGGAGTCAACGTTCCTGCAAAACAGTAGGCCTTTTTTATGTTGTTATTCATTTTATTAGGTCTAGAATTAATTGACTAGATTTAATCATAGGAACCATGGCTAGCAATGATGAAGGACATGGTTCTGGTGATTGCGACAACGTCTACCGGGCGGCAGACGAATTTTTGAGCCTTGCCAACAATCAACCGATGTTGTTGCTGGGCCCACCAGTGGCATCACGAACTGAGACCGACACGCAGACCGGTGCTGAGACTGAGACCGGCGCTGAGACTCAGACCGGCATTGAGACCGACGCTGAGACTGAGATCGGCGCTGCCTTGGGGAGCGGAGCCGGTGTAGAACCGAAAGCAAAGAGGCAACGGCTTCCTAACAAACTCAGGACTACTAGACTGGTGGTCACGGAGGTGGACAACGGTAATTTTGAGCCAAAGGCGCCCGAGGAAGCGCGCAAGTGCTACGGCAATCAAATTGGCTGCATCGTACGAACAACCGCCACCATCAACGATGAGAAACTACGGAAGATAGATAATATGAGGACCTCCCTCCTAAAGAAGTTTCACCAGATATTCTTGTTCCCGGGCCGGACTGAAAAGGATTATGAAGATCCAGATAAGGACCCGGCAATGAAGAAGATAAACAAACACGCCATGACCAAGTTTAGCGACGCGTTGGCCGCCTGGAAAACAAGGGTGAAAGCAAGGATCATCGACAAGGAACCCTACTCCGAGATTGTAAAGGATAATCCGACAATCACGATAGAGCAGTTTCAAATATTCAAGGAGGCTTGTGAGGCCGAAGCTGCCAAAAAAAGTCTAAGTACATGAAGGGGCTTCAAGAGAGGAACATTGGGAGCCACCACCTCGGAAGCCGTGGTTATGGCGGAAAGAGGTCCAAATGTGCCAAGGAGAACGCAGAAGCCGCGAGTCTAGGCATCCCAGACCCCTTGGTGGAGTTCACCGTCCCGCAGGAGCATGACGTCCTCAGGGCCCATCACTGTTGGGACCCGGTGAAGAAGGTTTACAAGACAAACCAGGTCACGACGGAGTTCATGCGACTGCTGGTAATTTTAGTTTTTGATCAATTCGACTGCACACATTAGTCATATTTGTAAATGATCCTTGTGCCTTTTGCAGAGAGAGTAGCATAGGATTGCGGCCGAAAGTGACTCGCCGTCTGAGGCATTGGCGTGGCCCAAGTGGGACACTCCACTCAACCGGGCGTTGAACATATTGAAACGACTCCCGGTGGATACTCGACCATCGTGTGGATGCGTGCACGGTGTCGGAGATGGCGCCACGTGGAAGAAGTACTACCATGAGACCACAGAGGAGAGAAAGGAAAGACGGAGGTTAACTGAAGAAAACATCGACAAGAAGGTTGAGATTGCGGTTGAGAAGAAATCATCTCAGACAGTCGCAACAGTGGTAGCTGCCGCAAAACAGGTGGTTGCAGATATATCTACTTCCTTGGTTCCGGCCGTTTTCACTTGGACCAAGCAAAAATCCAGAAAAAATGCAGCGGACTTTCCCCTTGCTGACTTCTTGGGGAGCAGCTCGACTAGCATTTCACCACCACCAGCTCCTGCACCGGCTCCCGCACCTGCTCCTGCATCGGCTCCGGCACCGGACGTGCTCGGCGGTGCTTCGTATTTGGCTGAGATCGACGCCCTCACGGTATCTATCACACCGGCCCCCTTCAATAAATGTATAATCTCCCGTTTTCGTTGCCTTTCGGATGTCTCACGTCGCAGACTTTTCTTTGCAAGGCCAACAAAACCCCGTGCACCATATTGTACACCATCCGCGACCAGAAGGTGGACGTGGGGAAGGCGACGATAATGGAGCCGAAGGAACCATTGTTCCACAGCGCCGATCGCCCCGAACGTCTTCAAGGTTTCCGTAGCCAGTGTCAAACCAGACCACGATAATTTGGCTCCTCTGATACAAGTGGGGGATGAAGACGAGACCCCACGGTGTCTTGGTGATTGTTGCAATGGGTGGGTCCTATTGTGGCCAAAGAGTCTGCTTCGTCTGGAGGTGGCCGGGAGCACACCCATGAGCACGCAGCCTCAGTAAGGTATGAACATCAACACCCCACCTACCCAATTAGCGTCGGGTGTAGGGTAGGGTGATAGCGGACGGGGTAAGGAGGAGGCTCCATTAGTCGCTGATGATGTCACCATGGATGAGGATGAGGATGACGATGGCACTCAACAGTATGTCTATACTGGCGACTACTCAGGATTTGAGCGTCATGAGCCGGTGCCTGAATTGCCGTCTCCAGAGGCTGAACATATTATGGACGACCTTTCGGTAGTAAAGAAGTCTAGGAAGAGAGCGAGGAAAGGCAAAAAAGCTGATTGTATGATCCAGCGGCCTCAGCAGCCTCGGCTTCAGGACCGTATAGATATCCCCAATGCGGATAAATGGCATATCCCTGGTCAACCAATCCTACCTGCAACAGCGCTACACGCCAGATTCGACGATCTAAGGAGACTTCATGATGATGTGCTGCGGATAGAGAAAGGCCTCATCGCCTCGAAAGATCCAGTATACCCACTCTACGTGGTTAACGTTCCACGGCAAATGTTGTACGTCGACTGCTTCCCCGCTGATAAGTTCTTCCTTCGATTTGATTACATATTCGACATGTTTCACGTGAAGAAGCTGGATTTAATGTTTGTCTGCCTTTATGCCTTGCACATGAACTACATCATCGGGGTTGATCAGATACCTTATATCTGTGTCGCTAACCCATACTACATGCACGAGGGCTTCTTGGGAGTCTGCGCAAAGCACTATGAATACGCGAGGGAATACATCATCAGTTTCATGCTCGCCAATAAGGACAAGGAGGCGATTCTCGTGCCTTATCATCCCGTGTAAGTCATCCGCGTTGCTATCCTTCCTTCGATTTCAATCATTCATTTGCACGGCGGAGGCTAATTAATTTGAGGTGTACTTATTTTGCGCAGCGGCGGGCGCGCCTTCCTCATCATACTCTACCCCCGATTCTCCCACGCTCTTTACTTGGAATCATCGAAGAAAATTCACAAAAAGGATTACACCCACATCAATGATGTTCTCGACAGTGCTATGTTTTACTACCAAGCACGGGGTGGAGAGGTCAAGGACAATAAGAGAAGGGGCAGCAAGCTCGCCTTCAGCCATAAGACCGACTTCTGCTGCATCCATCAACCGAGCGATTCTCTTAATGATGGATTCTATGTCCTACACCACATGCTGGAGTACAGAAGGGATCACCAGAACCTTCACATGTCACCTAGATCCGACGATGCCCATATTCTACAATGGGCAAAGGACATAGGAGATATCGAGGATCATCGACTTCGAGATGATTTCTATAACATCCAGCGGGAACTTGCCCAAATCATCATGAAGGAGGTCATCGAAAAAACAGGGATGTTCTACGGAGAAGGACAAATGTCGCGGGAAGACGTCCGAACATGGGTAGCCTCTCAGCGTCTCGACACGAAGCCTTTCACTAAGCTCGGGGACTATCTCCCTGACATGGATGGATGCCACGACATGGTGGAGTGATTGTCGATATATGACAATGTGTCCATTTAGTCTATACTTTCTGTATGACAAAACTTTGAGTTATTCACGGCAAAACTTTATTTGTGATATAATTAAACCGTCCTCCTCCTCGACTAGCGAAGATCACTCTAGTTAGGACATTTTGGGTATGATGAACTTTGTTATTTATGCTTATGATATGTTGTTTCTATTTTTGCCAAGTCTGTCTCTTTCTGTTGCTCAACTATATACGTTGCATATCATCAACTCATATGACGATGCAGGTGCATAGATCATCGATGGTGAAGAAGTGCTACGCCAGGAGTATATATACGACGAGTGGCTGGAGTGTCAGGCCCAGGTGTACCGATTTACGGTTTCCGGGCGACAGGCAGTACGTAGTTAGTTTAGGTTCACGCTAATGCAAGAGAGGGATACGAACTCATGTACTGCATAGTTCCGCTCTCACTCAAAGTGATAGCTCTTCTCTCTATATCATTGTGTATATGGATGACAATGTATTTGCAAGTAATCGCGACTTGTATCGCTATTTTCGAGATGATGACGAGAGATCACTTTGTGTTGGACGATGATTATGATGATGACATGATTTGATGAGACTAGTTGTATGTATATCCTATGATTACATTTGTGTGTGTATGATATGCTAAAGATTATTGTATAGAGGCTATTCAAATACAACACAAATATGTAGGAAAAGAACTAATAAAACTAGTAGTAGTGAGCGGAAAAAATTTAGCAGTAGCGCCGCCTTACCAATAGTGCTTGCCTGTAAAAAGCGCTGCAGATAATATCAGCAGTGCTCTTCTCTAAAGCGCGCTGCAGCTATCCATGTATAGCAGTAGCGTGGGACGACAGGCGCTACTGCTATACGTTAGCTATAGCGCCTTATCAGTAGCGCACCTTCCCGCGCTACTGATAGGCCTAAAACCCGCGCTGCTGCTAGGCTTTTCCCTAGTAGTGACATTTCGGACGAGCGCGTCTCTAAGACATGGTTCCCCCCTCCTATCCCATCCGCCGACCCATTCGAACACTAAGGCCGCGAAAACCCGTGAAGCCCCACACCCTCCTCCATCCTCCACCTAGCCGGAGCCTCTTCCCCGATGACGTCGTCCATAGCAACACCTCGACGTCCCTCATCCACCGCACCGGATGAGGATCCGTCATGGATCTCGTCGTCCCACTAGTTTAGCCACCCTATCCTCCACCTCCAAGGAGCTGCCCCGAAGTTCCCCTCGTCTTTCACGCCACCTCCATTCCCACACCACCGTCATCACCTGCACCACCGGAAGAGCATCATCATCACCGATTCCTCGGATAAAGCTGAGGCCTAATTGGCGCCACCAAAGAGGTTCTACACTAATCGCCGCATTTTCTTCTTGATTCGATCTCACGGTGCTGTCGGCGCTCGATCCCGAGCCGACATGGCACGACTCCATCCACGACGGCGTCGCCGACCACTTCCTCCACGACGGCGTCGCCGACCACTTCCTCCACGACGTCGCTCCCTCAGTGACCTGCTACTGCTTTGGCTCTCGCTCGCACTACTGCTCTGCTCTTGCTCTCGATCCCCTGCCTGGTCTGCTCTTGCTCTTGCTCTTGCTTGCGCTGCTTCTCTCGCTCTTGCTCTTGCTTGCGCTGCTGCTGCTCTCTCTTGCTCTTGCTTGTGCTGCTACTCTTGCTCTTGCTCTTGTTTGCACTGCTGCTCCAATTTAGCTACACTTCAGTCGACTGAATGGACTTTTGGGTCAGTCGATTTTCAGGGGATGGGGTGGGGTGGGGGGCTCACTAGAGTTAAGGAAGAACCAGCCACAGCGGGGAGGGGGCTCCCTGGAGATGTACCCCACTATCTATCTTAGGGTTCAGGGTGGGGGCGGTGGTCGCCGACGGTGGTGGGCGGTGGCGTGGGGATCGTCGAAGAAAAAGCTCGGCGCGGAGGGGCCAAGAGGGATGGCTGGGGCGGCGGCGGACCAACGGTGGGGAGTGGTTTCGGGGCGGTTTGGCCAGTGGTGGCTAGCGGATCAAGGGGGTGGAGGTTGAAGATGAACTGCATGCCCTTGATTTCGTATTCAACGGCTGGAAAATCGGCTGACCAAAGATGAAAAAGTAAGTCAACTCTGCCTGCTACTCTACTCTTGCGGATACTTCTCTTGATCGAGCTCCTGCATGTGCTACCCAAGATGCTGCTACACGACCAGCTGCCCTAGCTCTTGCATGCGCTGCTGCTCCTGGCGCTGCTGCTACTGCTTTTCTACTACTAGTGTGTTCAGTTTTGACAATAAAATTCAGTTTCGATAGCAAAATTCAGTTTCAACAATTAAATTCAGTTTCGACAGTTAAATTCAGTTTCGATAGTTAAATTCAGTTCCGACAGTTAAGTTCAGATATGAGCTGCTGATGTATTTTACATCTAGCACTTTGTGGTTATGTATTTTACGTCATCTATTGGAGATGCTATTAGAATTCCACTTAGGTTAATGTTGTCTCTCTTGTCATGCTTCAGCCTCGCCATCGTACAACTCACCGAAGCTGCTCCAACAACGAAACCCTCCATCACAGCAGAGCAGTACCCCGGGCTCCATCTCCAGACGCCTAAGGTCTTCTTCCCATCCTCCGATAACCAAATCAGCCGAAGCATCCTCACCGACCAACCCAATCACACAGAGATCAACATGGCTTCACCAAAGAGGTTGTACACTTGTTGCATCTCTTTTTAACTCTACATGTTATATATACTGTCCACTGAGCACATTTAGTAACGTGAAATATGATTAGTTTCTCCTACTATATGACAAGAAGTGAGGTACCAGACAACTTAGCTTTCCTTGATGGACTCTCTTGAATGCCATCATTATTTATCTCTGTGCGTTTGAGCTGTGCATTTGTAGATGGGCCTGGGAGTTGAGTTAGTAGGGCAGTGGCCTGGGTCCAAAGTAGTAGAAGTAGCACAAAAACATTTTTTGAGTGTAGGCTTTTCCCTGCTCAAGCCGGCAGCTTGAAAGGAAAAGTGAAGGAAAAACATAGGAATTGTAATGTTTCCTATGGTATTTCTATTCGTGCATTTGGTTCAAAGGAATGGAGCAAAGGAAAACTCTAGGATTTGTTCCTTTAGTGTCTCCTTGAAAGAAAAACTGTAGGAATTTTAATATCCACTTGCCCTCCTTTTCAAATTCCTATTCATGAAGCACAAGACTAAGAGATAGTAGCATAATAGCATTATAACTGTACATTTTCTTGTGGTTTGACTTAATCTCCCCATGCTTCATTGCATCCTGTGATCTTCCAATTCTAGTGAACCAAACACCCAGATTGGCAGAAATCTTGTGTTTTTAAATTCTCTGTTTTGCACGTGCATTCCTATCCTATTCCTATGTATTTCCTATCCCTGCATTGTTAGAATCCTCAAATTCAAACAAGCCCTTCTGTTACAGATATGTGTCAAAGAAAACCTTGTGTGGTTTATTCCACTCCTGCTGCGCTGTGTTCCATCCCAGCTCAGCTACTCCAACGATGGAAGGGTTCACCACAGCAAGGATCCGCTCTCCAGACTGTCTTTCTCCGCCTCAGATCTTCTTCCCTGCCGCTGGCAGCCATGACAACTGCATTACCATCATCAACTGCGCAGATGACCTTAAGGACTACACATGTCCGCAAGAGAGGTCACACTCTTCCGTGTCTGCTTACGTTATCCATCGCTTAATATGGTGACATGCTACTTTATCGTCCTATTCACCTATTAGACTCTAAGTCAGGTCCAAACTAATGCTAAAACTTGAGTTTTTAAATGGTTGTGGGGTACATATTAGGGCAGCAATCAGTACTATATGTCTACTATCTGGTTAATCTTGGGTGTCTACTATGAGTTTCATGTTCGGTGCAAACAACCATTAAAGGAGCCATTATCTGTATTTTTTTTAACTAAAGCTATTATCTTCCTGCTATCATTGGTTTTGGGTCTATCCAAAGTTTGCTACCATCACTCTGGATTTTTGCATGCACTCCTTACATAATCTCACTATGTTTTATTCCTATGCATGTCCGTTATTGTACACAATGGAACTGAACATGTAGAGCAAAAGAGACGAGCCTTGTGTGTCAATAAAATTTCATGCAGACATCGCTCCATGGTGGGCGCAAAGGCAGCCCCCCTCCACCCATTTCAGATTGTAATCAAGAGGAAAATAACTGTGCTGAGGGGGATTCAGAAGGAGAAGACCACTCTTATTTACCCCCTGAGGTCTTCGCTCTAACTTAGCATGCTTATGTTGGTAATATCATGCATATGGTGTCTGTCATTGCTTACTTTATACATCAAATATGTCATCTACTTAGTTTAGACATGCTTTGTGTGAATGCCATCTGTTTAGTTTCTTTATCGTATATGTGAATCATACAATGCCATCTTGTTTTGCCAGGCATCATATATGTGAATTTTGCAATGCCACCCTGGTTACCAGTCATCTTATATGTGAATTGTATCATGCCATCATTTTTTATTATGTATTACATTTGTCAACAATTTTAGTACATTCAATAACTCTGCCTGTGCATCAGCCATTCGACACGGTCATGGAAAAATCTGGAGTGGAAACAAGGTCTTCAGAGCAGAAAATGCTATCTGACGAAGCGCATGTCTTGCTGGTTACGGATAGCTCCTCGGAGGAGGACTCAGAGATAGATGACCAGTCCTATCCCCCCCCACGGAGGTGCATGCTCTAACTTGGCAGGATTATGTTGCTCATATTGTGCGTATGGTGTCTTGCATTGCTATGTTATTTGCTTAGTTTAGACACATGCTTTGTGTGAATGTGACCTGTTTAGTGTCTAATTATCATATATGTGAATTATTCAATGCCATCTTGTTGCAAGACATTATATATGTGAATTATGCAATGCTATCTTGTTGCAAGGCATTATATATGTGAATTATGCAATGCCATGCTGTTTAGCCAAGCGTCATATATGTGAATTATATCATGCCATCCTTTTTTTGTATTTCTAATTGCATTTGTCGACAATGTTTGTATATTCAACTGCTCTTCCTATGCATCGGCCATTTGAATTGGTGATGGCGAAATCTGGAGTGAAAACAAGGTCTTGAGAGCAGACAATGCTACTCATATCATGCATATGTTGTATTGCAATGCTTAGTTTTTCATCATATACACAATATTGAATGTCATCTCCTTAGTTGACACATCATATATGCGATTGCCCTCTGCTCATTTGCTTAGTATGTAAATCATATATTTCAATTATATCATGCCTTGATGTTTACATAGGCATCATGTATCTGAATTATGGCATGCCAACCCATTTTCTATAGACATAATATAGTTATATCATCTCATCCTATTTACATAGTCATCATATTTTGAAGTATGTCATTCTATCCGTGAATTATATCATGCCATCATGTTTCCATCAATGACATGTTTGTGAATTATGATATGCCAAACACTTTAATAGACACATCATATAGTTATATCATGTCATCTTGTTACATAGTCATCATATTTTGAAGTATGTCATTCTATCCTGTTTAATTATCCATCATACATGTGAAATTGTGTCATGCTATCCTATTTACTTAGCCATCATATATGTGAAATTATATCATGCTATTCTATTTGGTTAGACAACATAAATGTGAATTATTTCATGCCCTATTTTCTTCCCTACTATCCATTGCACCTGTCTATCTTACAATGTCTGTACATTCAATTTCTTTTCTTGTGTATCAGCCATTTGAATTGGAGGGTGTGGGAGTCCTGGACTAGGGGGTCCTTGGGCGTCCGGTCTATTAATATGGGCCGGACTGATGGGCCGTCAAGATACAAGATAGAAGATTATCTCTCGTGTCTGGTAGGGACTCCCGTATGCGTGGATGGCAAGTATAGGTGTCTGCATATCTTGTTCCTTTCTGTAAAACCGATTTTGTACAACCCTAAGCCCACCCAGTGTCTATATAAACTGCAGGGTAGATCGGAGGCTGGATCACAAAATTGCTAGGCTAGCTATTCCAGGGTTAGCCGAATCGATCTCGAGGTAGATCAACTCTTGTAACCCCTATACCCTCGAATATAATCAAGCAGGAGTAGGGTTTTACCTCCATTAAGCGGACCCGAACCTGGGTAAACACTATGTCCCTCCTTCATAGTTACCATTGATCCTTAGACGTACAACTTGGGCCCCACTACCCAAGATCTGCCGGTTTTGACACCGACATTGGTGCTTTCGTTGAGAGCTCCGCTGTATCGTCGACAGAAGGATCGATGGCTCACCTCTCCATCAACAATGATGTTGCGTCCAAGGAAATTTTTATCCTTGGGAAGGTATTCGTGTTTGGTGGCTTCGTGCTTCGTGCCAACTCAATCGGCCTCCTTGAGCAGGTCGATAATTACGCACCCGGCCACCAGATCAGGTTTGGAAACCTGAACTACATTGCTGACATCCGAGGAGACCTAGTCTTCAACGGGTTCGCGGCCTCAGCCACCACTTTGTGTCCCTGCCGAGGAGACTCTTCGGACCCCCTGTCAGATCCCGTCCAGGGGTCGACCCCCACACCCGCCTTGGCCTTAGATCTGGGGCAGGTCTTACCGTCCGAAGACGGGAGCATGAGCCTCGCAAGACTTCTTCCCCTTGTGGAACTCCCGACCGAAGACCCAGATACAATCTTACACTTGGCTCTGGGCAACCATCTCGAACTACCGAGGTTTGCACTTACCGGGTCCGATCAGGTGTCCCACGCTGAACTCAGCCCAGCAGATCCACAGTTTCAGGTCCCACTTCCACTCTTAGACGAAGCATTGGGTTTGATGTAGTATCTCACCATCACGGAGGCCTCACCTCCGAACTGTTCCCAACTTGGACTAGGGGCTGAGAGCGAGGAATTTTATGCCCCACCCACCACCCACTCGATAGACACTGTCGAGGAGTTAACCGACATGCTAGACTATGCGTCCAAAGACATCGACGACATGGACGACGATGCCAACGCCGAACCAAGCCAAGTCCCACACGTCACGGGGCGTTGGACGACCACCTCAACCTACGATGTGTACATGGTGGACACTCCAAAGAACAACGAGGATAACCCGAGACCAGATGATGTCGGTGTCGTGGTTCTAAGCCTGACAGTAGAGTGGGGGGTAGGTATGGAGAGGCAAGGTCCTAGCTATGGAGAGGTTGTAAACACAAGGGATGTACGAGTTCAGGCCCTTCTCGGAAGAAGTAATAGCCCTACGTCTCGGAGCCCGGAGGCGGTCGAGTGGATTATGAGTATATGAGTTACAAGGTGCCGAACCCTTCTACCTATGGAGGGGGGTGGCTTATATAGAGTGCGCCAGGACCCCAGCCAGCCCATGTAGGAGAGGGTTTAAGGTGAGTTAAGTCTGGGGCGTTACTGGTAACGCCCCACATAAAGTGCCTTTACTATCATAAAGTCTACTTGATTACAGGCCGTTGCAGTGCAGAGTGCCTCTTGACCTTCTGGTGGTCAAGTGAGTCTTCGTGGTCGAGTCCTTCAAGTCAGTCGAGTGTGTCCCTCGTTGGTCGACTGGAAGGCGACTTCTTCTAAGGGTGTCCTTGGGTAAGGTACTTAGATCAGGTCCATGACCCTACCCTAGGTACATAACCCCATCATTAGCCCCCGAATGGATTGAGGCTTCGAGTGAGGAAGGAGTTGATGTCGTTTCCGATTAACCTTTGCGCTCTGGTCGTGCGTTGTTCTGGACCAAAGAATCTCTTCGTCGACAGTGAGCAACTTGTCTTCAGTCGACTCGATCCATTCTCTTCTTGCGTCGAGTGATCTTTCGGGCTTCGACGATCTCCGAGCGACGGATCGTGGGAAACCCCGTGTCTGACAGACTGATCTGCTGTTCGCGGATTTCGCGAGATGCGAAATTTGGGGACGCGCGCGAAGCGGAGCGGACCGCGGCGTTCGGATGGGACGGGACATAGACGCCTCGATCTCTGCGCCGCTTTTTTCGCCACGTATCCCGTCTGCATAACTGTTCCTGGATATGATTAAATCGACCGGGCCCACCTGTCATCCACTCGGAAGGGACCTTATAAATGCGCCCGGCAAGGATTTCTGTACTGTGCCTCAGCATTCTCTCTCTCTCTCTGCTCCCTTCGTCCTCGTCCAGCGCGCTTGCTCTCGCCCCCGCACAACTTCCCCACGCGCATCTCACCGGCAACCATGGCCAAGGAGAAGACGGCGGCGCTGGAACGTGCGAAGAAGGCGTCGGCGTCGGAGAAGGCAAAGGGGAGATCCACCAGCCGCGGCGGGTCCTCATCCAGATCCCGCCTGCCGAAGGGCTGGGTCCAAGGAGACTGGATCCAGTCGACCATCACAGAGAATGACCTCCTCGACATGGCCAACGAGGGCTTGATCCCTCATGGAGCTGCGAGGCTTCCGGGGAAGGAGTGGCAGCCCCATCCAGAAGAGGGTGAGTGTGTGCTCTTGGCCACCCATGTTGATCGTGGATTTTCCTTGCCACCGAGTGTTTTCTTCCGTGGCTTCTTGAATTTCTTTGGAGCGCAGCTCCACCACTTCACCCCAAACTCTATTGCCTATCTTGCCGCGTTCGTGTCCATGTGTGAGGGTTTCCTGGGCTGTCGACCGCACTGGGGTTTGTTCAAGCATATATTCACGTGTCGCTCTCAGACCGTGAAGAAGGCGAGCCCAGGTGATGAGAAAACCCGAGTTGTCCAAATGTGTGGGGGTCTAGGGATCCAGGTGAGGAATAAGAGCACCTTCCCGCCCATGACCTTTCCCGAGTCCGTCAGAGGCTGGCAGTCGACTTGGTTCTACTGCCAGGTCCAGTCGACGCCAGGGCAGTCGAGTGGACTCCCTCCGTTTACCATGGACCGAGTGAACAAGCCCTCCCCTCTGAAGTTGATTCTGGAGGAGAAAGCTGACGTGAAGATGTTGATGGAGCGCGTAGTGCAGTTGGTTCGGGAGGGAGTGACGGGCATGGATCTCCTGGAGGTCTTCCTTAGGCGTCGCATCCAGCCCCTTCAGTTTCGGAGCCACTGCATGTGGTTGTACTGCGGGACTGAAGACGAGACTAGAGTCCATCCAGAAGCAGTCGATGACGTCACTCTGGAAAGATGGATGGTAGCCATTACCGGAAATAAGGATAACCCACGCGGAGCCAGAAGGATTCCTCCACTCGACCACAACAGCGATCCAAACAAGGTACACTTGCTCTGCTCTCCACTGCGTTCTTGTCGCATTCATTTCCGTTTATCCTGCCGACTGGTCGACTGATCCTTGTCTTGATATCTGCTAGGCTCTCACCGAGCTGTACTCGATGCCCAATGGGGCTCAAGCTCCGACTGAGGAGGGTGAGGCGAGCGGGGGCGAGAGCCAGGAGGAGGAGGAATGGGACTCGGACGTTGCCGAGGATGATGATGACGATGACGATGATGACGGTGATGAAGATGACGCTGAAGACGAGGAGGAAGAGGAGGAGGAGGTCGTACCACCGCGTTCAGAAAGGCGGTCGAAGCTTGTCCACGACCCTTCGACTGAACGTGGCAAGGGGGTTGCGACCGTTGCTCAGTCGACCAAGCGCCCCCGGACCACCTCTCCGGTGCCGACTGAAAAGGCGCCGAAGCAGCCCAGGGCGGCTTCGTCGAAGCCGATCAAGCTCCTGCCGAAGATGAAGGTTTCCATCCCCACCATATCAGGGTAATCGTTCTGCTCAAGTCTTCTTATTTTGTGTGAACTTTGTCTCTGGTCGACGCTGAAGTTAGTCGACTGATCCTTTGGAGTTGCAGTGCTGCTACTTCTGAAACCTCAGCCCGGGCTGATGACCACGAGATGGAGGACGCAGCAACTTCGAACCCAGGTACTGTATTCTTAACGCCGTTCTTAGTCGACTGACTCGCGATCTCTGATCCTGATTCTTCTCCGTAGCTCCACCCAATACTGTTATCAATCTCCCTGATGATGATGAGGATGAAGAACCACTGAAGCGCAGGAGGAGTAGGAAAGCGTCCGCCAGTAAGGTGCCCCAAGATGTGACAGCGCCTGAGATTCTAATTGCGGAGGAAGAGAACACCACTCGACACACGGTGTCCTTCGCAGATCCATTGACGAGTGCTCAGCAGCCCTCCCTCTTCACGACGCACCACGTCCCAGAGGACCAAGCTGGCGCGGCGAAGGAAGCGATACGCCAAGCGGGAATCATGATGGAGCAATTAAAGACCATCCGGGATGCGAGCCAGGCAGCTTATGACGCCAGCTCTGCCCTTTAAAGCAATGTTCAGGTCAGTCGACCACTGTTTGTTCTGTTGGATATGCTACCAAAAACTTTTCCTTCCCGGACTTTATAGTAGTCACCCACTGGGTGTGTCGATTAAACTCCGTGTGAGCGGGGGCACGCTGAGTGCACCCGCTGGGTGTAGTCCCCAAGGCTAAGGTCGACTGCTGGCAGTCGGCCTTAGGCTTTATGATGTCAATCTTTCTGTCAGTCGACTATGTCGACTGGATTTCACAAACCGGTGGGGGCACGCTGAGTGCACCCACTGGGTGTAGTCCCCGAGACTGTGGTCGACTGCTTGCAGTTGATTACAGTCTTAAAGAATACATCTCTCTTTTCTTTCTTTTTTTGAGGTCGACTGGTCGACTTTGTCTTCAACAGAATTAGTGGGGGCACGCTGAGTGCACCCACTGGGTGTAGTCCCCGAGACTACGGTCGAATGCTTGTATTCGGCTGTAGTCTTAGAAACGTGTTTTTTTTCCTTTTTCACTCGGAAGTGAATTATATTTGACATTTAGTCGATTGGTTCTTCGCAGAACTCCTATGATCTTGTGGCTCGCTACTCTGAGCTGGAAAACAAGCACACTCAACTCGAGCTGAGCTTGAAGCTGGTTCAAGAGAAGCTGACGAAGGCGAAGGAGGAGACCGAAGGTATGTTTGGTGAGACCTTGACGACTGCTTTTCCCCTTGCTTGTTTCAAAATCTGACCTTGCTGTAACTTGCAGGTAAGGTAAGGGAGGCCCAACAGAAGAAAGACCTCGAACTCGCTGAGAAGATCAAGCTTGCTGACGAGAAGTTAGCTTCAGTTACCAAGCTTGAACAAGACAATACCAATCTGAAAGCTGCTCTTGGGATTGCCAACAAGGAGGTTAGTCGACTAAAAACTGATAAAGCTGCCCTGACCGACCAAGTCAGCAAATTGACTGGGAAGAAAACTGATCTGGAGGCCTTCCTGAGTAGTCTTGCCAAGAAGCTGTTTCTTATGCTTGAAGGTAAACCTCTATGCTTGGCAAACATTTCCAATTGTGGTTTTTTCATTCGACCACCCCCTTGACTTAGTGATCATCCTTGTAGAATTTTGTCAAAACTTTGAAGAAGAAACTAGCCGGCTGGAGCCAAACCTCGACCCCGTCAATTCTCCGGTGAACGACGAAGTTGCCATGGATGTTTTCCGACTGGAGTCTCGTGTTGCAGCTGTCGTGGACTATCTCGCAAGGCTGAAGGCCGCCACATCTCGCATCGACTCGACGCTCTGGCCTGAGGAGACACTTCAGAATGACCTTGAGTCGCTGATGGCCCGGTTGAACACGATCCCTGGTCGAGTGCAGGAATGGAAGAAGTCCTCGGTTCGGTGTGGTGCAGATGTTGCTCTGTGTCTTGCCCGAGTCCACTGTAAAGATGCGCGAGAAGAGAAGCTGGCGGCTCTTCGGGTGGCCAACACCAAGAAACACGACTTCAGGTCCTTTATGGAAACTTTCCTTGCAGCCGCCACTCGGATCGCCGACGGAATCGACCTTGATGAATTCGTTGCACCTTCCAGCCCTCCACAGGAGGGGTAAAAAACTTCTTCTGGCTCGACGCTTTAAATTTGCCTCGGTATGCCGAGTGAAATTGTAACCGATAAACCTTAACAGGCTTAACGCCTGAGCACTCTCGGTTCCTTTAGATATCGATTCAAATTTGAATTTGGTGCTTGAATACGACTGCCTTTGGCTCGAAATGTCTTTTGCAGGTTCAAAGCAAGGCGCCTTTACTGCAATTGACTTATTCTTCAGTCCACTTAGGCGAGCGCTGGGCTGCAGCTAAGCCCCCGAGTGAGAGGTTTACTCTTCACTCGGCAGGATTTTTATAACTTAGGCGAGCATAGGGCTGCAGCTAAGCCTCCGAGTGAAAATCTGGCTTACCACTCGGTAGGATTTTGATAACTTAGGCGAGTGCTTGGACTGCAGCTAAGCCCCCGAGTGAGAGGGTTGCTCTTCACTCGGTAGGATTTTTATAACTTAGGCGAGCATAGGGCTGCAGCTAAGCCTCCGAGTGAAAGTCTGGCTTACCACTCGGTAGGATTTTGATAACTTAGGCGAGTGCTTGGACTGCAGCTAAGCCTCCGAGTGAGAGGGTTGCTCTTCACTCGGTAGGATTTTTATAACTTAGGCGAGTGCTTTGACTGCAGCTAAGCCCCCGAGTGAGAGGGTTGCTCTTCACTCGGTAGGATTTTTATGACTTAGGCGAGTGCTTTGGACTGCAGCTAA
>NC_041391.1:439038676-439121497 GCF_002162155.2 Triticum dicoccoides | reverse complement strand
CTGGGCTGCAGCTAAGCCCCCGAGTGAGAGGGTTGCTCTTCACTCGGTAGGATTTTTGTAACTTAGGCGAGCACAGGGCTGCAGCTAAGCCCCCGAGTGAGAGGGTTGCTCTTCACTCGGTAGGATTTTCACGACTTAGGCGAGTGCTTGGACTGCAGCTAAGCCCCCGAGTGAGAGGGTTGCTCTTCACTCGGTAGGATTTTTATAACTTAGGCGAGCACAAGGCTGCAGCTAAGCCTCCGAGTGGAAGGCTGGCTTACCACTCGGTAGGATTTTCACGACTTAGGCGAGTGCTTGGACTGCAGCTAAGCCCCCGAGTGAGAGGGTTGCTCTTCACTCGGTAGGATTTTTATAACTTAGGCGAGTGCTTGGACTGCAGCTAAGCCCCCGAGTGAAAGTCTGGCTTACCACTCGGTAGGATTTTGATAAACTTAGGCGAGTCCTTGGACTGCAGCTAAGCCTCCGAGTGGAAGGCTGGCTTACCACTCGGTAGGATTTTGATAACTTAGGCGAAACGGATTCGCAGCTAAGCCTCCGAGTGGGAGTCTGGTTCACCACTCGATAGGATTTTTACAAACTTAGGCGAAATGGATCCGCAGCTAAGCCTCCGAGTGAAAGCCTGGCTTACCACTCGGTAGGATTTTGATAACTTAGGCGAAACGGATTCGCAGCTAAGTCACCCACTGAGGGGGAATTTTATTGGACAAAAATAAAAAGTGACAGAAATTATGGAGGAACTATGACACTATTATTTTGAGGTCCATGAACTACAGGAGTACTTTATTGCAACTCATCCGAGTGATAAAACTTAAGTATAAAATGGGCGGAGTAGCTCCGCGTTCCAAGCTCGGGGCTCGTCAATATTATGCTTGACGTTGTAAAGACGGTACGCCCCGTTGTGGAGAACCTTGGTGACGATGAAGGGGCCTTCCCAAGAAGGAGCAAGCTTGTGTGGTTTGTGCTGATCCACTCGGAGAACCAAATCTCCTTCCTGGAAGGCTCGACCTCTCACATTTCTGGCGTGGAAACGACGCAAATCTTGTTGGTAGATGGTCGACCGGATCAGAGCCATCTCCCTTTCTTCCTCTAAAAGGTCGACTGCGTCCTGCCGCGCTTGTTCAGCCTCTGCTTCGTTGTAGATTTCAACTCGAGGAGCATTGTGGAGAAGATCACTCGGCAAGACTGCTTCAGCTCCGTAGACCAAGAAGAATGGAGTTCTTCCGGTCGACTGATTAGGTGTGGTCCGCAGCCCCCAAAGCACTAAGGGAAGTTCGTCGACCCAAGCTCCAGCCGCGTGTTTGAGATCACGCATCAGTCGAGGCTTCAATCCCTTAAGAATCAGTCCATTAGCTCGCTCTGCTTGTCCATTCGACTGCGGATGGGCGACTGAAGCGTAGTCGACCCGCATGCCTTGGGAGTTGCAGAAATCTCTGAATTCCTCCGAGTCAAAGTTCGACCCATTATCCGTAATGATGCTGTGCGGGACTCCATATCTGAATATTAGTTCTCTGATGAAGCTAACAGCAGTACCGGTGTCAAGGCTCTTGATCGGTTTAGCCTCGATCCACTTGGTGAACTTGTCGACTGCCACCAGTACATGCGTGAAGCCACTTCGTCCTGTTCTCAAAGGACCGACCATGTCCAGTCCCCATACTGCGAAAGGCCAGACGAGTGGGATGGTCTTCAGAGCCGACGCAGGCTTGTGCGACATATTCGAGTAGAACTGACATCCCTCGCACTTATCCACTATCTCTTTTGCCATCTCATTCGCCTTTGGCCAGTAAAATCCGGCTCGGTATGCTTTGGCCACGATGGTCCGAGAGGACGCATGATGACCACAGGTCCCCGAGTGAATATCATTGAGGATGAGTCGACCTTCTTCTGGTGTTATGCACTTCTGACCAACTCCAGTCGCGCTTTCTCTGTATAATTGTCCTTTGATTACGGTAAAGGCCTTAGATCGACGGACGATCTGTCGAGCCTCTTCCTCATCCTCCGGAAGCTCTTTTCTCAGGATATATGCGACATACGGAACTGTCCAGTCGGGAATGACCACCAAAACCTCCATGATCAAGTCGACCACCGCTGGGACTTCAACTTCAGTCGGATCTGTGGCACTCTTGGGTTGTGGAGTTTCTTCGGTGAAAGGATCTTCTTTGACTGACGGAGTGTGTATATGCTCCAAGAACACACCACTCGGAATGGCTTCTCTCTTGGAACCTATCTTTGCTAGATCATCAGCTGCTTGATTTTTCAGTCGGGGTATATGATGGAGCTCCAACCCCTCGAACTTCTTTTCCAGCTTCCTCACTGCACTGCAGTATCCAGTCATGGCTGGGCTTCTCACGTCCCACTCTTTCATCACCTGGTTGACCACTAAATCCGAGTCGCCATAGACCATCGGGCGACGGACGCCGAGTGAAATGGCCATGCGCAACCCATATAAGAGGGCCTCATATTCTGCCTCATTGTTGGAGGAATCAAAGTGAATCTGGAGCACATATCTGAGCTTATCTCCTCTGGGGGAAACCAGGACAACCCCAGCACCGGAACCATTCAACATCTTAGAGCCATCAAAGAACATGGTCCAATGCTCCGAGTGAACTTCAGTCGGCTGCTGTTGTTCGATCCACTCGGCGAGGAAATCTGCTATTGCCTGGGACTTAATGGCTTTCTTTGCCTCAAACTTGATATCAAGGGGAAGAAGTTCAATCGCCCATTTGGCCACTCGGCCAGTTGCATCCCTGTTGTGCAAAATCTCTGATAGTGGAGCGTCGCTGACGACTGTGATGGAATGATCAGAAAAATAATGAGCAACCTTCTTTGTGGTCATGTATATTCCATACACAAGCTTCTGATAATGAGGATATCTCTGCTTGGATGGAGTCAAGACTTCAGACAAATAATACACCGGGCGCTGAACTTTGAGAACTTTTCCTTCTTCTTCCCGCTCGACCGTAAGCATAGTACTGACGACTTGTCCTGTGGCTGCGATATAGAGCAATAGAGGCTCTTTGCTGACTGGAGCAGCAAGCACCAGCTGGGTGGAGAGCAGAGCTTTTAGCTCGGCAAACGCTGCATCAGCTTCTGGAGTCCACTCGAACTTGTCTGCCTTCTTCATCAGTCGGTAAAGAGGCAATGCCTTTTCACCGAGTCGTGAGATGAATCGACTTAATGCGGCCAAGCATCCAGTAAGCTTCTGGACATCGTGCACTCGCACAGGGCGTTCCATTCGGAGAATAGTGCCAATCTTCTCTGGGTTAGCGTCAATTCCCCGTTCGGAAACGAGAAAACCGAGTAACTTGCCACCAGGAACTCCAAATGTGCACTTTGATGGATTGAGCTTGATATCATATCTTCTGAGGTTGGCAAATGTTTCGACGAGATCAGCGAGCAGGTCGGAACCTTTTCGTGACTTGACAACAATATCATCCATATATGCTTCCACATTCCGACTGATTTGAGTGAGTAGACACTTCTGAATCATTCGCATAAATGTGGCTCCGGCATTCTTGAGGCCGAATGGCATGGTGATATAGTAGAAGCACCCGAATGGAGTGATGAAAGCTGTTTTTACCTCGTCGGGTCCGTACAGACGGATCTGGTGGTACCCGGAGTAGGCATCTAAAAAAGATAGCCTCTCGCATCCCGCGGTCGAGTCAACAATTTGATCTATGCGAGGGAGAGGAAAATGATCTTTCGGGCAGGCCCGGTTGATGTGCTTGAAATCAATGCGCATTCGGAGCGACTTGTCCTTCTTAGGAACCATGACGACATTAGCGAGCCACTCGGAGTGGTATATCTCTCGGATAAATCCTGCCGCCAACAGTCGAGCCACTTCTTCACCAATGGCTTTTCTCTTCTGGACGGCGGACCGCCGAAGATGCTCTTTGACTGGTTTCGTAGATGAGTCGACTCTTAGGCGATGCTCAGCCAGTCCCCTGGGAACACCTGGCATGTCAGCGGGCTTCCATGCAAAAATGTCCCAGTTCTCACGGAGGAACTGGATGAGCGCTTCTTCCTATTTTGGGTCGAGTGTTGTGGAGATGCGGGTCGAAGCCGCATCGGGGTCGGTCGGGTGAATGTGAACAGGCTTCGTCTCACCGGACGACTGGAATGCAGACTCTGTGGCGGGTTTCTTTGATCGCAGCAAGTCACTCGGATCCGCGTTTTGCTTGTATTCCTCGAACTCGACCGCTGTCACCTGGGAATCGGCAATCTTGGAGCCCTTCTGAAAGCACTCTTCTGCCTTTTTCCTATCGCCGGTGACAGTGATCACTCCTTTGGGGCCGGGCATCTTCAATTTGAGGTACACGTAACACGGTCGAGCCATGAACCGTGCGTAAGCTGGTCTCCCCAAAATGGCATGATATGCACTCTGAAAATCCACGACCTCAAACGTCAACTTTTCTTTGCGAAAATGTTTCGAATCACCAAACACCACGTCCAAAGCTATTTGGCCGAGTGAATCGGCTTTCTTCCCTGGTATAACTCCATGAAAGCTCATGTTACTAGTGCTCAGTCGGGACATCGGAATGCCCATTCCTTTCAGTGTGTCTGCATACAACAAATTCAGTCCGCTTCCACCATCCATCAGCACCTTTGTCAGTCGAGTGCCTTCGACAACTGGATCGACCACCAAAGCTTGCCTCCCAGGGGTGGCAATGTGAGTCGGGTGATCAGATTGGTCGAATGTGATGGGTGTTTGAGACCATTTCAGATAATTTGCTTTTGCTGGGGCAACCATGTTCACCTCTCGGTTAATCACTTTCAGTCGACTCCTGCTTTCCACATCTGCAAAGATCATCAGAGTGGAGTTGATATGCGGATATCCTTCCTCACTGTCCTCCTTGTCTTCAGCCTTGTCCGACTCCTTCTCCTTGTCCTTAGACTGTTTTCCCTGAAACTGCTGGATCAGGAGTTGACATTGGCGAGTGGTGTGCTTTGGGTAGATGATATTCCCCTCTTCGTCTTTCTTCGTGTGGATGTGACATGGCATATCCATTACGTCGTTCCCTTCTTTATCCTTTACCTTCTTGGGGTTCCAGGATCCTTTTGGTTTCCCCTTAAACTTTCCCTGAGTCACGGCCAGAGCCTCTCCTGGAGCTGCCGGTTCAGCCTTCCGCTTCTGTTTCCGACTGGTGTTTCCTTTTTCCGACTGACTCGGCTTGTGCTTGCCGCTTCGGAGTCGGTCTTCTTCTTCGCCGTTGGCGTACTTGGTAGCAATCTCCATCATCCGACTCAAGGTCATGTCACCGGTTCGACCAAACTTCAAACTCAGTTCTCTGTTCTTGACGCCATCTTTGAAGGCGCAGACTGCCTGATGATCAGACACATTCTCCACAGTGTGGTGCAAAGTGATCCACCTCTGAATATACTCTCTGAGAGTCTCATTAGCCTTCTGCACGCAGACTTGCAACTCTGTCAATCCAGCTGGTCACTTGCAAGTTCCTTCAAACGTTCTGATGAACACTCGGGACAGATCTTCCCAAGTGTAAATGCTGCTAGGAGGTAATTGAGTCAACCATGCCCTGGCAGAACCTTCCAGCATGAGGGGTAAATGCTTCATGGCCACCTCGTCGCTCCCACCACCAATCTGAAGTGCCACTCGGTAGTCCTCAAGCCAAGTTTCGGGCTTAGACTCACCAGTGAACTTGCTGACTCCTGTTGCCAACCTGAAATTGGGAGGGATAACTGCGGCTCTGATAGCTCTGCTGAAACATTCAGGACCAGAAACATGCACTCGACTGCTTGTGGGTACGTCTCTGTCGAGTCCGCCTCGATGGGCCCTGTTCCGGTCGACCAAACCTTGCACGATAATGGATCGCACGTCGAAGCCTGGTTCTCTGGGGTCGACTGGAACCCTTCGCCCTGTACTGTACTGACGCCTGTCATCTTGCTGCCAAGGAGCGTAAGACCCACCCCTCGGAGGGGAATTGGGCACTCGATGCCTATCATCTCGGTCGAGTCTGTCGCCATATTGATCTCGCCGATTCTCGCGCCCCTCACGCCGCGGAGGCGATCTGGGGCTATGAGCCAACTGAACCGTATTCACAGTGACGGATCGACTGTGAATTCTGTTGCGCGACTGAGACACGGCCGAATTCTGATCTCCTGCTGCTCGGAGTAGATCCCTGATCTGCAGCAAACCTCTGCCAGCTTCCGACTGCGAAGGCTGGATGGACTCCGCTATACGGGTCGCAGCTGCTAAATTCTGGATTGGGGTTCGATATACCTGAGTAGGCGGGAAGAGTTGACGTCGATTGGTGTCGGGAACTCGTTGCCGCGCGCGCTCGTCGAGTGCTCGCTGAAGATTCTCCAGTCGAGTGCGTTCGGCCAAGTTGGCCAGTCGTGCCTCCTCCAAGGCACGAGCCTCGGGGGTTTCTCCTGCGATGGGAGTACGCAAGGGATCCATGTTCCTGCGGCGAAGTTCCTCTCTTTGCAGAGAGTCGAGTGGCTCGGGCTGGTACTCTTCGTAGCCTCGTGCAGGGTCGCCGCCGTCACCTGCTCCACCATCACGGGCGAAGCCAGGGGGACTGTGGGGCCCGTCGACCATCAAGATTTCCGCCGCTGGATCACTGCTACCGCACTCGGATGCAGTCTCTACGGAGCCAGTCGACAGATCGAACAAGCCGTAGAGAGATTCGTTGGGCTCGATTGCCGCAACTTGGGTGGCGGCCGATTGGCGAGCCACCGCGTGCCTCACCCATCGCTGAAGCCTCGACCGGCCTGAGCGCTTGCGCTGGCGGGAGACCGGGAGGGTGGACGATGGAGGAGCCGACCGATACTGGGTCGACGGTTGCCGCAGCAGAACGTCGCGGACACATGCGCGAAAATGCGTCGCGCCGCGGACGGGGAGCGCATCAACGTCGAGTGGAGCCTCCTGGAGCCACGCGGAGTCGTCGGCGATGAAGGTGAGAGTGCCGAGACGGATCTCTTGACCCCCGACCAAAACTCCAGCAGACACCATGATGAAAGTACTCGGAAGAATCGCAACTTCTCCACAAAAATCGCTAAAACACCTGCCCCAAGGTGGGCGCCAACTGTCGTGGTTCTAAGCCTGACAGTAGAGTGGGGGGTAGGTATGGAGAGGCAAGGTCCTAGCTATGGAGAGGTTGTAAACACAAGGGATGTACGAGTTCAGGCCCTTCTCGGAAGAAGTAATAGCCCTACGTCTCGGAGCCCGGAGGCGGTCGAGTGGATTATGAGTATATGAGTTACAAGGTGCCGAACCCTTCTACCTGTGGAGGGGGGTGGCTTATATAGAGTGCGCCAGGACCCCAGCCAGCCCACGTAGGAGAGGGTTTAAGGTGAGTTAAGTCTGGGGCGTTACTGGTAACGCCCCACATAAAGTGCCTTTACTATCATAAAGTCTACTTGATTACAGGCCGTTGCAGTGCAGAGTGCCTCTTGACCTTCTGGTGGTCGAGTGAGTCTTCGTGGTCGAGTCCTTCAAGTCAGTCGAGTGTGTCCCTCGTTGGTCGACTAGAAGGCGACTTCTTCTAAGGGTGTCCTTGGGTAAGGTACTTAGATCAGGTCCATGACCCTACCCTAGGTACATAACCCCATCAGTCGGCGTTCTGGGAACGGGGGTCCCCAGACATGCCTGCCTGCGGCCTGCAGCGTGGCTCAACAGTGGCCCAGTACGACCCGTCTTCATCAACCAACACTCAAGACCCTCGCGAGGGGCCAACCTTGCGGGGCGGACGATGCAAGGCCTCCTTAGGGGTGGTCTCAGCAGGCAGGCTCGCGAGCAGGCGGAGAGATCAAGGCGAGGGGTACATCACAAGGTGCTCATGACGCAAGCCATGAAGATCAAGACCAGGCGGGCGCCAGCCTGCGCAATGTCCTCGTTTCCTCTTTGGTGCAAAGGGGGCAAGCACAGGCGCAGAGTACCGAGGCATCAGGCAAAGGTTTCCATATCGGTGCAACGAGACCAAGGCCAGCAGGACGGCAGGACAGTGGTCACTGTGGAGCCCAAGACGGCGTCATCATGAGTTCCTTTGGCAGGCGAAGACCACCTTTATTCAGGATACTATGTACTAGCTGTCCCCTTTCAAAATGGCCGTTGTTGGCTCCGTTACCGCTCAATATTTGGAAAGAGGACCAGGGCCTCTATAAATAGGGCTAGCAACCACAGTAGAACAGGGAGTCAAGTACATCCGCATACCACACCACCACAAGAACACCTCTCCTCGCGAGGCTGTTCTTCCTCTGTACTATTCATCATCAGCCCAAGAGGCAATCCACCACACCACACACTAGATTAGGGTATTACACCACAACGGTGGCCCGAACTAGTATAAACCTCGTGTCTCTTGTGTTTTTCATCGATCTAGCCCAGAAATCGCGGCGAGGTTGTGGGCGTGTTTCGGTAGGGAGAGATCTTCGTGCGCACCCCAGAGTTTGAACCTTAAGGGTTTTGCCGGAACCTGATATCTGACATTTGGCGCGCTAGGTAGGGGTGCGCCGAAATCTTCTTTCCGCTCATCTGCGTCTCGTCGCTTCATCGCATCCATGGTAGACGCTCGCCGAGCTCGCACTGAGTGCCGAGCTGCCCTTGCCGCCCGCATCGCCCAGACGGCTCCCGTCGGTGGGCCTCCTCATCATTCTCCGTCACACCACCAACGCTGTCACCGGCCCAGCGTGGAACGAGCAGCAAGCATCTTCGCTGCACCCCTCGGTGCGGCGGGAAGGCCGCACGACCACTCCGTCGCTAACCCCAGCTGGTTTGTCGTCTCACGCTCATCGCGCCTCCGCGGACGCGCAGGCCGCGTTGCTCCAGGCACGAGAGCTCCTGCACTACCGCCCCATCGACGACCTCTATGAAGAGTGGCTGGCTCGCATCACCGAGCTTGTCGGTGCCGCAGGGGCTGTCCTGCACCGTCCCTCTCACTGCCTCGTCCTCCATCATGCATGGGCGACATGGCTCAGGGAGCGCCTCCGCCACCTCTCCCCCAGGACGGCGCCCTGGCTCCAAGGTGCGCGGCTCCTGGACGTGACCCACCGCATCCAGCACCAGCGCGACAAGAAAGAAGCTGCCAAGAAATCCCACGACCTCAAGAAGGTGCTCCCTTGCTCCCTGCACCAGCATGACAAGACCGCATCCCCGCACCAGCGTGCCAAGACCCCATGCTGCCCCTGGCGATGGTGCGTGGGAACCATCAGGAGCAAGCCCCGCGTCAGCAAAAGGCTCTGGTGGCCACAACAGGTTGCCGTGCCTTCACCACCGAGCTGTGCAGCGTCGCCTGGCCACGCAAGTTCAAGCCGGACCTGCCTCCATGCTACGATAGTACTGCAGACCCCACGGAGTTCCTGCAGCTCTATGAGCTGGGCTTCGAGGCGGCCAACAGAGACGAAAAGGTCATGGCGAACTGGTTTCCCATGGCGCCCAAGGACGGTGCCCGCAACTGGCTCCTAAATCTGCCTCCCGGCTCGATCTCCTCCTGGGACGAGATGCGTAGCCATTTCATCGCCAACTTCCAGGACACTCGCGACCGCCCCCCAGTAGCAGGTGACCTGCGCTGCATCAAGCAGCAACCTAGAGAGACCCTGTAGAAATACATCCAACGCTTCAACATCGCTTGCGTCAAGATCCCCAAGGTGACAGACGAGGCCATCATGTCATCGTTCTCTGATGGTGTTCGCGACATCAAGATGAAGGAGGAGGTTGCCATCCACGAGGATCTATGCACATCCCTGAAGCTGTTCAACCTGGCGACCAAGTGTGCAAGAGCTGAGGAAGGACGCCTCTCCCTCCTCGAGCTTCTAGCTGCTGATCCAGAAGACAAGAAGGCCAAGGCTAAGGACGTTAAGCACAAAGGAGCAGCCGTGCTCGCAACAGAGCCAAACACGAAGTGCGGCAGGGACCAGCCGGAGTCATCCAAAGGCAGCCGACCGTTCCAAACCTACCACAACCTCCACACCCACAACACCAACGAATGCCAAGAGCTTAGGGCTGTTTGAGAAGGACGCTTCGGTCGATGCCGCGAGCATAATGACCTGGGCTACGGCTGAGGAGGAGGACGAGGCAGAGGACGATGGGACGACCGAGGCCCTCGCAAGGAGTGGCGTGACCGCCCTCATGAGTATCGCTGGCAGGACCAGTCCCGCGAGGGAGCCTAGAGGGATCAGCCTCGCGAGGATCGCCAGCAGGGCAACGCATGCCTTCTTCCTCTGCCGCCACCGTCAAGAAGGAATGACGACCACCACCAGGACGAGGGGGCTGGGGGCTTCCAGGAGCCACATGCTATCCCTTGCATCTTGGGCGGTGCCCAGGCCCCTGCCTTTCAGTGCATCTCCAAGCAATTTGCTCGCGAGGTGAATGCAGTCCTCCCCAAGCTTGAGGCACGCGCCCGCTGAGGTGGTCCAAGTGCGCCATCGCTTTCAGCTCAGCAGATCAACTCAAGTGTGCGGCTACCGCTGGTGTCCTCCCGATGCTTTGTTCCCTAGTCATCAACAACGTGCAAGTCACAAGGACCCTCATCGACGGCGGCGCTGGGCTCAACATTCTGTCCGTTGAGATGTTCAACAACCTTCAAGTGCCATATGACCAACTTCAGCTTACCAAGCCCTTCTCAGGAGTTACTAACGACTCTACTACCCCGATAGGGTAGGTCAGCCTCCCTGTCACCTTCGGGCAGGGCAACAACTACCACACCGAGCTCATCGACTTCGACATCGCCCACATCTTCCTGCCATACAATGCCATCCCCGGGTATCCAGCCTTGGCCAAGTTCATGGTAGTGCCCCACCATAGCTACAACGTCCTCAAGATGCCAGGAAGCGGCGGAATCATCACAGTCCCCTGCGAAGAGAAGGATGTGGTGTGCTCCCTCGAGCGCACCTTCCAGGCTGCATCAATCGAGGACCCGGACAACAAGGGTGAGAACCCTCCTAAGGCAGTCCCCAAGAAGAAGAAGACATCGCCCAACTCAAGGGCTCATGAGGTTGGCATCTTGGGAGGTGTCGCATCAGGATCTGTGCCTGTGCAAGGGGCGCCTCCTTCCATCACATAGGAAGGCGTGCCTGCCGCCCTCCTCGGGCAGGGCTCGGGGCTCTCTTCTGGAGGGCCTCAGACTTTGCCAAAATCACGAGGGAGGCGCTCGGCACCACCTTGGAGGCGTGCTTCGAGCACGTTTCCCTCAGGAAGGCATGGGGCAAGGGAAGCCCAACCCTCGGGAGTTCATCACTAAGACCACTCAGGAGCTTCAGGAAGCAAGAGCCATGCACGGAGATCGCCGTTTGCTTGGCGTCGCTCCCCATCAAGGCGAGGATGGCGGGCTGCGCGTTTGCATTGATGTCCCAGGGCTCAACCGAGCCGCATCTCAGGAGCGCCTCTGGCCTTCGCGCGTGGGATGTTGCGAGGGTCTGCCGAACGCGGCTTCCACCCACCAGCGCCATCCGCGGAGCATTCTGGTAGCTCAGGAGGCCAGGCATCACGCGGTCCTGGCAAAGATGGAGATTGTCCTCGAGGAACTGCCTGGATCCCCAGAGCCTCCCGAGGCTCAGGGCCCCAGTGGCTCGTGAGGGTCGGCCTCTTCACCGCGCATCTTCAGCTACTCCAACACCTCTTCTACAATGGCACCAGGTGACATCTTCCAAGTTCATTTCAGCTGGGAGCGCCCTTAGGGCTCCATCATTCCCAGGCCGCATGGTTCTGTCCCTACGACATGTATCCTTTTGCTTCTGTCTTTAGTTTACCTTGCTGGGGGCCCCCCTCAGGCTGCATCATCCCCAAGCCGCTCGGGCCTGACCCAGTGGCATGTATCCATTCTGCGTCTAACTAAGCTGATTTGCCGTTCATGCCTAACCTGCCCATGATTATCATCTGCCGCCCACCACGGGCCTCCTCTCCCTCATGCAAATCACTTGCGCGTTAAAAGAGGGGCTCCTGAGAATCGCGACTCAGGAGCTCTTACTGGCTCTCCAGCCCTCACCCCCTAGCCTTGTCCACGGCATCACGACCTAGCATATCAGCGACAGCTGAGCTTGCTCGAGGGCCGGTACCTGAGCACATAGAGCATTTGTATCTAACTATCTCGTAGGAACACATAGCTATCAAAGATCCAAGACCAGGCGCAACCCACCTTGAGGTAGGGCCTCGTGAGTCCTGCACTGGCTCACGAGTGCCCAGATACACCTCGTCTGGCCCTGTCGTGCAAGCCACGTGTCTGGGCGGGGCTGTACACGCCCCGGGGGCTCCTCCTGGAGGCCCCCCCTCCCATGCACCAGTGGAGGCACCATGCTCCGCGCTGGCTGACGACACTGCTGAGGAGCGGCTATGCCCGTACACATATAGAAGCACTATGCTCCGCATTGGTGATAAACAGCTGAGGGCGGCCCACGGCCATATCAACCTCAGGGAGTGTAGAGCTCAGTGTCTAGCCTCATCACAACACCTCCCTTCGGGAGCATCACGTGAGGGGGCTGGACACAGGGGCTGCGCCGGGTCATGCCCGAGCGCACGCCACCTAGCCAGGTCCCTCGGACCTGGTCGTCGTGCGCCCCTCCCCGAGTGGAGCCAAGGTATGAAGACCATTTGAATGTCAAGGGGGACTCCTGTGAATCGCGACTCAGGAGCCTAACTTGTCATGTAGCCCCTCACTGCTTAGTCCCATCCTAGCCGGGGCTAACGACGGTTGAGGTATGCGCGGGGCCGGGATCTGTCGGCGTAGAACGCCAGATCCACCCCTACACTCTCTCCCTATTTGATGTTTGCGCGTCAAGGGGGACTCCTGAGCATCGCGACTCAGGATCCTAACTTGTCACGTAGCCCCTCACTCCTTGGTCCCTTCCCGGTGATCCGGTCGGGGCTAACGACGGTTGAGGTATGCGCGGGGCCGGGCTCTGCCGATGCAAAACAGAAAGCAAATAGGAAGGAAGCCGCAAAATCTCGAAGCAAATCCAGAAGCAAATATTACAAACCATAACTGTCTTCACAATACCAAATGCAAGTTTAAACGCCTCCACAAGGCACGGTGCACATTGCAGGAGTTAAAACAGGAAAGAAGTCGCGAGAAGATCACCCTTGGACAACGCCGCCATTCGCCAGGGGCTCCGCCTCCATGGTGGTGTTGCCCCCACCGGTTCCACCTCCTGAGGCCGCGGGATCAGCCACACCTGCCGTGGGTGCAGTGGCAAAGGATTGGAACTTCGCCAGCAAGGCTTCCACGTGGCCCTTCACAGCTTCAGCAGCAGCGGCGAAGCGCTCGTTGTCCATGGGCCCCAGCAGCTCGTCGAGATTGGTGCCAGGGTCCCGAAGGTAGACGTGGCTGAAGACGCGCGTCAGCACTGCAGAAGAAAGGGCGCGGTCCTCGGCCAGGACCTTCGCCTTGGCGTCCAACTCGGCCCTCTCCGCCCTCAGCTTCTGCTCCATCGTCTCCAGCCGGCTGCGCTCAGTAGCCTGCGACTCTGACAGCCGCGTCAGCTCGGCATCGTGGTCCCTTACAGCGTCCTCCCGAGCCTTCATCTCCTCCTCCTTCGCTTGGCGGTTGTGAGCTTCTTTGGCATGCTCATCACGCAAGCCCTGCAGCTTGGCCTCTAGCGCCTTGCAGCAGTCCTGGGCGACCGTGGCATCCTTCAATGCCGCATCGCGAGCGGCTGCGGCTTGGGTGGCGGCTTGTTTTTCCTCCTCAGAAACTGCTGTGGCCCGCCTCAGTGCTGCTTGGATAGAGGTATCAGAGTGAACCCAGCCGGAGACCAGCTCCAGGCGCCCGGCTACCAGGTGGTAGTTGGCGCCCTGGAGGTCTTCTCGCAGCTGGTCCAACTCGGAAAGGGCACATTCCAAGATGGCGGAGGAGGCAGAAGAATCCGTAACTAGCGGCGCAGGGGGAGGAGGCGGCAACGTAAACACGGCTCGAGAGACTAGGGGCTCCCGAGCCTTGGGTACCTCAGCAGCAACATCAGGCACCGGCACCTCCGGAGTCAGCGGGGCCACGGGGGCTGGCACCCTGCTAGAGCGCTCCTTCAGGCCTCGCGAGGACGACCAGGCAGGGGAGGTGCGAACATCACCGCTTCCCCTTCCCACGGATAAAGGCGCGGCCATGGCAGATGAGTCTGCCCCAGACAGAGTCACCGTGTCCCCCTTCTTCTTCATCGCAAGCGGCGACCTAACCAATTGTTGGAGAACATCAAGCCCCGACAGCAAAAACAAAAAAAAGATGAAGTTCGAGCACTTACTGGTCAATCGCGGCATATGCCACTGACCACTTACCGAGCTTGAAGCCCGAGAGCCTCTTGGTCCGGGGTGCAGCCTCGAGAGGTCCAGGAGCGGAAGAGGGTGCACCAAAAGGGCTGGAGGCGGCTTCGGGCGGCGCCTGGGCACGAGTAGCCCCTCAGGAGATCAGCGCCGACCTGTCCTTCTTCAGGATCACGGGCAGGTCCTTTTCCTCCCGCCCGGCGTCAGCCTCGTCATCGTCCGGCAAGGCGCGAAGGATGCTGGCCCTGCGCCGGGGAGAGGTCTCCCTCGTCCCCTCAGTGGTTGCCTCTGAGTCGCGCTCCTCTTCTTCTTCATCTTCCTCTCCTCCCCCGCGGGAGTCACCTAAAGACACTTCCACCGGCACCGTCGCGCCCTGGGCCACAGGAGGCACCGCCGGCACTAGGCTGCACCCATCAAAGGTGGGAATGGCATCCACCACCTGTTTCCAGTCATCACGGAGGAACAGGGGGGCAGGGGCACCCTCCAGACCTTTCCGGTCGTCCCCAACCAAGAGGCGAAGAGATGTGGCCAGATCCTCGTCGGCCAAGGCCGCCGGGTTCAGGCGAAGCTCATCGTCTGCGCCCCCAAGCATCCACAATGGGCGCGAGTGCGCCTGAAGCGGAGCCACTCGCTGCGTCAGGAACTCCCTCAAGAGTGAGGCCCCCGTCAGCTTTGCCGCCTTCATGTTGCCCGGCTTTAAGTCGGCGTTCATCTTCTCCAGCACCAGCTTCGTGCGATTGTCATCGAGCTTCGTGCGAGACCACCCCTCATCGGGATGGGGCATCTCCGTGGGCAACACCAACCGGGAGTGGATGCATCTGGTGTCCATCATGACCCACTTGCTCCGATAGTTGTCGGCCCTCTTCCCGGTCTTCGAGATCGCGTTGGCCTTGGAGTACGCGATGAAGTTGGCGCACGCTGAGGTGTGCTCGCCGTTGATTCGGAGGGAGAAGAAGTTGCACAGCAAAGCCACAGACGGCATCACCCCAACATGCGCCTCGCAATAGTAGGCAAAAATCGACAAAAGGAGAACAGAGTTGAGATGGAGATGAAGGGCCTGCAACCTATAATGGCGGAGGACGGCGTAGAAGAACTCGGAGAAGGGAGGAACCAGGCCAGCGACAACGGCGTTCATCAAGAAGGGGTAGAAGGTGCTCCCCTTAGCCTTTGGTTCGGCGGAGCCAACACGGAGTTCGGTCTCCCCCATCTCGCTGCCCTCCACTGCCGTCATCAGGCACGTAGTGGCGAGATTCTTCTCCGACATATTAGGGGCGTCCAGGGCCGGCGAATACCAAGCCGGCAACGCGTCAACCTTGGCCTTGCGAGGCGGCATTGCTCGCTGAAGGGGAAGGAATGGAGTGGATCTGGAGATCTCGGAAGCAAGGGAGCAAGGGAGGGGATCTGGAGCAAGGCGAAGGAGAGCAACAAAGGCAAGCCTTACCCAGGCCAGCCTTTTGTCAGTCGGGCAGTTGCCGAGGCAGCGTGAGGAAGCGGAGACGACCATGTCCAATCAGTCACCACGCTGCAACCAAGGCCGCAGGCTGTTGGAGCCCGCGGTGCTACGCACTTGCCCTTGGGCCTAGGGGTTACTGTCGGCATTTTGGGAATGGGAGTCCCCAGACTTGCCTTCCTGCGGCATGCAACATGGCTCAACCAGTTGCCCAGTACGGCATGTCTTCATCAACCAACACTCAAGACCCTCGCGAGGGGCCAAGCCTCGTGGGGCGGACGATGCAAGGCCTCCTCAGGGGCATCCTCACCAGGCAGGCTCGCGAGGAGGCAGAGAGATCAAGGCGAGGGGTACCTCGTGAGGTGCTCATGACACAAGCCATGACAATCAAGACCAGGCGGGTGCTAGCCTGCGCAGTGTCCTTGTTTCCTCTCTGGTGCAAAGGGGGCAAGCGTAGGCGCAGAGTACCGAGGCATCAAGCAAAGGTTTCCATATCGGTGCAACGAGACCAAGGCCAGCAGGACGGCAGGACAGAGGTCACAGTGGAGCGCAAGACGACGTCATCACCAGTGCCTTTGGCAGGCGAAGACCACCTTTGGTCAGGATAGCTTGTACTAGCTGTCCCCTTTCAAAATGACCGTTATTGGCTCCCTTCCCGCTCAATATTTGGGAAGAGGACCAGGGCCTCTATAAACAGGGAGTCAAGTTCATCCACATACCACACCACCATAAGAACACCTCTCCTCGCGAGGTTGTTCTGTCTCTGTACTGTTCATCATCAGCCCAAGAGGCAATCCACCACACCACACAATGGATTAGGGTATTACACCACAATGGTGGCCCGGACAAGTATAAACCTCGTGTCTCTTGTGTTGTTCATCGATCTAGCCTAGAAATCGCGGCGAGGTTGTGGGCGTGTTTCGGTAGGGAGAGATCTTCGTGCGCACCCCAGAGTTCGAACCTTAAGGGTTTTGCCAGAACCAGATATCCGACAGATAAGGACAAACCCATCGATAAACCACCAAAGCACCAACGTCAGCGGCGCCGCTAACGATCGCGTAAGGCTAAGGATAGTAATACCGGCACTGGAGATAACAAGACTCCGGATGGTGCCGAAGATCCCGAATACCCTATCGAGCCCACATCTGAATAGGACGAGCGGGAAGAGGGTGAATATAGCCCCGAACACGCGGACAACGAAGATGCGGAGGATAGCAACTATATGCCAGAATCCGTAGAGGAGGTTATCCTCGGTGATGAAGACTTTATTATCCTAGAAGAGCCCCTCGACCAAGAATTCTTCAAGCGCCAGCTCATCACTGCAGCCCGGAGCCTGAAGAAGAAGCATGAGCAGCTCAAAGCCGAACAAGATACGCTTAACGAAAGGTGGACTAAGGTCCTACCCGCTGAGGAATACGGCCAAGAGCGACCTATTAAGAGTTACCCCAAGTGCAAGCTACTTTATCAATTCGACAATGAGGCCCTTGAGCCAATACCGTCGAAATACAATCAGGCAGACCAACCAGACCGACCAACACGTGGACGAGACAAAGCGGCATATCAAGCCGAACACCAGCCCGCACCTCCTCGCGAAGGAGGCTGGGAGACAGCAGTTGCGGGATACACATATGACTTGCAACATGACCTAGTGTAACACCCCGGACACACCCGCTGGTGGTCGTTACTCCTGGCGGAATCTAGACTGGCCCCACAGATCAATACTAGTCTTTTCTACGCACTTTGTCCTCACTCATGCGCACCCGGGAGCAACTTCCTGGTCGGTCACCCATCCTGAAATTACTCCAAGCTGAGCACGCTTAACTTTGGAGTTCTGTCTAAATGGGCTTCCGGAAAAGAAGGAATTCCTTATTGATATGAGTAGTCTATCATACCTAATAAGCCAGGCTATCACGTACACCCCCACTCAGAGGAACGGACGTCCTCGTCGGGCCACAGGAACATTCCCTCTTGGCACATACGTCTGTGCATCCAGTCCAATACATGTGTCATGCCGTGTGCCACGATGGGTCACAAACGTCATGAACAGCATGACCGCGCACCTGTCTACAAACATCCATGTAACCTCGAGGGTTGGCTCTGATACCAACTAGTAACGCCCATGATGCGGCTATATCTCTCACGTGTCGAGGCACGACTTAGAGGCATAACCGCATGGTAGGTTTTGTCGCAAGAAGGGTCATCTTTATTTAACCCCCCCGGACCAGTGCTCCTTCGAGTGTTGGTCCGAACTGAGCTACCTGCGGGTCCACCTCGGGGAAACTCGAAGTCTGGTTTTACTCGTAGCTAGTCTCATCCGGTGTTGCCCTGAGAACGAGATATGTGAAGCTCCTATCG
This sequence comes from Triticum dicoccoides, assembly GCF_002162155.2. Taxonomy (NCBI): domain Eukaryota; kingdom Viridiplantae; phylum Streptophyta; class Magnoliopsida; order Poales; family Poaceae; genus Triticum; species Triticum dicoccoides. The sequence continues at coordinate 439,103,492 of NC_041391.1, read as the reverse complement.
GGATTTGTCAGCACATCGGGCGGCTTTGCTGCTCTTGTTTTACCATTGTCGAAATGTCTTGTAAACTGGGATTCCGAGACTGATCGGGTCTTCCTGGGAGAAGGAATATCCTTCGTTGACCGTGAGAGCTTGTGATGGGCTAAGTTGGGACACCCCTGCAGGGTATTATCTTTCGAAAGCCGTGCCCGCGGTTATGAGGCAGATGGGAATTTGTTAATGTCCTGTTGTAGAGAACTTGACACTTGACTTCATTAAAATGCATCAACCGCGTGTGTAGCCGTGATGGTCTCTTCTCGGCGGAGTCCAGGAAGTGAACACGGTTTGGGTTATGTATGAACGTAAGTAGTTTCAGGATCACTTCTTGATCACTTCTAGCTTCTCGACCGATGCGTTGCTTCTCTTCTCACTCTCACTTGCGTATGTTAGCCACCATATATGCTTAGTGCTTGCTGCAGTTCCACCACCTTACCCCTTCTCCTTCCCATGAGCTTAAGTAGTCTTGATCTCGAGGGTGTGAGATTACTGAGTCCCCGTGACTCATAGATTCTACCAAAACAGATGCAGGTGCCGAGGATACCAGTGCAAGTGGCGCAACCGAGCTCAAGTGGGAGTTTGACGAGGACCTTGGTCGTTACTACGTTTCGTTTCCTGATGATCAGTAGTGGAGCCCAGTTGGGACGATCGGGGATCTAGCATTTGGGGTTATCTTATTTTCATTTGGATTTGACCATAGTCGGTCTATGAGTGTATTTTGAATGATGTATGAATTTATTTATGTATGTGTGAAGTGGCGATTGTAAGCCAACTCTCTTTATCCCATTCTTGTTCATTACATGGGATTGTGTGAAGATGACCCTTCTTGCGACAAAACCTACCATGCGTTATGCCTCTAAGTCGTGCCTCGACACGCGAGAGATATAGCCGCATCGTGGGCGTTACACCTAGCCAATAAAACTAGTCAGACTAGATCAATCTATGGATCAATTGGCCGCGCCCCGGCACGAGACAATGGCTATGAAGCCCGGCGCAACGACCATTACTATGTTCGGGATTAGAAACGAACTCATATGTCAGCTGATCTCCACCATGACATTGCGCGATATAGAGGGGCCGCACACCCCCTATGTTTCATCGATGAGGTCATGGAACATCAATTTCCGGAAGGGTTTAAACCCGTAAACATCGAACAGTATGATGGAACGACGGATCCGGCCGCCTGGATTGAAGATTTTGTTCTCCACATTCACATGGCTCAAGGAGATGATCTCCACGCCATCAAATATCTTCCTCTATAGCTGAAAGGACCAGCACGACACTGGTTAAATAGCCTCCCAGAAAACTCCATTGGAACCTGGGAAGACTTGGAAGATGCTTTTAGGGCCAAATTTGCGGGCACTTTTGTCCGGCCACCGAATCCTGATGACTTGAGTCACATCTTTCAGCAGCCAGGAGAATCAACCCACAAACTTTGGAATTGGTTCTTAACTAAAAAGAACTAGACCGTAGACTATCCGGACACCAAAGCCTTAGCGTACTTTGAACACAGCGTCCACGACGAATGGCTCGCCCGACACGTCAGGTAGGAAAAGCCGAAGACCATGGCAGCCTTAACTGCACTCATGACCCGCTTCTATGCGGGCGAAAACAATTGGTTGGCTCGTAGAAGCAACAGCTTAGGTGATCCTGACACCTCTGAGGTGCGGGATGGTAATGGTAAACCTCGTCATAATAAAAACAAACGTCAGAACAACAACAACAAAGACACAGACGATACGGTAGTCAATGCCAGATTCAGTGGTCCTAAGTCCGGTCGGCGAAAGAAACCTTTCAAAGGCAATAAAGATGGGCCATCTAGTTTAGGTAAAATTCTTGAGAGGCCCTGTCAGATTCATGGCACATCCGATAAGCCTACAAATGACACCAACAGGAATTGCTGGGTCTTCAAACAGGCCGGTAAAATCAATACCGAACATAAGGGAAAAGGGCCTCCAAGCGAAGACGATGAAGAGCCCCGTCAGCCGAACACTGGGGGTCAAAAGAAATTTCCCCCCGAGGTGGAGATAGTGAACAAGATATATGTCACTCATATCCCCAAAAGGTAGCGCAAACGCGCACTATGGGATGTCTATGCCATAGAGCCTATCGCCCCCAAGTTCAATCCGTGGTCAGCCTATCTGATCACCTTTGATCGCAGGGATCACCCTACCAGAATCCGTCACGGGGGTTCGGCCGCCCTGGTTCTTGATCCAATCATTGACGGCTACCACCTCACTAGAGAACTCATGGATGGAGGAATCAGTCTCAACTTGATTTATCAAGATGCTGTCCGTAAGATGGGGATCGACCCATCATGAATCGAGCCTAGTAACACTACCTTAAAAGGTGTGATACCAGGTGATGTGACCGTAAATGCAAGAGATAATCCTCCAAACATGTTACAAATTGGCTCTTTTAGCTTTGAGGTGCCGCCAACTAAACTGAAGAAGGATGTAGTGAATCCAAACTTCAGAACCCCTCCAAACTAAAGTAATATTGGTACTATTTTCATGTCCCGTGGAGTAGTTCCAATCGTACGAGCAAAGTTATTATTTTAAATTATGTGATCAGTGTGGTCAGTGATCAACGTGGTTGTATTGATTAATTAACATTCTAATTAAAAGAGCACTACCCAAGACAGAGGTCCTCGTACAAGTTTGTTATTAGGTAGTTTGGTTTTTTTCCTCCGAGATGTAAAAGGAGAGGATCTAGCGTGTTAGTTTGGGTCAGATCGGTTAGAGTATTTTAGGGCTTACGGCCGGTGGAGTCTCCAATATAAAAGGAGCTCTTGTCTTGTATTCGGAGGCAGGTTGAATTTTGAGGTTTATACATCTAGTATGAAGTGGCCCTTTGAGCGTTCGTTTTGTTTATCTTTGTGAAATTTTCTAAATTGAAGATTTTACTTTGGCAAGAGGATTCTAGTGCGTACACCGAGAATTTTCTAGCTATTGGCTCGAGGTCCGTCGTCACTGACGGGTTACGCGCTGGTTAATTCTACCACGGCGGGAGGTTCCTCGTGTGTCGAGGAATTGTCCGTTGGTCGTCGTCACCCCGTCTTCAGGTTACACGTACTATTCGCTTAATTGGGATATTTTACCGTGGATCTTGGAGGAGTTCATTGTATCGTAAAAGATTGGGCCGAATCAGTGGCACGTTCGAGGTCGTGCATACATCAAGTGGTATCAGATTACTGGGTTTATTACAGTGCAAATTTTCTCTTTAATTTGTTCATACAGATTTTAAAACTGCGATGAGGATGGAGTATTATTTTGATGGTGAGATGTCCCAATGTGAGAAGGATCCGTCATGAGCCCTTTCATGGTTTCAAATCTACACAAGAGTGAAGGTTGGGCCAACTACTTGTGCTGCAATGTTTGATCGTTCTTCAGAAATAAATTTGGTGAGTCAAACCTTGGTTGATGCATTGAAGCTAGTAGTAATAGAGCATCCAGACCCATATAAGCTCAGATGGAAGGGAAAATTTGTGACAATAAAACATCAAGTAGAGGTGACTTTTGGATTTTGTGGATTTACAAATTCAGTTTTTTGTGATGTTCTTCCATATCATATGTATATGTGTAGCTTTATACTAGGTAAATCTTGGACAAAAAAGAGGGATCTATAGATTGATAAATCTAGCTATTTTTCTTGCAGGAAATTTCAGATTTTTCGTAATGGTCGATGGATTTATTTTGAAGCATACTCTTCCGAACAATATTTGGAAGATCGTAAGAGAAGAGACCGAGCACATGCTGCAACTAATGCAAAGAAAGAAGTAGAGCAGATCTTGCTAGAAAAGAAAAAGGCTGAGGATAGTCTTGTTGGAACTAAAAATATTTCTTCACATGAGAAGAACAAAGAGAAACCAGCAGTACCAACGAGTGGGCTGAATATGCAACTTAAGAGGGTACATGATGAAGATAGCATGGCAGTGAGCGGAGGTCAGCGCATGAGTTTATTTCAGACTCAGTGTGACATTAAGGGTACATCATGCAAGTTAATAATTGATGGCGGTAGCTGCACTAATGGCATCAGTGAGATGTTGGTGGAGAAGCTTGGTTTGTCGACATGGCGATTTGATGAACCATATCATTTGGAGTGGTTGAACAATTGTGGGAAGCTCAAAATTACACATAAGGCACGTGTAACATTTTCTGTTGGGCAGTATGATGAGGTGGAATGCGATGTTTTGCCAATGGAAGTCTGCGGTTTGTTACTAGGCCGACCTTGGCAGTATGACCGTAGTGTCCAACATGCTGGAAGGACCAACACATACACTCCTATTCATAATGGAAAGCAAAGGACACTTAAATCGATGAATGAGAAATTAATTCGCTCAGATGTGATATTGATATTGCGAAAGAAGATGGCTCCCAAGAACAACATGAAACCAAAGACAATTTCTCTTCCAGTGAAGGAGGATGATATTCTTTCAGTAAAGAAGGTCTCTAGAGTTACCACGAAGCCGAGGACGGCTTCATTTCAAGGGAGAGAGGATTATGTGATCGTAAATGCAAGAGATAATCCTCCAAACATGTTACAAATTGGCTCTTTTAGCTTTGAGGTGCCGCCAACTAAACCGAAGAACGATGCAGTGAAGCCAAACTTCAGAACCCCTCCAAACTGAAGTAATATTGGTACTATTTTCATGTCCCGTGGAGTAGTTCCAATCGTACGAGCAAAGTTATTGTTTTAAATTATGTGATCAGCGTGGCCGGTGATCAACGTTTTTTGAGGAATTAGACAGTGGGAGAGGCTCCCACTGTGTTTGTATTACTCAAAAGTAGAATACAATGTACATGGTGGAATTACATGGTGCCTGACCTCCACTTGTGGAGGTTTTTGGCAACTACTATCTTATGAGGGAGAAGTCAAGGGGGTTCTAAACTATTTACAAAGGAGAGAATAAAGTCTCTGTTATCATCCTTAGCTCTATGCTGGAGTAGGCTAAAATCATGTTTAAAGCGTTCAAGCCAAGAGAGGAAAGTTGGTGTGATGCTTCTGAAGTGCTTGTTATTCCTCTCTTTCCAAATACTCCAAGCTGCCTGAAGGAAGACATCAACATGGGATTGTTCCAATCATGAGCTGCCAGACTGATCCATCGAAGCCTTGAACCAGTGTGTTGCCAAGCGATCCCTAGAATGGACCAACAATATTGGCTAAAAGGACATTGGAAGATCATGTGTTCGACAGTCTCTTCAATTTGTTGGTCACAAAGAAGGCGGTTGTAGTCGTCTCCAATGTTGTAGTGCCTCCTCTTGAGCATATTACGTGTGTTTAGGTGGTCTGAGAGAAGTAGCCACCCAAACACCTTAATTTTCAACGTTGCTTTGGCTGCCCAAAGCCACTTGTACAATTGGTGTGCATGCACATCCCTGAAGTAGAACTTGTAATACCTGCTTGCTTTAAATTCCATTGAGCCCCAGCAATATGTCCAGTTGTCATGGGGGGTCGGGCCAATATTGTTGCCAACATGACTCACCTTTTGCTGTAGTTCACGGACTTCTTGCATTGCTTGAACTGAGAGTGGGAGGTGAAACATTTCATGCAGTGACGTGGATCCCAGGAAATATTTAACTGAAATATCCTCATTTTTAGCGAAGGAAAAAGCGCGCTGGTATGTTTCATCGAGAGTGGCGTCCAGCCACAAGTCTTTCCACATAAGTACTGTGGCTCCATGATGCACAACTGCTTTCGATATACCTCTGTAAATCGGGGCGAGCTTGAGAACATCTCGCCACCAGAAAGATCCGCATGGTTCCGTGGCATGGGGGATTTTGTTTGTGTAGTATGTCGACCATATGAGCTCCACCCAAGGTACGTCGTGTCTGTTGTAGAATTTATGGAGGTATTTGAGGAGGAGGGCATCACTTTGTATACGTAGGTTTATTATGCCAAGACCCCCGCACTGTTTTGGTCGGCACACCATGCTCCAGGCCGCAAGCGAATTGCATTTGTCCCCTTGTTCAGTCTTCTTTGTCCATAGACTTTTCCTTCTCAGTTTGTCAAGCAGATCAAGGATCTTTGGTGGTAGTTTGAGAGTGCACAGAGCAAAGATAGCTAGGGACGTGATCATGGTATTGAGTAGCAAGAGCTTGGCTCCATAAGACATCAAGGCCAGTGTGCTTGTCATCCGTCGTTCCATTATGCAAACAAGCGGCATTAGATCTTGGACGGAGGGCTTGGTTGTCCCTAGAGGTAACCCTAGGTAAGTGAATGGCATGGATCCTACTTTGCATCCAAAGATAGTAGAGAGCTCATTGTAGCAGTTGGCCTCACAGTTGATTGGGATTAGTGTAGACTTGTGGAAGTTTATCTTCAGCCCAATGGAGATAGCGTAGTCAGTGAGAATGTTTTTAATCGTTCGGGCTTGGACCGGGCAGGCGGGAACAAGTATGATTGTGTCGTCCACGTACTGTATCATAGGGTAGTCATGTTGATTCTGTCTGGGGAATGGTAGATGGATTCTCCCTTGTCTGAAGGCATCATTGATTTCAGCTTGCAATAGGTCAGCCGGCAGCACAAAAATCAATGGAGAGAAGGGGTCTCCTTGGCGAACCCCGCATTTATAGATGAATTGTCGACCCGGGACACCATTTAAAAGCACCGCTGACTTGCTAGAGGAGAAAATGCATTTAACCCAATTGAGCCACCTATCATCAAAGCCCATGTGATCCATAATCATAAGCATAGCATCATGTTCGATCATGTCAAATGCCTTGGTGAAATCTAGTTTTAGGAGAATGATCTTTTCCTTGGAGGCTTGACACTGATGGATATACTCGAACGCCTAGGCTAAATAGTCATGTAATGATCGGCCTTTCAGGAATCCATATTGATTTCTATGAATAATTTTAAGTATGAGCTTTTGTAGTCGGTTGGCAAGTAGTTTGGTGAGAATCTTAAGACAACAATTTAACAATGTGATTGGTCTAAAATCAGAGACAGCCTCCGGGGACCGAACCTTAGGAATGAGTGTAATAAACCCCTCACTAATGCTTTCGAGATTTAGTTTCCCCTCATAAAACTGGTTGCATAGTTCATAGAAGTCATCCTTAATAATATGCTAGCATTTTTTGATGAAGATACCAGAAAAACCATCCGGTCCTGGGGCATGATCAGCCGACAATTCTTTGATGATCACATCTATCTCCTCCTTGGTGAAGGGAACGGTAAGTAGATCCAGTCCCTCTACTTTCTTGATGATGTCATGCAGGTTGAATTTCATGTGGAATTCTCCTGATTTTCCCAGCCGCTCTTTAAATGTTTGGTATATGACTACCTCCTTACCGACGTGATCATCCACCACCGTCCCATCTGAGATTTTGAGTGTTGGTATTGTGTTTCGCTTGTATCGCTCAGAAGCCAAAGCTTTCGGAAATTTAGGGTCTTCATCACCAAATTTGACCCAACGGATAGTGCATCTCTTTTGCCAATATTGTCGTTGGTAACTCAACAGCCGAAGGAGGTGTTTTTTTAGGATTTTCCTGAAGTTTTGCTCTGGAGTGGAGAGGGTTCTAATGTTTTCAAGAGCATCTAGATTGGCTAACGCAAGGTTGGAGTTATCAATCGCCACTGACAGTTTAGAGATTCTTTTACTGCAATGCTTCAACTCATACCTTAGTGCCTTGAACTTTCTGGCTAACAAAGTGACTGCATTTGTGGTATTCTTGAAAGTTCTTGACCAGACCGATTGCACCAACTCAAAGAACCCCGGATGCTCAGTCCAATAAGACTCGAACCTGAAAATTTTACTGCGTGGAATGGATGTTTCAATTTTGACCACACACGGGATATGATCTGAAACTGGTTTTCCCAAGGGCATAACTATGGTGTTGGGATAGGAAGATGTCCAGTTATTTGATGTGAGGAACTAGTCCAGCTATTCTAGTAGTGGGTCAAGCTGCATGTTACTCCATGTGTAGGCCCTGCCTTTGATTGGCAATTCAATTAACTAATGAGATCTTATGATGTCATTGAAAGCAATCATGTCATTCGGATTAGCTCCAGGTTTGTTTCTATTGTTGGGGCCTCGTATGTAATTAAAATCTCCCAATAAGATCCAATCATCATTAGTTGGTATATTAAGATTTTGAAGCCAGCTTGTGTAGGTCACTCTAGAATCACCGTGACAGGGGCCATATATATTCACCAGTGTCCATTCCTCGGTAGACTGTGTGGAACGAAATTTAATGGCCAAAGAAAAATCTTCTTCCATAATCACAGAGCCAGTAAAGATGGCACTATTCCAAATTATGACGATCCCTCCCGAAGCACCATGAGAAGGTATGTAAGCAAATTTGTCAAATCTCTTCGGGCAGCAAGACTTAATGAACATATTATCAATGGTAGGTTTCTTTGTTTCTTGCAGACAAATTATAGCACAACCACTAGAAGCGATAGCATTAGATAGAGCCAAAAGTTTAGGTTCAGAGTTTAAGCCACGTACGTTCCAACATAGAATGTTCCAATTCAACATAAAAGACATGATAGGATAAAGCAAAATATGAAAGCAATGGTGCAGGCACCTTCAGAGACTTCAAGCTTGGGACGGGCCGTCTTCAGGTTCCGCCATGAGAGCATCCTCAGTGACTTCAGCTGGCGGAATGGCACACTTGGTAATTCCAATGTGCTACAATACCTGAATGGGAGTGGGCAGATGAATGCAGTCCCCCTGATTGATTGTCTGATCATCAGTATCCACTTGGGTAGCAGCAGTAGAGGGCACAATACGGGGTTTAACTTTGGAGATTTTTGGCTTAGTATCAGAGACAACTTGTATCTTAAATCCATCATATTTGTTGGACCCAGTGCTGCGACGTACCTCAACCACAGATGCTGGAGCTTTGGCTTTGCCCTTCCTGGTCATTGAGGTGCTTGAGCCCATATCATCGGCAAGAGAAGCAGTCAGTGCACATGTGGCTGCAGCATTAACAGTAGGGAGTTGAGGAAGTACTACATCATCAGGGGCTGTTAGGCTCATAGCACTAGTGTTACTAGTAATGACTGCATCCAACGGTGCTGCCTGACCGAGGTCATCAGCAATCTTAGTAATTACAACCTTGGAAGGAGGAGCCCTGGAGACAATGACAGAATCCTCAAGTGGCGAGAGCTCGTCAGCCCCTGGGGATAGGGCCCAAGTGGTGTGTCCAAGGATGAGATCAGTGCAAGAAACTGAATCTGCAGAGTGCTTGACAATTTAGATGCTGACAGAATAGAGAATTGCCCATTTGCTTCTACAACACTGACCTTGAACTGCACTAAATTATCACGAAAGCCAAACCCTGAACTCCAAGGGCCAAAAGCTGCAATTATGGGCTTGATAGCAGCAATGAGGTAGGTGTTCAGCCTCAACATGGGCACACAGTCATTCAGTAGGAGAGAGGCATATATGTCTTGATCTGATAGCATGGAGAATTGCAAACCAGCATTGGATATAGTCAGGGACAGTTCAATATTGTTCACCTCAGGAAGAGCAGCAATCGGGCCCTGAACAGAGTCACTGGACTGAGCTGTATCCATAGACAAAAGACCAATTGCAGAACCATTGACAGAGATGAGTTGGTTGAAAATGTTTAGAGGAACCAGAGCATATCCATCAGACAGAGTAGCAGTCCGAGCTGCTGAATATGGAGATTGAGTCATTCCAGGCAGCAGCCGGGCTATCTTGCAGGTTGTTGAGGGGAGGGATGCCATGATGCACCTGCAAACCTTCTCTAGCAAGCTACGCCTGAAAATTGAACACTTCAGGCGGTGTGTGCGGTGGGGAAGGGGGCCAGACTCCCCAATGAGGTTGAAACTGAACTTCATCATTGACTTCCTGTTCTACATTGTCATTACCTGGTTGTGCATTTGCATTGGCAGCAACATTTTGAGAAATCCAATTATGGAGCTGCATTTGATAAATCTGTTCCGCTATTAGGTTGTCGCCATGAAGTGGATGAGGAATTCCATCCTCAGGTGGAGGATCCTCGGTGGCCGGCGGGACATCTAGAATGTGTGCATTCCACTCACTGCTGCTCGGCATAGTCACAGCCACTGTCCAGCTCTGACGGGCGCCCCCAAGTTGACGCAGCACCATACTCTTAGGAACAAACTTGAGGTGAATCACCCTGACCTTCACAAGCACAAACTACGGTCACTTCTAGGATTACGCCATTCAACCAGCTGACCAAATTTATCGACCGATTTGTGCATATAATGCTGAGTCTGGTAGTCGTACGGGAAACCGATATAAAGTAACCAGATCTCTGGCCCGAAAGAAGTAAGGTGCATGTTCAGAGCAGCATCATGGGGAACAAAAGATATCACAACCGGCTCGTCAAATTCATCCTCATCAAGCTCAAAAGTGGTGCCCACTACTACATCTCGAGTGATCGTGTTGGTGAATCCAAAGATACCAACACCGAGAGGGTGGTCACCTACTTCAGTTGGAAAAAAACTCGGATTCATGGAGCAAACCTTCAATGATGTGGCGGAGAGCTGCCTTGTAGTGAAAGGGGATGGCCCTGTTTGCTTCGGCAATGGCGAGGAAGTCGTGGCGTACCGGAGGGATCGGGCCAACCACCATGTCGTCACGCACCCTTCGATCAGGCGGCCCGAGCTCGACAGTCATGCCCGGCGGGAGGTAGGGGATGACATTGGTTGGAAAGTTGGCCATGGTTATGGTGTTCTGCAGTGGAGCAGAGGATGGTGTGGAGGTCGAGGCAGATTACGGAGCGGCGGCCTTTGTGAGAGACTTGGGGACCCAGCGCCACCCCTTTCTCCCTCATTTGATAAAGCAGGAAGAGGCCACGTGTCCACCATGACTACAGTTGTTACATCTAAGGGTTCCAATCGTCCGTTGCGAACCCATGTCAAGGTTGGTAGGTGCGGTAAATTGCAGAGGTAAATCAGAATGATGATTCTGCGGCTGAGTACGAGTTGCATGGGGATTTTTCTTGCCCAAAGTAGTAGCTCTGACCAAGGCAGATTGATGCCCATTGTGGGAAATCATATTAGTTTCCAAAGTGGTGTTGGAAACTTTTGTAGAGGGAAATATCCGAAAATCATGAGTTCTTTCCAGACCACCATTTAAAATCTGTCGTGAATTGTCTAAAATTCCATGGGTACCAGCGGATGTATTGGCCTGATGGGCCGACCCAAGTTTGGGCCTCCAATAGAAGCGGTCCGCCTTGTGGTCAAAACAACTAGTAAGGTTGTGGCCCAATAAGGTGCACAAGCGACAGTAAAGCGCTCCTGGGAAACCGAAAGTGAAGTGGGTATGGGCACCACAAATGTAGCAAGTTGGGCCAGCTATTGGGCTGGTAATTTGGTCACCCATCTGGTTTGGTGCGTTGGAAGTCGTAGTAGGCAATGAGCCACAAACACAAGTTGAATCCTCACAGGTGGTGCAATGTATGTCAGGGCAGGAATCAGCTAAATGACCTGTGGCCATGAACGACGTGCACATATTTAATCTCCTGTAAATATAATCCTGTGAAGGGACACTGTTGAGCTTCCAAACGGTGGCAATATGTTGCTGCAAGTGACTGACGCGTCGAAAATCCGGAATATGCAAGAGAATGAAATTAGGCACAGATTGCCAAGTGTCCCGCTTAAACTGACAGCCTTCAAATTTTGTATTATGAGCCATAACGCTGCCACAATGAATAGATGGAAGGCTGCCAAAAGATATATCTGTCATTAATGTTGATGAGCCCTGATCCGTGGATGGCGCCTTACCAAAAGAGTTTGAATTTGCCACATTTACAGATAAGTCCTTCGCCGGAAATAATGTCGGCGCGGCCACCATGGTCGATGGTGCAACAAGGTTAAACTTTTGTAGTTTCGCAAGTGCACGATGATCAGAACCATGCCCGGTAGCAAGGAATGGGAGGTTAGTTTTGAGTCCAATCGGGGAGCGAGAAGCAACCTCGGGACTGTGAACATCAGAATGCCAAACATTGTCCAAACATCTTGGAGGAGTGCAGCCATGGAGATAAAGTTGAAAGTGACAAACAAAGTCCGGCCAAACTCGATCCTTGAGACCATAGATAAAATGTCCAACAGGATTGGACGCCACTGAAAAATGAAAGGACCGACCCTCAAGGTGTTGCATGTTGAGACCAGATGGTAAACCGCCGATGTAACATTGTAGATCAATGGCCACAGATTCTTCAGACAAGGAGAAGGAGTCCGACGAAAAATACACAACCAAGAAAAATTCCTTGGCAGATTCATCGGGGGAGAAGTGAACAGAAGATCCAAAACGGCGATGCACCTGAGCCGTGACCGCGAGTCCGGGTGAGAAGTCCCAATGTAGAAGGCCCTCCATGAAAACCTAGATCAAGGTGCTCCATGGCTTGGTGGTGGTGGAGGATCGGTGGAGGTGGAGGAGGAGGAGCTCCATCCGAGGCTTGCCTTTGCCAATGTTCACTGGATCCCGAAGATGATGTCATCCACATCCCGGTGATCAACATGGCTGTATTGATTAATTAGCATTCTAATTAAAAGAGTACTACCCAGGACATAGGTCCTCGTACAAGTTTGTTATTAGGTAGTTTAGTTTTTTTCCTCCGAGATGTAAAAGGAGAGGATCTAGCGTGTTAGTTTGGGTTAGATCGGTTAGAGTATTTTAGGGCTTACGGCCGATGGAGTCTCCAATATAAAAGGAGCACTCGTCTTGTATTCGGAGGCAGGTTGAATTTTGAGGTTTATACATCTAGTATGAAGTGGCCCTCTGAGCGTTCATTTTGTTTATCTTTGTGAAATTTTCTCAATTGAAGATTTTACTTTGGCAAGAGAATTCTAGTGCGTACACTGAGAATTTTCTAGCTATTGGCTTGAGGTCCGTCATCACCAACAGGTTACGCGCTGGTTACGTCTACCATGGCGGGAGGTTCCTCGTCTGTCGAGGAATTGTCCGTTGGTCGTCGTCACCCCGTCTTCAGGTTACCGTAGGGAGATTTTACCGTGGATCTTGGAGGAGTTCGTTGTATCGTAAAAGATCGGGCTGAATCAATGGCGCGTTCGAGGTCGTGCATACATCACCAGGAGTGGAGGCCCGTTGTATGGGCTTAATTACACTGGAGGTAGTATTCAGCTCCCCAGACAACTTTCGCAGCGAAGAATTAATCTTTGACATCGTCCATTTCCGTAGTGGCTACTATGTACTACTCGGACGAATGGCGTTTGCCCGCTTCAATGCAGTCCCGCACTATGCTTACTTGAAGCTTTAGATGCCTGGACCTCGCGGCGTTATTACAGTCAATGGTAATATGGAGCGTTCACTCCGTACTGAAGAACACACTGCAGCCCTTGTAGCCGAAGTATATGGCGGCATTATCAAGCCGAACAGTTCACCGGCCAATAAAGCCAACGACGTATCCAAACGAGTCCGGTCCATGCATAATATCGATCAATCAACGGATCCGGACCTTGGTTAGCAGTTCGGCCTCTATCGATCGCCCCACCAGGTCGCGGCTTACGTACCGCGTATACATAATTGCGCACTAAAAATACCTTGGGCGGCACCGGAGTCACACTGCAGAATAGGTCCATTACACGGCTTCACCATAATTGGACCGCATATATCCTTTTCCTTCTAACACAGGTTCATCGAGAGCCCTACTTACAAGATGGTTGTCACAGGAGATCCTTTTAAAGCTGGCACGTCCCAACCATCAAACACTCCTATCAAAGGAATTACTACTAAGGAGGAAAGGCACAGACGTGCGGCAGGGCATCATTAGAGTTTCTTTCCCGAACTATGATTTTTAGGCCCTGTGTTAGACTTCCCTTATGAAAAATCTTTTCTTTTTCTCTTTGGGCATGTAATATGACCTTAATAATGAACGCCATTGCCTTTCATCGATGTATCAAAAAAGATATAAGGGACGCATATGATTATTACCTTCTTGGTTGGGTCTTGGTTTTTTCCCTTGTCATGTGTGATCCCCCTTATGTTCGACCGACACACGTGGTTTGACACGGCCATCATAGTAGGGGCTGTATTCGGCCCCACAAAATTCCTAAGTCCGAACACCTATAGGGAACTCTTCGGCATCCCGGATATGGCATTATATGCATCGGCTTCGAATCATGTCTTTTGTCTATAGTTGGTTTTCCCTGCTCCTGTGTTTTCCACCTTACGTTCCGCAAGTTCGGCTAAGGAAGTAAAGGGAGAACTACTGCGATTGTATTGCCGGTTCGTCCGGTCAAGTACCTCAGTAGAGAAAGCCGAAAACTGACTATCATGATAAGCGAGAGCGGGTCAGCGATCCGGGGACTTAGTGTTATACTACGAATCGTTCACGATTTATGCCGTGTTATACGAGGGGCTCGGTTTTTGACCAGCCGCGTTGCAAAGGTGCCACACTCCGGATTGCCGATCATGCAACGAGGGGCTAGTACTTAGCGCCACCAATGGACTCTTATGGCTAAGTGAAAGTACTAAAGCCGCATAGTCTGATTGCCTAGTTCACTCCGCAAGACGCCTCCTACATCGGACCAAGACGTTGGATTAAGTGCTGTCATGTGTTCCGAACACCCCTGTAATATTTACGTGGGGGTTGTAGCTGACGACTGGTAAACTTTCAGATATATAAACGGCCAAAATAGGAGGATAAACTAATCATAAAAAGCATAACCATTTTTTACATCATGAGTTCACTGCATGAACCTTACAAATTGGACACAACTACTCAAATATAATGTCTTTGGAGCACTGGCCTTCTACAATATGGGCTCCCTCGAGGACCTCGTCGAGGTACCTCTCCGGTCGCTGGTTTTCCTTGCCCTCAGGTGGCTCTGCGGTGGCAATCTCGGTGGCCTTCATCTTCGCCCACTACACCTTGACGCGGGCGAAGGCCATCCGAGGACCTTCAATACAAGACGACCGCTTAAGGGCATCGATCCGAGGAAGTGCCTCGACCAGCCTCTTCACGAGTCCGAAGTGGCTACTAGGTATGGCCTCGGCCGTCCATAGACGGACTATTACGTCCTTCATGGCCAGTCCGGCCAACCTATGTAGCTCGGACAGCTGCTTCAGCTGGTCGCTCAGGGGCACTAGAAGCTCTGGTGCAAGGTACTGCGACCAGAACACTTTCTCCATGGAGCTCTCCTCTTTGGCTCAGAAGAATGTGGCGGCATCTACAATACTCCTTGGTAGATCCGCAAAGGCGCCTGGAGAACTCCGAACTCGGGTTAGTAAAATATATCTCCTACTAGTATATCTACTCTGCATGATAAAGGCCTTACCAGCCGCACTCTGCCTTGCCTCTTGGATCTCCTGGCGAGCGCCCTGGGCATCAACCCGGGCTTCCTTCAGTCTCTCACGAGCTTTGGTGAGCTAGGAGGCCTGCTCCGAACTCTTCTCCTCCAAGAATTTGCATTTAGCGATGTCATCCTTGAGCTATTTTTTGACCTCACCCACTCGCGCCTCATGTCGTCGGCGGGTGGTCTGCTCCTCCTCTAAATTTTTGGCCGCTTTGTCCGCGGCTGCCTTGCTCGCCTCTGCCTCCTTCTTGGATTCAACGAGGGCGTTCTTGAGGGACTCGACCTCGTCGGCGCCAACTGCGAGTATATTTACAACATTTTTAGTCAGTCTAAAATGACTAACATATATACAATGTTCAGATATACCATTGGAGATATATGATCAAACTCCTCAATGCACGCTTACCTTGTGTCTCCTCAAACCGCTTGTTGATGCGGACTACTTCTTCATCGGCCAGCCGCAGCTTTCGAGTAAGTTCAGAAATTTCGGCGGCCTGGGCGCTTGCCGCCATCAAGGAAGCCTATTGTACAATAGAGTAATATGTCACCTCTTCTGAACACTATGTGATCCTCTGTCCGACTTTGCCAAAGCCGGACAGAGTCTCAGGGGCTACTATCTATACACAGGCATATTCCTTTATTAAAATTGGTTAGAAAATTACATAGCATACCTCAAAGCATGTTAATAGGCTAGTAAAGGCTTCATTCATCCCGCTTTTGGAGGACTGAATCTTCTCAACCACCATACCCATCAGGGTACGGTGCTCCTCCACGACGGAAGCACGATGAAGTGCTTCCGCCAAGGTATCCAACGCTTTCGGATTGATGGACATTGTCGGTGGAGTCGATGCTCCCCCCTCCTTCAAAGAGTGTTGCTCGCCCGATTCTGGAACTGTATGGGTCTCCGGAATAGTGTTCGGCTAGGGGCCGGATTGGTCATGGCCCCCGTCATCAGTCTCCATGGAGGTTGGTCCCCCCATGTCTTCAGCAGCCGTGGCGTTACCCTCTGGCGCCGTCTTGATGGCCTCCCACACCTCTCCATGGACCAGAGAGGCTCTTCGGGACAAGACTTCGGTGTTATCCGTAGCAGTTGGCGGAGAGGCCCGCAGAGGCATATCACTCTCCACCATCCCCTGCTCCAACGAGTTCTCCGAAGATGATAGTTGGGGAGATCGCAGGCCGAACTGAAGCATACAATATAATGTATTAAAAATTACAATCATAAACGTTGATATATGTAAGGCATCCTGGGATACTTACGAATCCGAATTCGAGTCGGGGATGACTTCGGCATCCGAATCCGAGTCGTCCACACTACAAAAAAAAGACACATCCGTGACATTTTGGGCCGAACGAATTTTTTTCCTGTCATACATATGACACTTCTATGACGATAATTGTGACAAAACCCGGTATAATCATAGATGTGGTGGGCTCCTACTTCTATGATAAAAAATCATGACAGAAAATGGGTTTTCGTCCTGGGCGGGCCGGAGATGCAGCTGCATGACATTCTTTGGGCCGTCCATGACGGAAAAAACCGTGGTAGAAGCAAGGGGGAGGAAAATTTCGGGGAGTTCCCGGTTACAGTGGGAGATCGGGGGCCGAGCGATGCGCGTTTCTCTCGTACACGTACGCACGTGTGTGCGAGGCGTTGGCTCTAACTGAACCTGAGCGAGGCGTTGGGCTCTAACTGAACCCGAGCGATTGCACTGCAGGCTCGCGTTACTGAACCCGAGCGATGATCGATGGCTATTAACTAAACCCGATCGAGAGATTCCTTCGCTACTCCTGCTAACTGAAGCCGATCAATTGGATGAACAGTGAGCGTTGCGGGAGGGGGGGGGTTGGATGAACAATGAGCGGTGGCGTTGCCTCTGGATGAACAGGACCCCGTGGTGTGGAGGGCTGGATGAACAGTAGATAGTGGAGGGGTGGTTAAACAGGACCCCATGGTGTGGAGGGCTGGATGAACAGTAAATGGTGGAGGGGTGGTTGAACAGTAGCTGGTGGAGTAGCGCGCGGTGGAGGCTGGATGAACAGGAGCCCGTGGAGGCTGGATGAACAGTATCCCGCGGAGTCCCGTTTTGCGGTATGCCATACCCCTCCCGATGAACAAGACCCCCGTTTTGACCGTAGCGCTCCAACACAAGTCCGTTTCATCCGTTTTGCGGTACGCCACACCCCTCCTGATCAACATGACCCCCGTTTCGATCGTAGGAGGTCCGTTTCCTCCGTTTTGCGGTACCCCACACCCCTCCCGATCAACAGGACCCCCGTTTCAACCGTAGGAGGTCCATTTCCTCCGTTTTGCGGTACGCTACACCCCTCCCGATCAACAGGACCCTGTTCCGAACGTAGGAGGTCCGTTTCCTCCATTCTGCAGTACACCAGGCCTCGTTTCCATCGCCTATTCCATCCAAGCCCTCCTGATGAACACGATCACGCATTCCGTTCTGACCTAGCCGGTTGGCTCCCCATGAACATGATAACGACGCTGTTTCTCCTTCCGACCCACCCATGTACATATGTGCGAGTAGGCGTTCAAGACCCTGCCCGTATGTACGTCCGTGGTCGTATTTTCTTTCTTGCACCCTGGCCGTTGTACGTACATGTACATGCTACGTGCGTGCCTCTACTACGACACGTGCGCGCCTCTACATCGACCAGTATATTGTACGTACACGTTCGCGACCAGAATGACAACGCTACGTATGCTTCGACCAGGTGGGTCCCGACTGTCAGGCACTTCCTTGCCTGCGAAGATGTAGCTGGTGGGTCCCAGTAGTCAGGGGGGCGAATCCTTTTTTTTTGCCTGGACACACTTCCTTGCGTGCAAAGATGTAGCTGGTAGGTCCCAGCAGTCAGGGGGGCAAATCGTTTTTTTGCCCATACGCACTTCCTTGCATGCGAAGATGTAGCTGGTGGGTCCCAACAGTCAGGGGGAATGTTTTTTTTGCGAAATACGGTGGCCCGTTCGGTGGGTCCCCGCTATCAGGTGGAGGAATAATTATTTTCCGCGTAATAAGGAGGCACTTCCTTACTGCGGCCGTGGACCCAGCTGTCAGCCTCTCCATGTATAGTCCATGCCCAATGGAAGTCGTTCCTTGACCACGTTGACCACGCCGCACTGAGAGCACCAGGGCGGTGGACGACAGCTAGGCCTAGGAAGGGTACGACGGGGAGCTGGGGAAGACGCGGCAGTGGAAGCCCGCACGGAGAGGAGTACAAGGGTTCACTGGTTCGGCTGGGAGTGAGGCTGCCGTCGCCGCAGGGCCTGGGCAGCGGTGGGAATAGTAGGGGCTGTGAGGCCTCCGCGGCAGCACATCCGTCCACGGGAGGCAGTAGCATGCGGCACGACCGGTGCTGCTTTGGGCGGCTGGAGCAAGAAGACCAGAGGTTGAAGAAGCACTACGGTCGTTGGATGGACATTGTACGGTCACTGGAGCTAGAATCGTTTATATTGACTAAGTTGACAAAGCCCACCGTCCCCGTCAACTTAGTAGGCCCACAAGTTAGCCTCCCACCAAGGTGGGTCCCAGCTAGCAGGGGGTATTCATTTTTTTGTGCGTAATAAGCAGGCACTTCCGGTGGGTCCGAGCTGACAGTAGGGGGAACATTTTTTTCACGAAATACGGTGGCCCGTCGGGTGGGTCCCAGCAGTCAGGGGCAAACGTTTTTTTCGCGAAATACTGCTGGCCTGCCCGGTGGGTCCCTGCTGTCAGGTGGAGGAATAATTATTTTCTGCGAAATAAGGAGGCACTTCCTTGCGGCTGCCGTGGACCCAGCTGTCAGCCTCTCCACGTACAGTATTCTTCCGATGGAATTCGGTCGTTGACCACATTGACCATGCCGCGCCAAGGGCAAGATACTTCTCCAACGTATCTATAATTTTTAATTGCTCCATGCTACTTTATCTACCGTTTTGGACTATATTGGGCTTTATTTTCCACTTTTATATTATTTTTGGGACTAACCTATTAACCGGAGGCCCAGCCCAGAATTGCTGTTTTTGCCTATTTTAGTGTTTCGAAGAAATGAAATATCAAACAGAGTCCAAACGGAATGGAACCTTCGGGAACGTGATTTTCTCACCGAATGTGATCCAGGAGACTTGGACCCTACTCCAAGACGTAACAAAGGCGGTCACGAGGGTGGGGGGCGCCCCCCCCCCCGGGCGCCCCCCCGGGCGCGCCCCCTGCCTCGTGGCCCCCCTGTTGCTCCACCGACGTACTCCTTCCTCCTATATATACCTACGTACCCCCAAATGATCAGACGAGGAGCCAAAAACCTAATTCCACCGCCGCAACCTTCTGTATCCACGAGATCCCATCTTGGGGCCTATTTTGGAGCTCCGCCGGAGGGTGCATCCACCACGGAGGGCTTCTACATCAACACCATAGCCCCTCGATGAAGTGTGAGTAGTTTACTTCAGACCTTCGGGTCCATAGCTAGTAGCTAGATGGCTTCTTCTGTCATTTTGGATCTCAATACAATGTTCTCCCCCTCTCTCGTGGAGATCTATTCAATGTAATCTTCTTCTTATTGCGGTGCGTTTGTTGAGATCGATGAATTGTGGGTTTATGATCCAGTTTATCTATGAACAATATTTGAATCTTTTCTGAATTCTTTTATGTATGATTGAGTTATCTTTGCAAGTCTCTTCGAATTATCCTTTTGGTTTGGCCAACTAGATTGGTAGATCTTCAATGGGAGAAGTGCTTAGCTTTGGGTTCAATCTTGCGGTGTCCTTTCCCAGTGACAGAAGGGGCAGCAAGGCACGTATTGTATTGTTGCCATCGAGGATAACAAGATGGGGTTTTTATCATATTGCATGAATTTATCCCTCTACATCATGTCATCTTGCTTAAGGCGTTACTTTGTTTTTAACTTAATACTCTAAATGAATGCTGGATAGTGGTCGATGAGTGGAGTAATAGTAGTAGATGCAGAATCGTTTCGATCTACTTGTCTCGGACGTGATGCCTATATACATGATCATTCCTAGATATACTCATAACTATGCTCAATTCTGTCAATTGCTCAACAGTAATTTGTTCACCCACCGTAGAATATTTATGCTCTTGAGAGAATCCACTAGTGAAACCTATGGCCCCCGGGTCTATTCTCATCATATCAATCTCTATTACTTTATTTACTTGCTTTGTTTTTACTTTTCCTTTTACTTTTCACTTTGCATCTATCTATCAAAGATACCAAAAATATTATTTATCATCTCTATTAGATCTCACTCTCGTAAGTGACCATGAAGGGATTGACAACCCCTAATCACGTTGGTTGCGAGTAGCTATCGTTTCGTGCAGGTACGAGGGACTTGTGCGTGGTCTCCTACTGGCTTGATACCTTGGTTCTCAAAAACCGAGGGAAATACTTACGCTACTTTGCCGCATCATCCTCTCCTCTTCCAGTAAATCCAACGCAGTTCTCAAGAGGTAGCAAGAAGAATTTCTGGCGCCGTTGTCGGGGAGGCTCATGCAAGCAAGTCAACAATGCCAAGTACCCATCACAATCCCTATCTCCCGCATTACATTATCTGCCATTTGCCTCTCGTTTTCCTCTCCCCCACTTCACCCTTGCCATTTTATTCGCCCTCTCTTTCCCAATCTCCTCCTATCTTTTGCTTGCCCTTTCGTTTGCTCGTTTGGTTGGAATAGATGCTTATTTATTGCTAAAAAGAGAACCTAAGATCTATGGATCCTCATCCGCTTGATAATATTTTTAAGAGATCTAATTATGATGAACCAATTGCTAGTGAGTTTTGTGCGCTAGATTATCTTTATGAAGCTTTGCTTGAAATTTGTGAATCTGGAAATTATGATGAAGAAATTGATGAAGAGATTCACGATAACTCCTTGAATAAAAAGCATGATTGCAATGATTTTCCTATAAATTCTCTTGATGTCAATAGTGCTAATAATATGCAAAACCCTAAGCTTGGGGATGCTAGTTTTGCTATGTCTACTACTTGTTTCAATGATCATGATTGGGGAGATTCTTCTTATAACCTTGAAAATTTATTTAAGCCCCATGATGAATATGAGATTGATAATAGTGTTTGCAATAATATTGAAAGTGGGTTTGGAAGAGTGTCAACTTTAGATCCCACATATTTGGAGTATGTTCAATCTTATGATATTTTTGATAAAAGTGGGTTCGGAAAGGTCATGACTTTAGTTAATGTTAATCCCACTATCTTGGAAGAGTGTCAACTTTACATGCATGTGGATCGTGTTGAGAATATGTTATGTGATAGCTATTTTGTTGAATTTGCTTATGATCCTACATGTAATTATTATGAGAAAGGAAATTATGGTTGTAGAAGTTTTCATGTTACTAAATTACCTCTCTTCATGTTGAGATTGCTATCATCTCTTTGTTCTTCCTTGCATATGCTAGTTTTGCTTGCCTTGATAATTTGTTTGCTTACAAGATGCCTATGCATAGGAAGTATGTTAGACTTAATTGTGTTTATCACATGTTTTATGATGCTCTCTTTGTACTTCAATTCTTGTCTTTCATGTGAGCATCATTGAAATCTCAATGCCTAGCTAGGGGCGTTAAACGATAGCGCTTGTTGGGAGGCAACCCAATTTTATTTTTGTTTTTTGTTTTTGATTCTGTTTAGGAATAAATAATCCATCTAGCCTCTGTTTGGATTTGGCTTTATCTTTTAATTAGTGTTTGTGCCAAGTAGAACCTATAGGATAACCTACGATGATAGTTGATTTGATTCTGCTGAAAAACAGAAACTTTGCGCGCACGAATATAATTTTGTTAAATCACAGGAACGTGCTTTTGGGTTGATTATTTTTGATTATGATCAATAAACAAATTTTCCAGGACTTCCTATTTTGGTAGAAAGTTTTGAGTTCCAGAAGTTTGCGTTAGTTACAGATTACTACAGACTGTTCTGTTTTTGATAGATTCTATTTTGCGGGTGTTGTTTGCTTATTTTGATGAATCTATGGCTAGTAAAATAGTTTATAATCCATAGAGAAGTTGGAATAAAGTAGGTTTAACACCAATATAAATAAATAATGAGTTCATTACATTACCTTGAAGTAGTTTTTTTGTTTTCTTTCTCTAACGGAGCTCACGAGATTTCTGTTGAGTTTTGTGTTGTGAAGTTTTCAAGTTTTGGGTGAATTATTTTGATGGATTATGGAACAAGGAGTGGCAAGAGCCTAAGCTTGGGGATGCCCATGGCACCCCCAAGATAATCCAAGGACACCAAGAAGTCAAAGCTTGGGGATGCCCCGGAAGGCATCCCCTCTTTCGTCCACTTCCATCGGTAATTTACTTGGAGCTATATTTTTATTCACCACATGATATGTGTTTTGCTTGGAGCGTCTTGTATTATTTGCGTCTTTGCTTGTTAGTTTAACACAATCATCCTTGCTGTACACACATTTTCGAGAGCCATACATGAATTGGAATTTGTTAGAATACTCTATGTGCTTCACTTATATCTTTTGAGCGTGATAATTTTTGCTCTAGTGCTTCACTTAGATCTTTTAGAGCACGGTGGTAGATTTGTTTTAAAGAAACTTTTGATCTCTCATGCTTCACTTAGATTATTTTGAGAGTCGTTAATAGCATGGTAAATTGCTTAATGTTAATATACTTGGTATTCAAGATATGTGAAACTTTCTTTTGAGTGTGTTGAATACTAAGATAAGTTTGATGCTTGATAATTGTTTTAAGATATGAAGATGGTGATATTAAAGTCATGCTCATTGAGTAGTTGTGAATTTAAAGAATACTTGTGTTGAAGTTTGTGATTCTCGTAGCATGCACGTATGGTGAACTGTTATGTGATGAACTCGGAGCATGATTTATTTATTGATTGTCTTCCTTATGAGTGGCGGTCGGGGACGAGCGATGGTCGTTTCCTACCAATCTATCCCCCTAGGAGCATGCGTGTAATACTTTGCTTTGATAACTTCTAGATTTTTGCAATAAGTATATGAGTTCTTTATGACTAATGTTGAGTCCATGGATTATACGCACTTTTTCCCATCCTTCCACCTTTGCTAGCCTCTCTAATACCGCGCACTTTTCGCCGGTATCATACACCCACCATATACCTTCCTCAAAATAGCCACCATACCTGCCTATCATGGCATTTCCATAGCCATTCCGAGATATATTGCCATGCAACTTTCCACCGTTCCGTTTATTATGACACGCTTCATCATTGTCATATTGCTACCATGATCATGTAGTTGACATTGTATTTGTGGCAAAGCCACCGTTCATAATTGTTTCATACATGTCACTCATGATTCATTGCATATCCCGGTACACCGCCGGAGGCATTCATATAGAGTCATACTTTGTTCTAAGTATCGAGTTGTAAGAAAAATAAAAGTGTGATGATCATCATTATTAGAGCATTGTCCCAAGTGAGGAAAGGATGATAGATACTATGATTCCCCCATAAGTCAGGATGAGACTCCGGACGAAAAAAAAGAGGCCAAAAAGAAAGAAAGAGAAAGGTCCAAATAAAAAAATGAGAGAAAAAGAGAGAAGGGACAATGCTACTATCCTTTTACCACACTTGTGCTTCAAAGTAGCACCAAGATCTTCATGATAGAGAGTCTCTTATTTTGTCACTTTCATATACTAGTGGGAATTTTTCATTATAGAACTTGGCTTGTATATTCCAATGATGGGCTTCCTCAAAGTGCCCTAGGTCTTCGTGAGCAAGCGAGTTGGATGCACACCCACTTAGTTTCTTTTGTAGAGCTTTCATATACTTATAGCTCTAGTGCATCCGTTGCATGGCAATCCCTACTCACTCACATTGATATCTATTGATGGGCATCTCCATAGCCGTTGATACGCCTAGTTGATGTGAGACTATCTTCCCTCTTTTTGTCTTCTCCACAACCACCATTCTATTCCACATATAGTGCTATATCCATGGCTCACACTCATGTATTGCGTGAAGATTGAAAAAGTTTTGAGAATGTTAAAGTATGAAACAATTGCTTGGCTTGTCATGGGGGTTGTGCGTGATTTAAATATTTTGTGTGGGAAGATGGAGCATAGCCAGACTATATGATTTTGTAGGGATAACTTTTTTTGGCCATGTTATTTTGAGAAGACATGATTTCTTTGATTAGTATGCTTGAAGTATTATTATTTTTGTGTCAATATGAACTTTTGTCTTGAATCTTTTGGATCTGAATATTCATGCCACGATTAAGAAGATTTACATTGAAATTATGCCAAAGTATCACTCCGCATCAAAAATTCTTTTTTATCATTTACCTACTCGAGGACGAGCAGGAATTAAGCTTGGGGATGCCTGATACGTCTCCAACGTATCTATAATTTTTGATTGCTCCATGCTACTTTATCTACTGTTTTGTACTATATTGGGCTTTATTTTCCACTTTTATATTATTTTGGGGACTAACCTATTAACTGGAGGCCCAGCCCAGGATTGCTATTTTTTTGCCTATTTCAGTATTTCGAAGAAACGGAATATCAAACGGAGTCCAAACGGAATGAAACCTTCGGGAACGTGATTTTCTCACTGAACATGATCCAGGAGACTTGGACCCTACTCCAAGACGTGGCAGAGGTGGTCACGAGGGTGCCCCCCCCAGGGCACGCCCCCCTGCCTCGTGGCCCCCTGTTGCTCCACCGATGTACTCCTTCCTCCTATATATACCTACGTACCCCCAAACGATCAGACGAGGAGCCAAAAACCTAATTCCACTGCCGCAACGTTCTATATCCACGAGATCCCATCTTGGGGCCTGTTCTGGAGCTCCGCCAGAGGGGGCATCCACCATGGAGGGCTTCTACATCAACACCATAGCCCGTTCGATGAAGTGTGAGTAGTTTACTTCAGACCTTCGGGTCCATAGCTAGTAGCTAGATGGCTTCTTCTCTCTTTTTGGATCTCAATACAATGTTCTCCCCCTCTCTCGTGGAGATCTATTCGACGTAATCTTCTTCTTTTTGCGGTGCGTTTGTTGAGACCGATGAATTGTGGGTTTATGATCCAGTTTATCTATGAACAATATTTGAATCTTCTCTGAATTCTTTTATGTATGATTGAGTTATCTTTGCAAGTCTCTTCGAATTATCCTTTTGGTTTGGCCAACTAGATTGGTAGTTCTTGCAATGGGAGAAGTGCTTAGCTTTGGGTTCAATCTTGCGGTGTCCTTTCCCAGTGATAGAAGGGGCAGCAAGGCACGTATTGTATTGTTGCCATCGAGGATAACAAGATGGGGTTTTTATCATATTGCATGAATTTATCCCTCTACATCATGTCATCTTGCTTAAGGCGTTACTCTGTTTTTAAATTAATACTCTAGATGCATGCTGGATAGCGGTCGATGAGTGGAGTAATAGTAGTAGATGCAGAATCGTTTTGATCTACTTGTCTCGGACGTGATGCCTATATACACGATCATACCTAGATATACTCATAAATATGCTCAATTCTGTCAATTGCTCAACAGTAATTTTTTCACCCACCGTAGAAAATCTATGCTCTTGAGAGAAGCCACTAGTGAAACCTATGGCCCCCGGGTCTATTCTCATCATATCAATCTCTATTATTTTATTTACTTGCTTTGTTTTTACTTTTCCTTTTTCTTTTCACTTTGCATCTATCTATCAAAAATACCAAAAATATTATTTATCATCTCTATCAGATCTCACTCTCGTAAGTGACCGTGAAGGGCTTGACAACCCCTAATCGCATTGGTTGCGAGTAGCTATCGTTTTGTATAGGTACGAGGGACTTGTGCGTGGTCTCCTACTGGATTGATACCTTGGTTCTCAAAAACCGAGGGAAATACTTACGCTACTTTGCTGTATCATCCTCTCCTCTTTGGGGAAATCCAACGCAGTGCTCAAGAGGTAGGAAGAAGAATTTCTGGCGCCGTTGCCGAGGAGGCACACGCAAGCAAGTCAACAATACCAAGTACCCATCACAATCCCTATCTCTCGCATTACATTATTTGCCATTTGCCTCTCGTTTTTCTGTCCCCCACTTCACCCTTGTCGTTTTATTCGCCCTCTCTTTCCCAATCTGCTCCTCTCTTTTGCTTGCCCTTTCGTTTGCTCGTTTGGTTGGAATAGATGCTTATTTATTGCTAAACAGAGAACCTAAGATCTATGGATCCTCATCCGCTTGCTAATCTTTTTAAGAGATCCAATTATGATGAACCAATTGCTAGTGAGTTTTGTGTGCTAGATTATCTTATGAAGCTTTGCTTGAAATTTGTGAATCTAAAAATTATGATGAAGAAATTTCTGAAGAGATTCACGATAACTCCTTGAATAAAAAGCATGATTGCAATGATTTTCCTATAAATTCTCTTGATGTCAATAGTGCTAATAATATGCAAAACCCCAAGCTTGGGGATGCTAGTTTTGCTATGTCTACTACTTGTTTCAATGATCATGATTGGGGTGATTCTTCTTATAACCTTGAAAATTTATTTAAGCCCCATGATGAATATGAGATTGATAATAGTGTTTGCAATAATATTGAAAGTGGGTTTGGAAGAGTGTCAACTTTAGATCCCACATATTTGGAGTATGTTCAATCTTATGATATTTTTGATAAAAGTGGGTTCGGAAAGGTCATGACTTTAGTTAATGTTAATCCCACTATCCTGGAAGAGTGTCAACTTTACATGCATGTGGATCGTGTTGAGAATATGTTATGTGATAGCTATTTTGTTGAATTTGCTTATGATCCTACATGTAATTATTATGAGAAAGGAAATTATGGTTGTAGAAGTTTTCATGTTACTAAATTACCTCTCTTCATGTTGAGATTGCTATCATCTCTTTGTTCTTCCTTGCATATGCTAGTTTTTGCTTGCCTTGATAATTTGTTTGCTTACAAGATGCCTATGCATAGGAAGTATGTTAGACTTAAGTGTGTTTGTCACATGTTTTATGATGCTCTCTTTGTGCTTCAATTCTTGTCTTTCATGTGTGCATCATTGAAATCTCAATGCCTAGCTAGAGGCGTTAAATGATAGCGCTTGTTGGGAGGCAACCCAATTTTATTTTTGTTTTTATTTTTGATTCTGTTTAGGAATAAATAATCCATCTAGCCTCTGTTTGGATGTGGTTTTATATTTTAATTAGTGTTTGTGCCAAGTAGAACCTATAGGATAACCTACGATGATAGTTGATTTGATTCTGCTGAAAAACAGAAACTTTGCACGCACGAATATAATTTTGTTAAATCACAGGAATGTGCTGTTGCGTTGGTTCTTTTTGCTGCTGATCAATAACCAAATTGTCCAGGACTTCCTATTTTGGTAGAATGTTTAGAGTTCAAGAAGTTTGTTTTAGTTACAGATTACTACAGACTATTCTCTTTTTGACAGATTCTGTTTTGCGGGTGTTGTTTGCTTATTTTTGACTTGGAGCTATACTTTTATTCACCACATGATATGTGTTTTGCTTGGAGCATCTTGTATTATTTGCCACTTTGCTTGTTAGTTTACCACAATCATCCTTGCTGTACAGACCTTTTGAGAGAGCCATACATGAATTGGAATTTGTTAGAATACTCTATGTGCTTCACTTATATCTTTTGAGCGTGATAATTTTTGCTCTAGTGCTTCACTTAGATCTTTTAGAGCACGGTGGTAGATTTGTTTTAAAGAAACTTTTGATCTCTCATGCTTCATTTAGATTATTTTAAGAGTCGTTAATAGCATGGTAATTTGCTTAATGTTAATATACTTGGTATTCAAGATATGTGAAACATTCTTTTGAGTGCGTTGAATACTAAGATAAGTTTGATGCTTGATAATTGTTTTGAGATATGAAGATGGTGATATTAAAGTCATGCTAGTTGAGTAGTTGTGAACTTAAAGAATACTTGTTTTGAAGTTTGTGATTCCCGTAGCATGCACGTATGGTGAACCGTTATGTGATGAACTCGGAGCATGATTTATTTTTTGATTGTCTTCCTTATGAGTGGCGGTCGGGGACGAGCGATGGTCTTTTCCTACCAATCTATCCCCCTAAGGGCATGAGCGTATTACTTTGCTTTGATAACTTCTAGATTTTTGCAATAAGTATATGATTTCTTTATGACTAATGTTGAGTCCATGGATTATACGCACTTTTCCCCATCCTTCCACCTTTGCTAGCCTCTCTAATACCGCGCACTTTTCGCCGGTATCATACACCCACCATATACCTTCCTCAAAACAGCCACCATACCTACCTATCATGGCATTTCCATAGCCATTCCAAGATATATTGCCATGCAACTTTCCACCGTTCCGTTTATTATGACACGCTCCATCATTGTCATATTGCTAGCATGATCATGTAGTTGACATTGTATTTGTGGCAAAGCCACCGTTCATAATTCTTTCATACATGTCACTCATGATTCATTGCATATCCCGGTACACCGCCGAAGGCATTCATATAGAGTCATACTTTGTTCTAAGTATCGAGTTGTAATTGTTGAGTTGTAAGAAAAATAAAAGTGTGATGATCATCATTATTAGAGCATTGTCCCAAGTAAGGAAAGGATGATGGAGACTATGATTCCCCCATAAGTCGGGATGAGACTCCGGACGAAAAAAAGAGGCCAAAAAAAGAAAGAGAAAGGCCCAAATAAAAAAATGAGAGAAAAAGAGAGAAGGGACAATGCTACTATCCTTTTACCACACTTGTGCTTCAAAGTAGCACCAAGATCTTCATGATAAAGAGTCTCTCATTTTGTCACTTTCATATACTAGTTAAAAAATTTCATTATAGAACTTGGCTTGTATATTCCAATGATGGGCTTCCTCAAAGTGCCCTATGTCTTCGTGAGCAAGCGAGTTGGATGCACACCCACTTAGTTTCTTTTATAGAGCTTTCATATACTTATAGCTCTAGTGCATCCGTTGCATGGCAATCCCTACTCACTCACATTGATATCTATTGATGGGCATCTCCATAGCTGTTGATACGCCTAGTTGATGTGAGACTATCTTCCCTCTTTTTGTCTTCTCCACAACCATCATTCTATTCCACATATAGTGCTATATCCATGGCTCACGCTCATGTATTGCGTGAAGATTGAAAAAGTTTTGAGAATGTTAAAGTATGAAACAATTGCTTGGCTTGTCATCGCGGTTGTGCATGATTTAAATATTTTGTGCGGGGAAGATGGAGCATAGCCAGACTATATGATTTTGTAGGGATAACTTTCTTTGGCCATGTTATTTTGAGAAGACATGATTGCTTTGATTAGTATGCTTGAAGTATTATTATTTTTGTGTCAATATGACCTTTTGTCTTGAATCTTTAGGATTTGAATATTCATGCCACGATTAAGAAGATTTACATTGAAATTATGCCAAAGTATCACTCCGCATCAAAAATTCTTTTTTATCATTTACCTACTCGAGGACGAGCAGGAATTAAGCTTGGGGATGCCTGATACATCTCCAACATATCTATAATTTTTGATTGCTCCATGCTACTTTATCTACTGTTTTGGACTATATTGGGCTTTATTTTCCACTTTTATTTTATTTTTGGGACTAACCTATTAACCGGAGACCCAACCCAGAATTGCTTTTTTTTTGCCTATTTCAGTGTTTCAAAGAAACAGAATATCAAACGGAGTCCAAACGGAGTGAAACCTTCGGGAACCTGATTTTCTCACCGAACGTGATCCAGGAGACTTGGACCCTACTCCAAGACGTAACAGAGGCAACACGAGGGTGGGGGGAACCCCCCCTAGGGTGCGCCCCCTGCCTCGTGGGCCCCCTGTTGCTCCACCGACGTACTCCTTCCTCCTATATATACCTACGTACTCCCAAACGATCAGACGAGGAGCCAAAAACCTAATTCCATCGCCGCAACCTTCTGTATCCACGAGATCCCATCTTGGGGCCTATTCCGGAGCTCCACCGGAGGGGGCATCCACCATGGAGGGCTTCTACATCAACACCATTGCCCCTCCGATGAAGTGTGAGTAGTTTACTTCAGACCTTCGGGTCCATAGCTAGTAGCTAGATGGCTTCTTCTCTCTTTTTGGATCTCAATACAATGTTCTCCCTCTCCCTCGTGGAGATCTATTCGATGTAATCTTCTTCTTTTTGTGGTGCGTTTGTTGAGACCGATGAATTGTGGGTTTATGATCCAGTTTATCTATGAACAATATTTGAATCTTCTCTGAATTCTTTTATGTATGACTGAGTTATCTTTGCAAGTCTCTTCGAATTATCCTTTTGGTTTGGCCAACTAGATTGGTAGTTCTTGCAATGGGAGAAGTGCTTAGCTTTGGGTTCAATCTTGCGGTGTTCTTTCCTAGTGATAGAAGGGGCAGCAAGGCACATATTGTATTGTTGCCATCGAGGATAACATTTTTTATCATATTGCATGAATTTATCCCTCTACATCATGTCATCTTGCTTAAGGCGTTACTCTGTTTTTAACTTAATACTCTAGATGCATGCTTGATAGCGGTCGATGAGTGGAGTAATAGTAGTAGGTGCAGAATCGTTTTGATCTACTTGTCTCGGACGTGATGCCTATATACATGATCATACCTAGATATACTCATAACTATGCTCAATTCTGTCAATTGCTCAACAGTAATTTGTTCACCCACCGTAGAATATCTATGCTGTTGAGAGAAGCCACTAGTGAAACCTATGGCCCCTGGGTCTATTCTCATCATATCAATCTCTATTACTTTATTTACTTGCTTTGTTTTTACTTTTCCTTTTACTTTTCACTTTGCATCTATCTATCAAAAATACCAAAAATATTATTTATCATCTCTATCAGATCTCACTCTCGTAAGTGACCGTGAAGGGATTGACAACCCCTAATCGCGTAGGTTGCGAGTAGCTATCGTTTTGTGTAGGTACGAGGGACTTGTGCCTGGTCTCCTACTGGATTGATACCTTGGTTCTCAAAAACTGAGGGAAATACTTACGCTACTTTGCTGCATCATCCTCTCCTCTTCGGGGAAATCCAACGCAGTGCTCAAGAGGTAGCAGAGCACCACGGCGGTGGACGACGGCGAAGCCTAGGAAGGGGACGACGCGGAGCCGGGGAAGATGCGGCAGTGGATGCCCATGCGGAGAGGAGTACGAGGGTTCACTGGTTCGGCTGCGCTGCTGTCATCGCAGAATAACAGGGGGTGTGGGTGAGTGGAGTGGAGGGATGGCCTGGCCAGCGGTGGGAGTAGTTGGGGGCGATGAGGCCTCCGCGGTAGGACAGCCGGCCACGGGAGGTAGGAGTAGGCGGCACGACCGGCGCTGCTTTGGGCGGCTGGAGCAAGAATACCAGAGGTTGAAGAAGCACTACGGCCGTTCGATGGACATTGTACGGTCAGTCGAGCTAGAATCGTGCATATTGACTAAGTCGACAAAGCCCTTCGTCCCCATCAACTCAGTAGGCCCACTATACTGGGTCCTAGCTAGCAGGGGGAGTATTAATTTTTTCGTGCGTAATAAGGAGGCACTTCCTTGCGTGTGAAGATATAGCTGATGGGTCCGAGCTGTCAGCGGCGGTAACGTTTTTTTTTCGCGAAATACAGAGGCCCTTTCGGTGGGTCCCAGATGTGAGGTGGAGGAATCATTATTTTGCGCGTAATAAGGAGGCAT
Source organism: Triticum dicoccoides (assembly GCF_002162155.2). Lineage (NCBI taxonomy): Eukaryota > Viridiplantae > Streptophyta > Magnoliopsida > Poales > Poaceae > Triticum > Triticum dicoccoides. The sequence continues at coordinate 439,071,555 of NC_041391.1, read as the reverse complement.
TTCCTTGCGTGCGGCCGTGGACCCAGCTGTCTGCCTCTCCACGTACAGTCCACTTCAGATGCATGTCGGTCGTTGACCATGTTAACCACGCCATGACGAGAGCACCAGCGTGGTGGACGACGGCGAGGCCTAGGAAGGGAACGACACAGAGGCAGGTAAGACTCGGCAGTTGTTTCCCACGCGGAGGGGAGTACGACTATACGAGGGTTTACTGGTTCGTCTGCTGTCGCTGGAGAATAACAGCAGGTATGGGACTGTGGGTGAGTAGAGGGATGGCTAGGCCTGCGCGGCAGCACAGCCGGCCGCGGGGAGGAGGGAGCAGGCAGTCCCGCCGGCGCTTGTTTGAGCGGCAGGAGCAGGAAGAGCAGAGATTGAAGAAGCATGACGGTCGTTGGATGGACATCGAACAGTATACAAGCCATCTGTGGAAAGCTTCAAATCTGTGGAAAACAGCATACAACCCATCTGCCATTATTTCAAATAATTTACAGCCCATTTGCTAATTCTTACGGGATTTTTTGGAGCCCATATTCTTTTTGTTAGCATTACAGCCCATATTGTGGCCAGGGTTAAAAGATTATACGAAATTTTGCATATGTTGGTGCGGTCTGAATTGTTTTTAATCCCGAAATTTCGAGTGACATTAAGACTGATTTTGAAAATAAATGTATATCAATATAAAATCCAATAAATTGTCCACGCATAAAAATCAATGCAATTTAAAATCTTGAAACGAAAAAAAGATATTTGAAACTAATTACCGGTTTGATGTGTTTTAAAAATGTACATCCCATTTCTCATTACTGATAGGCCATTTTCTCGGCCAGCCCGAATGAAGCTCTCCTCGTCTTGAAAGATTTGCAGCCCAACAGGCCTGATAAAGCGACTTACTTGACAAATCAAAAAAAACTGGGCTAGCCATTTTCAGAAAGAAAAACAAAACTACTGGGTTGGTCTGTGGTAAACATAAAAGAAAAGGCTGTCTAGACAGGCCAGAGTGTCTCGCACAGCCCAGTTGACACCCTTCTTCCGTCTCAAAAACAAATTAGATAAATGCCACTCCAATTATGCCGATTCATAAATATGCCACTGCAATTTCCAAACTTTGAAAAATGCCACTGCAATTTTTGCAAACTTTGAAAAACGCCACTGCAGTTTGCAAACTTTGAAAAACGCCACTCCAGACTTCGAAAAATGCCACTAGAAATGGCATGAAATGGCATTTTTCAAAGTTTGGAAATTGCAGTGGCATTTCTCGGATACACCAGATTTGGAGTGGCATTTATCAAATTAACCCAAAACAAAAATAACTGGGCGAGCTGCTGGGTCCCTGGTGTCAGCCGCTCGTTGCGCAATTCTCTCGTTTATTGACTACGTTGACAATGGCATGGGACCCAGATGTCAGAAATCCACTAGGAGGAGCCATTTTTTTATTGGCTTGAAATAATGAGGCACTTGCTTGTGTACTGCCATGACCTTGGCAGGTCCCTGCTGTCATCCTCTCCATGTACAATCATCTCTGGATTGTGTACGCGTCAACTTGCTAGGCCCACAAGTCAGCCTCTAAACACATGGAGGAAAAATACAACCCATTTAAAAAAATAACATCCAATTCCATACGTTCAAACGGAAAGTTCAACATTCAGAGCAAAGTAACAGGTCTGATCCACATATAGAGTACTGAACTTCCACGTTGACAACCATCATAGCCAAGTTAACTATCTACTCCCAATAATACTCTAGTAGCGTACAAGTACTAACTTACTCTTAGCTAACTAGACGATGCCGACCGCCATCTGTGGTACACGCTAAACGCCGGCACCGACATCCTACACCTCACCGCAGACTTGCAAGAGGTGCGATAGAGCGCGTTGCTCGCGCGCGTTGGCCCTTTCCATGTCGGCCTGATCCACCGAAGCTTCGGCTTCCAAGCGGGAAACCGACTTGACGAGCTGGTAGTAAAAATCAGCGTCGCGAACACGTGCGTGCCCGACAGCCTCCAGGGCTATTTGCCGGGTGCCGACCTCCACGTAGTTGGCCCAGTTGCGGGGGCTCTGCTCGTGACTCAGAGCATCGGTGCGCTGCTGCTCCATGTCCTGCTAGCGGCGCAAATCAGCGATACGCTGCTCCTCCGCCAGGCGGTCACGCTCCAAGAACTCCTGCTCCTCTGCCATGTGGTCGCGCTCCAACAACTCCTCGATCTCCGCATTGCCATCTAATGACAGATAGAATGCCTCCTCCCTCCGTCTGCCTTCTAGTGAAAAACCGAACACTAGTTCCGGCGGTGACCGCCTCCGGCGTCGCCTACCGCGGACAGGCGGGGGCATGGCGGACATGGCGAGCGACGTCGGGCCGGTGGGGGCTTATGAGGATATGTTGAGTTGGGTCATGGTGGCATCGGAGAAGGCCGGGAAACAATACTTATAGGGGGAAGATAGCGCGACGGACATCGGAATTCAATGCATAATGGCTTAGCGCGCCAGCTTGCCGTGGAAAACTAGAGAAACTGAAATTATGACTGTGCCGTCTCGTCCTGTCTGGGTCGCACGCTGGCATGGCGGTCAAACGAGTGCACTTGAATCATCTCCCTCCTTGTTAATAATGATTCCACGGATTTAAAAAGCCCGCAAAAATTAAAGTGTATCTTTTTTCGCATCAGTTAGCTGCATTAATTATGGCTGGCTGCATGCAGGCACTCAGAATCGCTCGTAGGCAGTACGCGAAGCAGCATGCAATGAGTCGCAGCCGAGGGCACGCATGCAGCCACTTAAATCGCTGGAATTAATTAGGCTTAAACTTCTGCATTTCGTTAATTATTGCCATGCCTTGGTCTTGCTGCTTTGCTCACGGGACTAATAAACCCAGACGGAGGGAGTACCTTGGTTGGTGAGAGGTTTGAATTAAGCCCTGCAAACCGGAAAGGAGGTACTAGTACGTGCGTGATCCGCTATTTATTCGTGTAGGATCGAGTAGGTCGTTTCTTGAATTGAGCCCTGCAAACCGGAAACGAGGTAGTACGTGCGTGATCCGCTATTTATCCGTGTAGGATCGATAGTGTAGCTTGTCAGTTTATTCAGAGGTAGGCATTTTTATCCGTGTAGGATCGATAGTGTAGCTTGTCAGTTTCTTTAGAGGTAGGAATTTTTATTCAAAAAACTGCCACTTCGCATCTTGCGTCGCAAATAAAACGGCCAGGAGTGCATTTGTGGGCTAGCTAGTGATCGATCAGACCATTGCATAATTAGACCAAAGCAATGAAGCACCTAGTGTTGGCCAGTAAATAGTATAGTACTACTTTTCTGCAGTCCATGAAGTGACTATCCAATCTTTGTGTCTATTTACAAATGGCACTGCATGTAGTGACTATACTATTCTCTTGTGCAGTTCAACCAAAATTGCGGACACTTTGTTTGTTTGCCAAATAGCAACGGGCAGACATATCTGTCTGCACAAATATCAAGCAGCTAGTAAACATATACCACACCATGTTCGCAGAGATGGAAGAGGTGAAATCGATACAACCAAAATTGAGCATCCAATCGTTGAATCCTGTCATGCACCTCCAATGTAGGTCCACCCTGCCAATAAATTCACATGCAAACCACTAGTATTACTATCTAATGACAGTACAAAAAGAGTAGCAAGATAGTAGCAAACCATGTACCTTCGTAATGAACAGCTCATAGTGCCATCAGTTGGATATAAAGGTTTGAAAAAAACATGCTCCTAATGTTGAACCAGTTGGACTTTTTGCGCAGTTCCACTAAAATCGAGCATCCCTGTTTGCATAGATATTGAAAGTATGATTACTATAAAAGTGGCACTAGTTGAAGCATAGACTCACAAATATAAGCATTCCAATTTCTTAAGGTAGCAAGACTATTTCTAACCACCTGTTTGAAGGAATAAATAAAGCAACATCGGCTGATGTCAGGAAGGCATACATAGTTTTTTCTGAAAAACCGAGCCATTCCTCACCTTTCCTCTTCTTTTAAGCAAATTTTGTGCAGTTCTACTAAAATAAAATGCCATCACCGCCTTGACAATTCAGTGACACTGTACAAAAGGAAATGACTTAACATTACATCATGATGTCAAGTATGTAGTCGACAGGCATTAGAGACAAACATACAGACCTCCTCCGATAACATAATGAACATTAATTTTAACAAAGGTGTGACTAGCTTTACCGGGATAATTTGAGTGAACTCTACACCCTCTGTTCCTTAATATAAGACGTTTTCGCGGTTCAATTTAAAGTACCCAAACGTCTAGTATTTAGAAAAACAGGTAGTAGTTTTCTTGAGCACATATCTGGGAAAGGTTGCCACACTTTATTTATGTTCATAGGCTAATGCAACACCATTGGAATACTACAAATATACACTAATGCAACACCATTCGAATACTACAAATATACACTAATCCAGTGGCCAGTGCAACAGTAGAGTAGATAGTTTATTACAGGGTACAGTACAATGGTTTTACTGAACAGATTTCAATAAACTCTAGCACTGGAAGGTTTCTATAAGAATTAACAATACAAAATGTAAAGGTAACAAGTTTCAGCATTGGTATACTAGCTGTGCATGAGCATTAAACCAAATACAAAAGTCTGAAGGTAACTAGCATTATTAACTAATGACAGTATAAAAAAATTGCAAACCATGTACTTCCAAGGTAAATATCATTTCGAACTCGGGGGGACCTTAAAAATTGCTATCCCAATCTTGATAATCGATCAAACATAAAAGCTTGATCGAACGAATCAAGAGAACAGCCGGAGGAGGAGGTGCCCAATATTGACCTTTCCTCTTGTCTTCATAATTGTCTATGTAGTTTAACCAAAATAAAATGACATCAGCGCCTTGGCATTTTGGTGACACTGTACAAAAAAATTAACTTATCTCATGAAAGTGAGGTATGTAATCTATAAGCATTAACAGTGCAAAAATCTGAAGGTAGTAACAAGTTTCATCGTTGGTATACTGGCTGTGCAACATCATTAGAATGCCTTAGCTGAAAAATCTTTAATACATCCACAATCAACAGCTAACCCTGAAATAATACAGTGACATTAAATGACATTGCTTAAATTTATCGGTGGCATTAGACTGAGAGCAGCATTAGTTAAATGTGGCATCACTTTAGCAGTAGCATTGCTTGACTTGACTGCTGGCATTATACTAACATAAAAAAAGTGGCAATAAGATTATGGGAGGCCCATTCGGACAGTGGGTGCACCAGTATGATGTACCTCCATGAACGCAGAGTGGTGAGGGAAGTATGGTTGCCTAGAGCAACAAATATCTAGGCAGCCTATGTGGATTATGTCCTATTTTTGTTCTCTTTAGCCACCTTTTTATTATGTGAGGACAACAAACCGATCGACCCAGTCATTCTCTATTGCATTGTCACGCCTTTCCACCTTGCTTCAACCAAGAGACACGAGACTCGTTCCTTAGCTACTGATTTTCCCCTTTTCAACCTAGATGCGGGTTCGATGCCTACTCTCTTGGACAGTACAGTCTCCCTTCCTTTCCTTATTCAACCCAGACATGGATTAGTCTGCAAGAAGTAGGGTTTCCTTTAATAGTGCAAATTATGGTTTTCGTCTGCGTGGCCAGCAGAGCAGAGGATAGCAAATTGGGAAGATGGTGGAGTGGAAAAAGATCCACATGCAACGACGTGGCAGATGGGGGAATAGAACAAGGGTATGGTTCAAAAAGAGGTAGCATACCTGAGGGTCGGCGGGAAGTGGCTTTGCTCGTGGTCGTCGTCCTCCACACACACTACGGCAGCGAGCTTGGGGACGAAGGCCATCCCGCGCGGGCGCTAGGTCTGAGAGGACGGCCTTGTCATCAGTGCGTGACCTCACTCGCTGACGACGAGTGCGTCAACGCTGCATGTCCTTTTCTTCCCTGGCGGATCTGTGACCACCGGTGAGGAGGGAGAGAGGAGGCGTCATTTTTAGATCTGGAGAGAGGGTGGTAGTGTGAGAAGCAAGTGGGCAGCCCTTGGCAAGAAAGCGCTGAAGCTCCAGCCTATATATCTTTTTTATACTACTAGTACTGGAGGTGGAGTAGTGGTAGAGTAGTTTATATTTTCTCTGCGTACAGTACCAGTTAGTCGTGCTTCAAAATTGAAAGGCATGCCATTAAAAAAATAAAGGCCGATAACTAATGTGGCACCTCGGGCCAACGCGGCCAGATCGCATTTTGCACGAGAAATTACACACCATGTTTCGTTGAGATGTGGTCCCGTTCCAACATATCAGTGAGACAACGACGAGTAGTAGGAGTATTTCCGAATGGACATGTAGGCCGGGCCGCCTCTTCGTGAACCGTGGCAAACTGGCAACCGTCCACCAACTCTTCGCCTTTCCCTCTCAATTTGGAACTGCTGTCGCACGCTCTTCCTCTCCCTCCTCCATTTTCCTTTAGCCCTTCACCCTTTCTTCTGCCATTGTTCGATCGTCTTCTCCATGGAGGGAACAGGCTGGAAACGACCCCGTTATTCTTGCCCCGATCTGAAAGATGACATGGTGGAGGAACTCTTTGATCGGTGTGACGTCATCACCTTGGCTAGCATGGCAGGTTTGTTCAAGCCCATTCTCGACTCAACTAATAACATCATTACAAGGAACCCAAGAGTCAAGGAGCGGTTTGATCTCCCCTATCTTCTTCGCCGTGACCCTGATGACTGGCGCCGGCACGACGGAGGCCTCGCCCTGTGCAAGTTGATGCCGCTTGATAATGATATGTATGATGGTAAGATGCCATCGCTTGAGGGCAAGGCTTGGGCAGGCGCGAATGGAGATTGGGTTGTCTACATTGGGTCCAACTGCGAGTGGGAACTTGTGAATGTGTACATTCGTGACCGGGTTCCACTTCCAAAAATCTTAGCAGACTGCCCAGAGGTTGAGCACACCGGTATTGTACGCACGTTCAAATACGATCATGGTGACTGTCTTCTATGGAAGATAGCAATTTGTTGAGTTCCCAACCGCTCTTGGAATTACAACAACTATGAAGTTGTTGCTATCTTCGACAAGCTTGTTGCCGTCCTTTGTGGTTTGACTCGATGGATATTGCTCAAAAATCAGTTTCTGTACATGGATGAGTATTGTGATGCAATTCAATACGAGGGTCTTGTGTTTGCTGCCACCACTCATGGCACTATTTTTGCATGGGATCCTCGTAGTTTCGGTACATTTGTCTTCCATCATAATTATAATTGTTTCATCCACATGCATGCGGGTTAGCAAGTTTCCCTTTACTAATTAACCTTCTTCTTGTGTTTCCAAGGTCCTGTGAACATCCCACCACCTATACTTGAAATTTTTTATAACCAAGGGGGAGATGACGATGGTGATGATCATGAGCATGAGGACGAGCAGCGCCCATATACTCTGTGGCGCTTGGCAACTAATTCTGATAGATCACCTCTTCTTGTCTGTATATAGCCCACTGATGATGTTACTGCTAAGGAAGCAGGTGTACTCTCCCATGGCACACTCTCCGGACCTATTCCAACACCCGTTGTATGGTATTCAGGATGGATACTAGTGTGCTAGCGCCAACTCCTTCTCCTTGGTACAGAATTGATAGTCTTGGAGAAAACTCGCTCTTCCTTGGACAAAAACTATCCGATGATGGTGAAAGGCGATCCAACTTTTGTTGACACAACGTTACTAGTACCATTTATGAGAAGCAACTGTGTCTATACCTCGGACATTTGGGTGGTTCCCTACCCTGGTACTGATATAGTAGGCCGCTTCAGCATGGATGATCAGTCCTGCGTTGGTCTCCAGATCGACAATGGATGGCCCGTCCCAGAGAATCACTTGTGGTTCAAAGCAAGCGTTTCCAACGCCGAGGAATGGTTGAGTTGAAGTTCATTTCATTGCTTGTTATTTGTTGTATGGTGAAAACTTTAGTATTTATAATGTATCCTCGTTGTCGATGTGGGTTAATGACCTGTTGTATGTAATAAAATGATATGACTATGATAAAGTTACTAAATTTATGAATGGCTTTCGAGTCGCTTCTCTGAGTGAGTGGTGCGACGAGGAAAAAATATATTTTCCGAATACATAATTGTACATGCATTGCAACAGGTTATCGGATGAGGCCAATCAACAATAGTAGTACACTATTTGTACTAGCTTCACATGCTTAGCGCGTCGGGCGTGTGTTTTTACTGTAGACATATGTTAATGTGTTTGTTGTACGTAACCAGCACCTCGAATCCTCGATACTAGTACTATATAGTAGGAGTAAGTAGTAGGAGTAGTAGGATGGCATGGGCCAGAACAAGCATTCACGTCCAGGAGTACGGCACACGCCACCACAACGACATCCATCTGACACCATATTATTTCTTGGAGTCCATGCTAGAGCAATCTCTTCAACCTCGTCGTTTCTCTAACTTCAGCCATCGCGCGGCAGGCGAGGTGGGGGTTTGCCGATAGTCAGTTTCCTTAATTGTTGTCCCACTTGTAAGGCCAACTCCAACGCACGACCCCAAATGGACCTCCGTTTTGCACGAACTCCAACGATAATTTTTACTAGAAAAGCACGACCAAAGAAAACAAGAACCACAAGAATACATTTTACTACTCCTGTAAGTTGGATTAGTGCCTTCTCGATGCATTCATTGTTGATCTGCGGAGGCTCGATCTTGCGTGCTTCTTTCTTCTTCGAGTGTAAATAAGTAGACGTTGCTTCTTTCTTCTCGATGCATTCTAGTAGGAGTATTGTTGGGGATATAACTATTTGTGTAAGCTGCCTAGGAGGGGCCGGGTTACACAAAGAGGACTCACCAGAAAGAAGCCCAAAACCAAGCATGAAGATGGCAGTTCAATAAAGGGCCTAAGGCCCACAGGCGACTTAAGGCCCGTTGTAGTAAACCGCCACAATGGCATGACTTCTATCATAAGGTAGATTTAACTAGTCACCGAGCCGGACACTGTTTATAAGTCGGCCGGGACTCTGTAAGCCACAGGGCATCAACCCGTGTATATAAGGGGACGACCTGCTGGCGGCTTAGGGCAAGAAACAACTCATCGAGAGCCGGGCATAGCGTATCTCGCTCCCTGGTCATCGAAACATCAATACCAACCCAACTAGACGTAGGCCTTACCTTCACCGTAAGGGGCCGAACTAGTATAAACCACTCGTGTCCCTTGTCCCAATTAACCCCTTCGAGCATCCTAGTTGCGATGGCTCCAAAACTAAGTCCTTTCACGAGGACATCTGACGTGACAATTCCACGACAGTTGGCACCCACCATGGGGCTAGCGCACGGTGGATTTGAGTTCATGAAGGGAAACTTCAAAGGGCTCAAGGGATACGTAGTGGGCCAGATGACCAAGAGTCGTCGCGGCAAGATCTACATCGACGACGAAGGCTGGGGCCCCGACGCCGACTCAATTGAGTATGGGTACCGGGTCCCCTTTGGCGGAATCCATGTCTTCATCGGCCAGATTGGTGAGCCGGGCCCTGATTCGGACAGCTGCACCGACCTCGTCGAGACGGCTCAGCGTGCGAGCAAGACCCGAATTCAACCTATCATGAAGCGTGCTTTCGTGGGCTGCATCCACGGAGAGGAACTTTCTGAAGGATCTGAAGATGGTGGTGAGACGGCCGTCCTCTCGGATGGTGATTCGTCCGCCGGTTCAACAGATTCGTTGTACCAAGTGCAAGACGGCGTGCTCGGGGGCTGTTCCGATGGCACCAGTATTTCGGAACCCTATGAGCCGCCAAGGTGTGCAGGAGTCTTCATGGCTGGGACTCAGCCCGGCTCAAACTCTATAGCTGCTACAGCAATAACGTCCGGGGCAGGAGCACCCGGGGCAAGCGGCCCTGTGCGCCCGCCGGCTCAGGTGCTGATAGATCTCATGGACACGCTTACGACCCTGTTAACCGCAACGGTTATTCCCGCGAATAAGGATGAGCATGATGCGGAGGTGGCGCGGGTGCATGAGGAAATAGTTCAGGCCAAGGAGGCCTTGGCAGCTGAGGACACTAGGTTAGCCGCAGAGCGGGCGGCTCTAGATGCCTGGGCGCAGCGGCTACAGTTAGAAGCTTACCAGCTCACGATGAGCTTAAATGCGTCCAATGAGGTGATGCGGAGGAGACATCAGAAAACCCAGTCCCGTTTACCTCCGAATTACGACCCTCGGGTTCTTTTCGCTACACCCGGAGCCGGTCCAAGTAACCCGCCAGATGCAAATCAGTTTATTACAGCCAGAACAGGAGGACCGACTCAGCCTCGGGAGATGGCGCCTCCTCATGGGAGTATGGCTCCGCCCCGTTACTTGCCAATACCGCCGGATCACTTTTCCAACCCCATGGAGAACTTAATCGCGGCATCAGCGCGCTTGGCGGCTCTTCCGACAGATGGTGACGACCCGATGGCAGTGGAGACCCGGAGGGTCAGAGAGCTTCTCCAGATGGCCCTGGCTCAGCAAGAGACCTATTATTACAGCAGGGACATGATTCATTCAACTCCCCCACATTGGTTAGCGCCGCCTCGTCAAAACCGGAGCCCGAGTTACAGCAGGCACATGGAATCTGAAGCCTTGTCAAGCAACGCTCAGCGCCGTAACCAACCCGGTGGCTATAACCCGGTGCAAGACCGAGTACGCCAGGAGAACGAGTGGGCGGCTCAGCTAGCAGCTCAACAAGTGGCTCATCAGGATTTTCCAGAGTATCCGACGACTTCTGTTGAGACGGGAGTAGCCACTAGAACCGGTGGTGTTCCTTGTTTGGTACCAGCTTTGCGTAATGTGCGCCTACCCAAGGACTTCAAGGGACCTCAAAAGGTGCCGAATTACACGACCGACTTGCAGCCCGGAGCTTGGATCGAAAGTTATGAGATGGCCATGGAGTTATTGGAAGTCAACGACACGGCGATGGCTAAGTACTTCACCATGATGTTAGATGGAACAGCCCGGTCCTGGTTAAAGGGTTTGCCACCCAATTCCATTGGTTCATGGGCAGAACTAAAAGCCCGTTTTATCCAGAACTTCAAAGACACTTGCAAGCAGCCTATGTCAATTATGGATTTGACAAATTGTAAACAGGAGGAGGGTGAATCTATGACTCATTGGGTACGCCGGGTCAAGGAGATAATACATTCATCTGACAAGATGGATGCCGGTTCTGCAGTCCTTATGTTGGAGAAGAATTGCCGTTTTGAGCCGCTGAGGCAGAAACTGGGGCGCCTTAAGCGTGATTGCAACGATATGGGTACGCTGATGGCGGCTTTAGTCAAATATGCCGACTCTGATAGTACCAAGGATCCCGGGTTTGATGAGGAAAAGACCGGGAAGGGAAAGAATAACGGCAATGGAAAGGGTCAGGAGCATAACCCGATGAATCAAGGAGGCAATAAGCGCAAGGCAGATGGTAACCCGGAGTTTGTGGCCAACGCCAATGCGCAAGGTAACAATTAGAGACGTAAGGGCAAGCCGCCTCGATCCGGTGGGTTAGGCCCATCTCTTGAGCAGCTACTCAATGAGCCCTTCCCGAGACACGACACCCGGGAGCGGCCCGCCACTCACCTGTGGAAAGATTGCGTGATCATGAAGGTGTTTAAGAATTCCAACGCCTTTGATGGCAATCATGTGCCTGGCGGCGGCTCAGGGGCTGGCGGTTTTCATGGCCCTGGTGGTGGTTCAAGTTCCAGCTTTCAGGGACATCAAGGCGGCTACAATCAACAGCAGTCTGGTCAAGGAGAGCAGCAGCAGCAGCAGTCGGGTTATCAAAGCAATCCGAAGCATTTGAATAGTGGGCAGTATCACGTGTTCACCACTAGCTTATGCAAACGCGACCAGAAGGTTCATAAGAGGGACGTGAATTCTGTTGAGCCGGCAGTCCCTCATTACTTGAGGTGGTCAGAACAGCCCATTGTATGGAGCAGAGAAGATCACCCTCCACGGGTTGATAATCCAGGTCAGTTAGCCTTGGTGGTAGCACCTCAGGTTGGTGGATATAAATTCACTAAGGTACTCATGGACGGAGGTAGTAGCATCAATATCCTCCATTATGAGACCTTTCGATGCATGGGGTTCACTGATAAGAATTTGAGGACATCCAACACTGTTTTTCATGGAGTAGTTCCTCGTAAGTCGGCTTACCCAGTTGGCAAGATTGAACTGGAAGTGGCCTTTGGAGACGAATATGATTCCAGGGCGGAGAAATTGACGTTTGAAGTGGTCAAAATCAGGAGCCCATATCATGCTCTGTTTGGGCGACCGGCTTATGCTAAGTTCATGGCACGGTCGTGTTATGTTTATTTGCAGCTCAAGATGCCGGGTCACAAGGGCACCATCACTGTGCATGGAAGTCGAAAGGTAGCCTTGGAATGTGAAGAAGGTGACGCGGCTTATGCTGAGTCTGCCTGTGCAGCGAAAGAGCTCAAATTTTATCAAGACAATGTTGACCCGGCAGACATGACCTCCCTAAAGAAGCCAACTACTGAGCATGACCCAGCGTTGAAGTTTAAATCGGCTGCTGAGATGAAGCTTGTTGACTTTACCCCAGGCGATTCTTCTAAGCAATTCCGTATCAGTACCAATTTGGATCCTAAATAGGAAAGCGCCCTCATCGAGTTCATCCATGAGAACCGGGACATCTTTGCATGGAAACCTTCTGACATGCCAGGTGTACCGAGGGAACTTGCTGAGCACATTCTCAATATTGATTTGAAGTATAAGCCGGTCAGGCAGTTTCTTCGCCGGTTTAACGAAGAGAGACGGAAAGCTATTGGAGAGGAAGTTGCCCGGCTCTTAGCGGCCGGGTTCATTGTTGAAGTTTTTTACCCGGAGTGGTTCGCTAACCCGGTGCTTGTGCTTAAAAAGAACGGCTCCTGGCGGATGTGTGTGGACTACACGGACTTAAACAAGGCTTGTCCGGCTGATCCCTTTGCTCTCCCCCGTATTGATCAAATCATTGATGCTACGGCGGGTTGTGAATGTTTGAGCTTCTTGGATGCTTACTCTGATTATCATCAGATCAAAATGGCAGTTAAGGACCAGGAGAAGACAACTTTCATCACTCCATTTGGAGCCTTCTATTATGTATCTATGTCATTTGGACTCAAGAGTGCTCAGGCAACTTATCAGCAATGTGTGAAGAACTGTCTACACGATCAAATCGGCCGTAATGTTCATGCTTATGTAGATGACATCGTGGTGAAGTCCAGAGAGAAGGAAACCTTGATATCCGACTTGAAAGAGACCTTTGATAATCTGCGGGTTTATAAGATGATGCTTAACCCGACCAAGTGTGTGTTTGGTGTACCTACATGCAAGCTCTTGGGTTTTCTGGTATCAAACAGAGGCATTAAAGCTAATCCGGAGAAGATTAAGGCAATTACCTCTCTGGCTAAACCGGCGTGCATCAATGATGTTCAGCGACTGGCGGGTCGTGTTGCCGCTTTAAGCCGGTTCGTAAGCCGGTTAGGTGAGAAGGCCCTACCACTGTATCGGATGATGAAGAAAACTACACTTTTGTCTGGAGTGATGCTGCAGATGCTGCCTTTGAAGACTTGAAGAGGCAATTGTCTGAACCACCGGTTCTTGTGGCTCCCATTGATAAAGAGCCGTTGCTGTTATATGTGGCTACTAATTCACGAGCCGTCAGTGTTGCCATTGTAGTGGAGCGTAAGGAAGCTGGTAAGGAGCATCCGGTTCAACGGCCGGTTTACTACATCAGTGAGGTGCTCATTGAGTCTAAACAAAGGTATCCACATTGACAGAAACTTGTTTACGGAGTGTTTATGGCCAACCGGAAGTTGAAGCAGTACTTTCAAAGTCATCCTATAACTGTGGTAAGTTCTGCCCCCTTGGGAGACATCATCCAGAATAGGAAGCTACAGGACGAGTCGCCAAGTGGGCTATCGAGCTTGGACCTCATGGTTTGAAATATATGCCACACACTGCAATTAAGTCTCAAGCCTTAGTGGACTTTATCAATGATTGGACAGAGTTGCAGGCACCTGAGGACAAGCCGGATAACACATATTGGACTATTCACGTTGATGGGTCCAGGCAGTTAGAAGGCTCAGGGGCTGGAGTTGTTTTAACTTCCCCTCGAGGTGACAAATTTTGTTACGTGCTACGGCTTATGTTTCATTGTACTAACAATGCAGCTGAGTACGAGGCCTTACTCCATGGTCTCTGGATTGCCAAAGAGATGAATTTAAGCCAGGTAAGGTGCTTAGGCGACTCAGATCTCGTGGCGCAACAGGTATCAGGCAAGTGGGACTCCAAGGATCCTCTCATGGCGGCTTATCATCGTGAAGTAGATGTTGTGGCTGGGCATTTCAAGGGTTATCAAGTGGAGCACATTGATCGAAGGAAGAATGAGGCGGCTGATGCTTTAAGCCGGCTGGGATCTCAACGTAAGCCGGTGCCACCTAACATCTTTCTCGATATTTTGCATAACCCTTCTGTCAAGGTGCCTACCGAGGAAGAACTAGCGGTGCCAGACCCGGAGGCACAGCTGGTGGCAGCTCTTCATGTCATCCCGGATTGGACATTGCCATATTTGGCCTATATGACCCAGGGAGAGTTACCTGAGGATGAGACGTTGGCGAGGCAAATTGTTAGGCAGTCCAAATCCATGACGATTGTTAATGGTGAGTTGCATCATTGCAGTGTAACGGGGGCGTTTCAACACAGTGTGTCGCCTGCGGAGGGACAAGAGATACTTCGCGAGATTCATGAAGGAGATTGTGGTCATCATGCCAGCTCAAAATCTCTTGTGGACAAGGCCTTCCATCATGGTTTCTACTGGCTGACGGCTCATGCTGACATGGAGGATCTAGTCAGTAAATGTGACGGTTGTCAAAAGTTCTCACGACGAGCTCATGTGCCGGCCCAAGAATTGAGGATGATCCCAATCACTTGGCCGTTCGCAGTTTGGGGGCTTGACATGGTTGGGCCTTTCAAGAGGTCTAAGGATAAAAAGACACATCTCCTGTTGGCAGTGGATAAGTTTACAAAGTGGGTTGAGGCAGAGCCAGTCAGTAAGTGTGATGCAGCCATGGCGGTTCAGTTCATGAAAAAGGTGATCTTTCGTTTTGGTTTCCCACACAGCATTATAACTGATAATGGCACTAATCTATCCAAGGGTGCCATGGAAGAGTTCTGTCAACGAGAACATATCCGACTTGATGTTTCGGCTGTTGCTCATCCTCAATCCAATGGTCAAGCAGAAAGAGGTAATCAAGAGATCCTGAAGGGTATCAAGCCCCGACTCTTTGTACCCTTATAGCGGACTCTGGGTTGTTGGGTGGAGGAGTTACCTTCTGTGTTGTGAAGCATCAACACTACGCCTAACAGATCTACAGGCTACACACCTTTCTTTATGGTGTATGTGTAGGACCTTGAGAAGATGTGTCTAGAGGGGGGGGGGGGTGATTAGACACTAAGTACCAAAGTTGGAGTTTTTAATCTTTTTAAATCTTAAGTGGAGTTTAGGCACAAGTTTAACATTCACAACACATATCAAGCAAGCATGCAAAGAGTATATGAGCAGCGGAAAGTAAAGCATGCAAGTTGCAAGAATATAAAGGGAAGGGTTTGGAGGATTCAAACGCAATTGGAGACACGGATGTTTTTGGCGTGGTTCCGATAGGTGGTGCTATCGTACATCCACGTTGATGGAGACTTCAACCCACGAAGGGTAACGGTTGCGCGAGTCCACGGAGGGCTCCACCCACGAAGGGTCCACGAAGAAGCAACCTTGTCTATCCCACCATGGCCGTCGCCCACAAAGGACTTGCCTCACTAGGGTAGATCTTCACGAAGTAGGCGATCTCCTTGCCCTTACAAACTCCTTGGTTCAACTCCACAATCTTGTCGGAGGCTCCCAAGTGACACCTAGCCAATCTAGGAGACACCACTCTCCAAGAAGTAACAAATGGTGCGTTGATGATGAACTCCTTGCTCTTGTGCTTCAAATGATAGTCTCCCCAACACTCAACTCTCTCTCATAGGATTTGGATCTGGTTGAAAGAAGATTTGAGTGGAAAGCAACTTGGGGAAGGCTAGAGATCAAGATTCATATGGTAGGAATGGAATATCTTGGCCTCAACACATGAGTAGGTAGTTCTCTCTCAGAAATAGTAAGTTGGAAGTGTAGGTTTGTTCTGATGGCTCTCTCCACGAATGAAGAGGAGGTGGAGGGGTATATATAGCCTCCACACAAAATCTAACTGTTACACACAATTTACCAACCTCGGTGGGACCGAATTGAGAAACTCGGTCGGACCGATTCAGCAAATCTAGTGACCGTTAGGATTTTCGGTGGGACCGAAATGCAACTCGGTAGGACCGATATGGTTAGGGTTAGGGCATAACGTAATCTTGGTGAGACCGATTACACAAACTCGGTGAGACCGATTTTGGTAATTAGCTAACCAGAGAGTTGGTCAGGCAAACTCGGTTGGACCGATTACTCAAACTCGGTGGGACCGATTTTGATAATGAGTCAACCAGAAAGTTTGCATTGTAATCTCGGTAGTACCGATTGCTCAATCTTGGTGAGACCGATTTTGATAATGGACATACACAGAGAGATTACAATCCCATCTCGGTGAGACCGAGATCCCTATCGGTGAGACCGATTTTCCTAGGGTTTGCGGCAGTGGCTAAGACATCCAAACTCGGTGGCGCCAGATAGGAAGAATCAGTGGGGCCGAGTTTGATTCTGGTTTTAGGACATATGTGTGGAAGTGGGAAAGTAGTTGAGGGTATTTGGAGCATATCACTAAGCACTTGAAGCAAGAGGCTCATTAAGCAACACCTCATCCCTCCTTGATAGTATTGGCTTTTCCTATAGACTCAATGTGATCTTGGATCACTAAAATGTAAAATGAAGAGTCTCGAGCTTGAAGCTTGAGCCAATCCTTTGTCCTTAGCATCTTGAAGGAGTTCCCTCATCCTTTAGTCCATGCCACTCCATTGTTGAACTTATCTGAAACATACTAGATAAAAGTGTTAGTCCAACAAGAGATATGTTAACATTAATTACCAAAACCACCTAGGGAGCACTTGTACTTTCAATCTCCCCCTTTTTGGTAAATTATGACAACATACATCAAAGCTTTAGATAAATATATAAAGAATAGCAAGTAAAGCTTTGGAAAGACATGTAACAAGCATAGGCTCCCCCTACATGTATGCAATCATGTGAACATGAACTATAGAAGCATGTGATAGCATAACCATGATAGAGCAAGCAATGTGTTACATGTATCTTGGCCATATGCATCAGAGCAAAAAGTATTAAAGGAAATACATGCATGCCCAAGAGTCCTTCTTGCAAACAGTGTGTACATCAGCAAGAATTCCTCATACACATGATTGTGATGCATATACTTACCTTGTAGTCTTGAGTTGGCTTAGGAT
This sequence comes from Triticum dicoccoides, assembly GCF_002162155.2. NCBI lineage: Eukaryota > Viridiplantae > Streptophyta > Magnoliopsida > Poales > Poaceae > Triticum > Triticum dicoccoides. The sequence goes on along the minus strand of NC_041391.1, from coordinate 439,054,130 downwards.
GGAATGAACCTACGTAAACAAGGTTAGATAACACAGATACATCTACTAGCCAGAGCAAACAGAAGAAACCACAAGAATACCAAGACTGGGATGACATGTAGAGAGTGAGTACTAAGTAGTACATTGGATTAGACATGTCCCCAAGAGTAAAGATATGCAATGAATTTGAATGATTTCTTTCCCTTAGATGTCTTGCTCCCCCTGAATCTAGCATAGGATACTGGGAGAAGATAGGGAACAAAAAATCAGAGATGAAAGATATAAATGAACAGAGCTAATGCAAACTAATGCAAATAAGCACATATGAACATGTCTTTCCCCTCAAGAAGACATGTGGCATCTCTCCTCTTGAACACCAAGCATCTGGGATCCTTGAGAAATACTCTCTACTAGTATTCTCTCCCCCTGAGAAGGTGATACTCTCTCTTTCTCTCTCTAAATGATAAGCTTTGATGTGATCTCTCTCTCCCCCTTTGATATCAATTTCCAAGAAGGGCTTGATAAAGATGTAATCTCTCTCTCCCCCCTGGAATTTGTCGTGAATGGGTTTGATCCTTGAGTCACAACATAAAGCAATGATAAAAATGTGATGCTTGTAGAGGACAAGATTCATTGAGTGGAGTTGGATCAGAAGAAACAAAGAATAAGTGGCAAACTATTTTTCCTGTTGTGAAATCGGTGGCACCGAGTTGTAGGCTTCGGTTGCACCGAAAGGATTTGGTTGGACCAAAAGCAACAAATTGGTGAAACCGAGTTCATCGCAGAGAAAACACTTGTCACCTCAGCTCACTAGACTAGTAAGATCTCACAAAGATTTGCAAGGAATTTACTGAAAGATGTGCAAGGAATTTGATGCAGAAAATGCAGAGCAAACAGAAAGAAATCTAGATGAGGTTTTTTTTGAAAGGGGAAACAAATATGCATGAGACGAATGCAAAAACATAGAATGGAACATAAGAGAACTTCATCTAGACATGGTCGGCGACAAATTCACCTATGTTAGAGTATATTGACTTAGGAGTCAAGTGAGATCACTTGATCATGGGTCATACTCATCGTTTAAGCTCAAAATGGGGTTGCCATTTTTCGTTTAAGCATCTTGATGTATTCACATCTTGTCGAGTTGCTTTAACTCATGACTTGGAGTAAAGCTTCTCTAAGATGGAATAACATACCTTGGTTGGTGATGTTGTCCACGTAGTTGAACTTGTGTGGGTTGCTCAAGGTTGATGTAGCTCATCAAGAATTTGGAGCACCACTTGAAATTTGAGTCCATCTACCTACATGGGTTAGTTCGTGCAAGGAAGAGCACTTGTGTATCCAACAATGACAATCATGAAGCTCAACATGGAATTTGTCAAAGGATATGTTTGAATGGTTTTTGTGCTTCCTTGTCTTCAACCACCATAGTGTAGAGACTTGGTGATGTAGAGATTGCTCAAGATATGAGTAGATTACAACCTCATGGAATTTGATTCAACCAAGTACCTACATGGGTTAGATAACATGGAAGATACAAATATATCCAAGACATAAGATTTTCATCATAAGAGAAATATCAAGGATTAGTCATAAGCTCATGTCTTGCATGTATCTAATGGAGTTTCTGCTCCAAGTTTGAGGCATTAATGATGTTCAATGCTCCTCTTAACCTGCAAAACACTTTCTCATCAAGAGGTTTAGTGAATATATCCGCTAATTGCTTTTCAGTGCGAACATGCTTAAGATCAATGTCACCCTTAGCAACATGATCTCGAATGAAATGATGACGAACTTCAATATGCTTAGTTCAAGAATGTTGCACAGGATTATGACCAATTTTGATAGCATTTTCATTGTCACAAAGCAATGGAACATGTTTCACATGAATTCCATAATCTTTAAGAGTTTGGGTCATCCAAAGTAATTGAGCACAACATGAACCAGCGGCAATGTATTCCACTTCGGTGGTAGATAAGGATACCGAGTTTTGTTTCTTGGAAGACCAAGACACAAGAGATCTACCAAGAAATTGACAAGTACCCGAAGTGGACTTTCTATCAACCTTGTCTCCGGCATAGTCTGAGTCGGAGTAGCCAACAAGATCGAAAGAGGCCCTCTTAGGATACCAAATGCCAAAATTTGGTGTATGGATTAAGTATCTCACTATCCTTTTCACGGCCTTAAGATGACATTCTTTAGGAGCAGCTTGATATCGTGCACCCATTCACACACTTAGCATAATATCAGGACGTGAAGCACATAGATATAACAATGAACCAATCAACCTTTTGATCAACCGATTCATCATCTTTGGTTAAGTCAAGATGTCCACTAGTAGGCATGGGTGTAGTCATACCTTTGCATTCTTGCATATTGAACTTCTTGAATAAGTCCTTGGTGTACTTTGTTTGAGAGAAAAAAGTACCTTCCTTAGTTTGCTTGATTTGCAACCCAAGAAAGAATTTGAGTTCACTCATCATAGACATCTCAAACTTCTCCGACATTAACTTCCCAAAATTTTCACTAAAATGAGGGTTAGTTGAACCAAATATAATATCATCAACATAGATTTGGCACACAAATAGTTCACCATTAACCCTTTTAGTAAAAAGTGTTGAATCAATTTTCCCAATTTCAAAGCCTTTTTCAATGAGGAACTTGGTCAAGCATTTATACCATGCTATAGGAGCTTGTTTAAGACCATAAAGAGCTTTGTGAAGTTTGTAAACATGATTGGGTTTCTTAGGATTGTATTAGCTTTTCCTATAGACTTGAAGCAAGAGGCTCATTAAGCAACACCTCATCCCTCCTTGATTGTATTAGCTTTTCCTATAGACTCAATGTGATCTTGGATCACTAAAATGTAAAATGAAGAGTCTTGAGCTTGAAGCTTGAGCCAATCCTTTGTCCTTAGCATCTTGAAGGAGTTCCCACATCCTTTAGTCCATGCCACTCCATTGTTGAACTTATCTGAAACATAATAGATAAAAGTGTTAGTCCAACAAGAGATATGTTGACATTAATTACCAAAACCACCTAGGGAGCACTTGTGCTTTCAGTATGGTGCAGAGGCGGTCCTGCCAAGTGACATCCGGCACGATTCACCCCGCGTGGCGGCTTATGTTGAGGCTGACAACGAAAAGGCTCATCAGGATGCGCTTGACTTGTTGGATGAGGAGCGAGACTTGGCAATAGCCTGCTCAGCGATTTATCAACAAGACCTGCGCCGCTATCACAGCCGCCGGGTTAGGAGCAGAACCTTTCAGGAAGGCGATTTGGTGCTCCGGCTCATCCAGGATCAGTCTGACATGCACAAGCTATCCCCACCTTGGGAAGGTCCCTTTGTGGTCAGCAGGAATTTGCACAATAGATCATACTACCTCATAGATGTTCGAGAGCACAAAGACTCACGTAAGTCGGAGGAGGAGACCCGCCGACCGTGGAATATTGCTCATCTCCGGCCTTATTATACTTGAGCCACCGGCTCTCAAGATGTATATATTTTGACAATGTATATATTATATAAAGAAATAAAGCAGGACCTCTGTCCTTTTTACCCTCAAAAGTTTATGTGTCTTCTTTATCAGGTGGTGGAAACAACCAACAGGGAGCGGATCACATTCGAATCCGGCTTTCCCTTTGGTCTGGCTTATGATCATGTCTGAATCTAGGCATGGTCACTTGGGGGCTTCCTGTTCAAACATAGGTCATATTCGAACCAAAGAGAACATAGCTGCCGATACCCACTTGATCGGCGTATTGCCAAACCCACTTGGGGGCTTCTTGATCATATTTAAATCACAGCTTAATCCCTTTGGGTCTAACGTGGATCGTATTCGAATCAGCGTCATTAAACAACTCTTATGGTCACTTGGGGTTTCCGGTTCAAACATAGGTCATATTCGAACCAAAGTGAACATAGCTGGTGATACCCACTTGATCGGCATCGCCAAAGCCACTGGGGGCTATATAATCGTATCCGAATCTTAGCTTAACCCCTTTGGAACGGTTTACTGATCGTATTTGAATCAGAAGCCTGTAAATGTTGTTTATTATCCATCATAAGCATAATTATTTTGGCTATCTTGAGACCTTGAAAGCATTATGAGATGGTTTTTGATTCTTCCGGTTTAATATTGATCACCCCAGGTTGTTAAGTGCCAGGTGAACATCATATAAGCAGGGAAGATTATCAAAGGGATCGCAGGTATGCTATTATGATTATGTTTAACAAATATAGTCATAAACTGGCCTGTATATGATGTCTTTGGTTCGTGTTACGGGTTGTCAATACTTTATGTGACCCCCGACGCGATAAACCGCCAAGGAAATTTTGCTTTTTTTATGTGCAGGATAAGGCAAGCAAATTTAAAACGTCAAGGAAATAAATGGTCAACATAAGCCAGAAATATATAGTGATGACGGCTTACGAAAGTGTTAAGCGCTAGGAACATGCGCGAAGGCATGACAAACTTTGAGAAGTTTTTTCTATCCCATTACAAGACTCCCCCAGTCTGAATAAATGAAGCATTGTTTTTTGCAAAACGCCTGGCGATTCACTCCTTCGGCGGGCTTGAAGATTCCGGGTTATCCTTCTCCGCCTCTCCGTCGGTTGCTTTGTCCTGGAAGGTTGACGAGGCCCAGTCAATGCCACTCAAGGCTTCAAACTCAGCTTCATCATCTATTAAACCGGCTGGGTCCACTTCAGGGGCAAAAGTATGCTTACGCATTGGAGGGATCATGCTAACCTGATCATATGGAGTGTTTGGAATTCTCCGGTTCTCACTATCATAGCCCGGAGAATATTTGGTGAGGTCAGTATCGTTCCCAATAAGGGTAGCCACGGGACGTATGATTTTGACGCAGGCAGTGAAATCATGATCATCAAATACGGTACCATCCTCCTTCAGACTCGGGTATCCAAGAGCAAGGTCGGCCGGGTCTAGTTCTGGAATCCATGCCTTTGCGCGGCTCAACGCGGCTACGGCCCCGGCTCTTGAAGATGCCCGCCTTAAATCCTGGATCCGCTGAGGTAGGACAGCGAGACACTTCAGCACGTCTTGCAGAAGGTGGGTAGTGGTATTTGATAAGGCTACAACAGCCAAAGCACGTTGTGACCCGGTGTAGAGTTGCTCCACCAGGGTGTAAACCGCCTTAAGTTTGACCAACATGTTCTACTTGAGGTTGGTGCTCCTGGGGCGTGTGTGTTCACAAACATAAAAGTGAGCCAGAGATAGTGATTACGGCAATAATCAAAGGAAGGATTGCAATGTTTGGGGTTATGAACAGTAACTTACCGAAGATGGCTGAGACCATTTGAGATATATGAGGCTTTAAGTCGGACAGCTCGGTTGTTGCTTCTGCAAGTGATGCCTCTGCGGTCTCAGCCCGGGTCACCAGTGAAGCCTTCTCATCAGCCCAGATTTTCTTCTCTGACTCAAAATTCTTCTTCAACTTCTCTTGTTTAGAGACGCTGAATTCAAATTTGGAGTTGGCTTTTTGAGTTTCAAGTTCTTGAGCTGTCAGACGGCTCTCCAGGTCAGCAATCTCCGACTCAAATTGACTTATGGTGACCTACATTGATACCGGGTTATGGTAAGAATCATGGTAAGATAACATTAAGTCCCAAGTACTTTGCAAGCAAAGGTTCTTGACACTTGGGGGCTAATGTATGCTGAAGAATTTTTAACCTACCATGCCAGGTCATGCATATTAAGTCTCAAGCACTTTACAAGTAAAGATACTTGACACTTGGGGGCTAATGTGTATCGCAAATTCAAACTATCATGCTATAACCGGGTTAAATATATTCTTTTTAAACCGGACAAACCAACAGTAAAGCAGATTTCTAAGTCTACAGCATATTTATTGATATGCAATAAGACTTGGGGGCTGGTACAGTAAGTAAGATTCAGGAAAATAGCATAAGTTATACCTCAGATTTGTGCTGTATTTGTTTCACCATGTCAATTTCCAGGTCACGACTATTATGCACTTGATTCAGATAGCCCGAGACTATATCACCAATGCTTAAGTGAGTATAATCAGTAATGTCCTGCTTGGCCTTTCGGCGTTCGACAAGTTCTTCCTTGGTGGTACATTTGGCAAGGATAGTAGGCCGCCCCGGTTCAACAAACTGACTTTTCAAAAATTTAACTTCTGGGTCAGTCGTCTTGACCGGGCTAGGAGCTTCCGGGTTATCAGAGCTGCTGAGAGTATCTTCAGTAGGCGGGTCAGACGTTGGCACCGGAATATCAGAAGCTGGTTCAGGCGGCGGCTGATGGGTGGAGCTGTCAGGAGCAGACATATCAAGCGCCAGTTCAGTCACAATCGGGTCGTGGGACGGCTTATTCTTCTTTGCCCTCTTGCTGGGCTTCACTTGCATGCTGTCAACAAAGGTAGAAGGATGAATACTAAAGCATGAGTAAGGTAAAGCCTAAAGTAACTAAAGTTACAATACCCGAGAGCAGTTTTGAAAGCCGGCATGTTTGATTGCATAGACTCGCTGGAGGAAGGAGAGGTATCCTGATAATTGGAGTCAGATGAATTGAGAGGTTGGCGAATTAAACCCGCCAAAGGTAAAACAGAACGTAAATCGGAGATAACCTCAGTCCGACGCTTCCTAGTTACGTCAGGTAAGCCGGAGGAGAGTTCTGCATCCTTGTTGGTCCGGGTCTGCCTCCGATTTTCAAGCTGTTGTTGCTTCAAAAGAAATTGAGGATCTTGATAAGCTAGAGGATGTGAAAATCAACAAGTGCACTAATCTCATCTCTAGCCTCTGTGCTAGCTAAAAGTGATAGAACATCTACTAAATTGCGCTCTATCAATATATGGATGTACTCTTCTTCCCAATACAAAAACTTGCATCCATTTTACTCCCTCCGTTGCACAATACATGCCTTCTATTTGTCAAAATATATATGTATCTAGACATGTTTTAGTATATAGGTACATCCATTCTTGGACAAATGGAAGTCAAGTATTTTGGAATGGAGGGAGTACACAATAAATTTTTTAAGTTAGCACAACTAGTCTAATCCGAGAGCATAACCGAAGATTTGGTCGGGTTCTTCCTCCTTTTGCCGACACGTGGGACATCCAGCATCCAGGTCGTGTCATGAAAGAAAATAGAGTGGTAGTTGAAGCCACGCGATGTGCATCTTGGTTTAAACTGTAAATAGAATCTTACTACTCTTGAGTAACTCCAAAAGCGGCCACCGAAGATCTTTATTGGATTTGTTTTTCATCACCAGCACGTCGAGGTGAAAGATGTGCAGGTTCAGTGGGTCCGCTTGCATTTTCACTGACATGTGGGACCGCATGTGAGAAAGCAGACGATGGGCTCCGCGCGTCCGCTGGCTGTCTGAGAAGAGAGATAGAGGAGGGCTGAGCACGGACTGCAGGAAATTTGTTCTACGTACCTCAATATAGGCTCGATATAGTGGGGTGGCATGGGCCATAACTAGCATTCACGTCTAGCAGTACGGCACACGCCACCCACACAAGTCCCATCTGACAACAATTTTCTTGGAGTCTGTGCTACAACCATCTCTTCTCCCTCCTATTTTCTCAGCCATCGCGCGGTGGGTGGGGTGGGGGTTTGCCGATAGTCGGTTTGCTCAACTACGGTCCCACTTGTAAGTGAAAATGCAACACCGCACGCATTCCCGCTTGAGCGGCGTGCCGGACCAATCGTGTGGGTGTGCGACGCAAACACGACAGGCTTTTCCTTTTGAACTCGTAACTTGTAAAATTTGGTTCTGCTCCATGGCGCGACCGATAGGTAGAAAATAACGATTTTGCCTAGAGTAATGAGAAGTTTGGTTCTGGCGCCGTTCGGAGTACGTACGAAAATTATGAAGTTGATGCGAAAGGTAAGATAATTACTGTAGTATCATATACTACTACATGGATTTGACGGAAAGATAAAAATACATACGGATCCATCAACGACATCCTCACGCCCTAGTGCGCCGGGTCACCAACCGACATGTGAGGAGCAGCGGCGCTGGCGGCGAGCTCAACGTGCTTCTGAACAGTGCCGTCCAAAGTTGCCCTGCGGTCCAAGAAGGCCAGCATCCTATCGTCCTCCTCTTGCATGTAGTAGTCCTTGTGGACGCGTAGACATGGGTGATTATGTCGATGGTGTCTTGCTGCGCCAGGCGCTGTGCGGCGAGCGCGACCTCGAGGTGGACATTCTCCGGCGCGATGGCGGGCAGTCGCAGGGCCAACAGTGCGTCGAAGAGGTTGTCAGCATAGTGGCCATTGAGGGTGGCGGGCATCGCAGAGCCTGGGTGTGTCAGCTGGAGGCTTACGTCAGAGTCGCCCGCGAGCTTCTTGACAACAGTGAACTTGTCGAGGAAACCGACGAGGACCTCATCGAACAAGGAGACGAAGCTATTGTCCAAGCGGCCCCTCCCCCTGGTGGCGTCAAGCAATACTACCTGGAGACGTTCCTCAGTGCCGGGCCGTAGGCCGGCGTCGTGGACCATCTGGCACAGCCGGCTGATGCTCGCGCTCATCGCCTCCATGGGTCTAGCTTATCTTCTAGTCAACTGATCTTGCGATTCGAGAGATCACTCTTGCCCTTGGTTAGCGTGCGTAGGTGCGTAGGATTTCGTACTACTCCTCGGCCCTCTACTGCACCTGCCTTTGGCTGTATGATAGGTGGGCCAGCCACCCCCTGGGCCCACGTGTCATTCACCCAAAGGCAGTTGCCGTAAATCAATGAAGCTGCGTCCCCCTCCGTGCCGGTGCAGTATAGTCATCTCTCCGGACCTCTAGTTGGGGCCAAACGAGAGAAGTTTGATGTTTACTGGTTTATTGGTCTCCTTTGCATTTTGCGCCAAGTTTTGACCTTTGCTTTAACTAATAAAATGTTAATGCATGTAAACAAAAATGTTGTGTAAGTCACCTTACGAAAACCAAATAATCCCAAAACACTTAGGCACGATGCATTAACTCCCTCCTTGTTTCTTATTTCGTGACATATCAACCAATGAGAGATGTGGGCCGTGCATGCTTTCAATGACTTGAGACTACCAAACATGACATGCAGTGTTTAGTTCATTGCATGTAATCCTATTAGTACTCTAGTTAGCAAAAAAACATTAAGTTCTCTCGCCGATAGGAATAAAACACCATGTATTTATTTACAGAGGGAGTAGTACATTTTTTGTGACATGCATTACTAGATATTGCTTGTCAAATACTAAAATCTAGATGGACGTGGTAGTACTCCTAAATCCAGACGGTGGTGCTACTAGTACTAGTAATAGCACTACTAATGTAGTAATAGGAGTACTAGCACTGTACTACCCGTTGGTCAAATTATTACGTGCTGCTCCTCACAGTGAAGTGACAAGACCCTGCGCCGGAGATGACACCTGAGTATAGGCGCCATGTTCGACATACCATAGTCAGCCTCACCGTCTGTAGTCACTATCATCATAGCTGTAGAGCTAGCCTACTTACAACTAGCCCTGTTTGACATAATTTCCCGTGCGTAGATGCCCGTGCATTGCACGGAACACCAAGATTGGGGGTGGACGGCTCCAGCAGCGGCCATCGCACCAGATTTTTCCACAACCTTCTAGATGTGGTGGGGAGGAGATAAGGCTGATTGTCAGAGACAAGGAGTTGTTTGTAAATAGGGAACAAGTGCGGGCATCTTTTTGCAAAAATGGAGAAGCTTGGTTTGTATGCGTCAGATCTAGATCCGACGGCTATTGGTGAAAGATGGGAGGCACAACATCATCACCAACTCAGGACATGTTTGATTCGCAGGATTTTGAAAACGTAGGAATTGGACACGACAATATTACAAGTTTCAAACTGATATTACAAACGTTAGGAGTAATGCTGCACATACGAAGAGGGAATTACTAGGAAGTTTACGTAAGAATTTTTGTTACTTTAGGTGGATGCAGCATTATCGTACAAACTAAATCCACCGCCCTGACAAGTCACTAATGGGCAAATAAGTTTTCGAGTCTCTGGCCAGTTGATGTTTCAAAAACAAATCCAGCTTCTGCGGAGACTTTGTCATTTAGGCTTAGACGCTTGCGGTGATCAGCACGCCATTCATTGTTGTGCCAGAGAACGCCAAACCTCATTACCTTGAGCACACTTGCCTCCAGAACAAAGAACCTGGCCAATTTAATCTCAGATGTGCTGCCTCGGTAGTCGATCAAATCAATTTCTGTAAGATGGAGATCAAGGCATTCAACGAGATTGTTATAGTGCAGCACATTTTTCACTTTTGGGTCTTTTTTTATCTGCAAAAGAAGAGAACATATTAGAGCAGCTGGCTGCATAAGATTGCCGTGTCATCAAGAGGTACCAATATCATTCTCTCATACGATAGGGTTGGCTGGCTAGTGATATTTTTTCACTCTCTCTCTCTCTCTCTCTCTCTCTTTCTGTTTCCTCTCTTTTAACTAGGAACACGTGAAGAGCTTGGGCATTTGTTGCCTTCCACTATGTGGCCGATGCCATATTTCGCAAAAGTATGCCACATAATACACATCGATGTCAAATCAAAATATTTTGGCACCGCTCTCGCGATGTGAGAGAGTTGGCACCGTTGTGCACACAGACCCACATGTATAAACAAATCAATCAAACCAACTACACCAGCCTCTCACTCTCCCAAACAAGTATTTTTTATTGCCTCAGTCCTCTCTCTCTCCCACACAGTGTTTTTTCATTGCGTGAGTTAATTTGGCACCGGAGCAAGGTAGGTGAGCAATGGAGGGGCATCGATGCCAAATGCATCACAAGTGAATTTGGCACATGTTTTGGCCTACATAGCCCACTTTTGTACTCCCTCCGTCCCAAAATTCTTGTCTTAAATTTGTCAAAATACGGATGTATCTAGTTACATTTTAGTGTTAGATACATCCGTATCTAAACAAATGTAAGACAATAATTTTGGGGCGGAGGGAATACTACCTCGTATTTAGTATAAAATTTTGACCATAGATTTACCTAAGAAAATGCCAATGCATGTCACTAAAAATTACACCATTTGAAATTATGTTCAAATACGAATCCAACGATATAGTTCTTAGTGAAATGCATTATCATTTTGTCAGTTAAATCTATGGTCAAATTTTGATACTATAAAATTGGAAGAGTAAACCAGGACGGAGGTAGTACTTGCTTTTAGGGTAACCATAGAGCTACTGGAGTAGTCTAAGTTACTTTTCACTATGACTAGCCTAGGCTACTATAGTAGTACATCATAAAAATGATGCAGGTGATCACGTGAGAAAAAAATACTAAAAACATTTCTTTCGGTGCAGTGCGTAGATGCAATTATGAACACTACACTTGTCATCGTAATTTGGGAAAATTACGAAAAAATTGAGCTACGTTGTGATTACACTTTACTTATAGGAAAGAAGTTTCACCTCGATGAGTAGCTTCTCTGTGCAAGGAAAGCATGTAAGGAATCCAACAACTTGATCCAGATTGGGGCCGATAGATTTTGGTGCTAAGATCTTCACTGTGCGCATGGACTGGGTCAAGCTTGTGGGAATCATTTTCTGGAAGACGGTCGTAAATACATCAAGAAGAAATTTAAACATGTGAATTTCAAGAAGACGGAGAAGAAGATGAGTGCTGTACCTGAACGATTACGGATCCAATAAATAGTTCGGAGAATTTGGCAGACGAGTACACCAACGCTGTCAATTTCGGCGCATCAATGACCCTGATTTTTGTTGGACCTTCTAGATCCGATACAAGCAATCTCTCAAGGAAAGGCGCATTCTCAATGACCATAATGTGGAACAGCTAGAGTGATCTCTTCCCAATTGATGTCTTGTTGCGGGGCCAGCAAGACACATAAATCCATCGGAGATTTGTCGAGGCGATGTGGAGGCTAATGAACCCGTGGATCTGCTCAAGACGAAGGTACTCGAGCGCAGTACAGCTGCGGAGCAGGTGCTCCATAGCCTTCTTCGAGATGACAATGTCGAAGAGGTCGAGCTGCTTGAGTTGAGGGAGAAGAAGGGTGGGCGTGACATTAATCTGGGGAAGATAGCAGGAGCTAAAGCTGGCGCGGCGCAGCGTTGGCGTGAGGCGGAGCGCGGACAGCGGTAGAGAGAGACATCGTCCAGCTTCAAAGCTGAGCTCCTCGAGCTGATCTAGGGCAAGGGATAAGAACCATTCGTCGAACTTGCATTGCACCTTGTAGTTGGTATTGAACATGCGGATGTCAAGGCGTCTGGCTGGCCCAGGGTGCGATGAAAGGATCTTGGAGACTGCGGCCATGCATTTGCAATCCCCATCGCAGAGGCAGCTGTCGACGGTGAGGTTTGAGGGGGACGCAGCACCAGAGGGGGCACCACCGCCGGGAGAGCAGGGCGGTCCGCACAGCAGATTTGGTGGGGAGGAGGCCGATGATGACGAGCAGCATGTCGTCGGGGAGGCTGCTGATGAAGTCCAGGCTCGCCGGCTGCGGTTTTGGCTCGAGCCGCCTCCGCTTGTTGGCTGCCTCGCCGTCCATCTCAATAGGCAGCGACACCGGTGTACACGTGTGCTGGTGTGTGTTGTGTGCTGGGTGTGTGCGAGTGCGTCCTTCTGTGCATGCCGCCGCGCAGTGGTGAATTGTGCGCGAGTGCGTCCTTCGCGCGCAAGAAGTTTGTCCTCAATGCGCCCTCAATTTACTAGCGTGCGGGGTGCTACCCCGAGTGGTTTCAACTTTTTTTACTTCACCGCGTGTCAGATGGGCCTCTAGTTTACTTATTTTCACCCGCTGCCACATGGTCCAGCACACGAAGATACAGAACACGAGCTAACAAGGCAGCATGTGGATTGGTTGACCGGTCAACTAAACAATATACAGAGCTATATGCTGACACAGTGAGCGTATAATCCGTCAGTATAGAGAGTTCGAGTGAGAGGGGGGCCTATGAGAGATAGCAGAGAGAGAGAGAAAGAGCTACTCCCTCCATTCGATAATGTAGTTCCAACATTTTTTTAAGTCAAACTTTTTAAACTTTGACCAAGTTTATAAAGAAATTACTTATCTCTACAATACCAAAGATAAATGATAGTATGAAGTAACTACATGTTGTGATGAATCTAATGATCATTCCAGATGTAAATGTTTTTCTCCACATATACTTGGTCAAACTTTTCCGAGGTTTGACTTTACAAAACATCCATATGCTTATGGACGTGACAGAGTCCCTAACTAGAGAGAGAGAGAGAGGGAGAGAGAGAGAGAAGTGTGTGTGCGTGTGTGAAAGAGACACGGACAACACACGATAAAAGTAGAGAAAAAGCGTGCGTGTCTTATGCAAACATATCACACATGCATCTTCGACAACGGAGGCAAGGTTAGGAGATAGTGTGTGGTTGTTTGGAACCGAGAGAGCAAGACCCCTACCATGTGGCCAAGAGGGGTCTGACAAACAAGGGAGAGAGGTCGAGAGAGACGTACAGAAAAAATGCAGACATGGGGAGGAGAGAGTGTATGTTTGTCACAGAGAGATCCCCTAGAGATCGTGATGGGACTACATGGGTGGGAGATTGAGTGACAAGGTGTGTGCGCGATAGAAGATGCCCCGAGAGATATCGAGATAGACGTATGGATGGAAGGAGACAATACGTGTGTTCCTGATGGCTAGTAAGAGATAATCATACTTAGGAGGGGGGGGGGGAGTGCTTGCGCCTATGATAGAGTGAGGGATTATGGTACTTAGGGGGTTGTGTGTCACATGGAGAGAGAACAAGGGCGAAGAGTGTTGGATGGGTCTATATGTATAGCGCGAGCGAGACATGTGTATGTGTGAACCAGGGAGATATAACGCCAGTTTGGCTTGCGTCCTGAGCATCTTTTGCCTGGCCTGGGGTTGTGGCTAGATTTCATGCACGCTTGTTTGGTTGCTACCCTGTGAAAAAGAAAGCCCGCCTGGCCTGGGTTCCCTTGGACTTTAATTAGCCTGGCTGAACTCCAGACACTGCAAGTCGCCTGGCCCAGGCGACCGATTTCGAACGCCTGGCCGTGCCTGGTCATGCGGCCACGAGGCTAACAGCAACATGGATGTATATTAGCATTAAATAATTGATGCATGGATTAATTGATGGGACGTTGATGCTTTGCCTGGCCCAGGCATGAACCAAACGCTTCAGCACCACACAAGCCTGGCCAGGCAGAAATATTTTACATCTCACGTCCGCACCAGGCAGTACCGGCCATCAAGGCATGAGGGTCAGGTCACGAACCAAACTGACCAATAAAGTTTGAGAGAGATTGAGGAGCCCCGATAAGGCTGGGTGGTGCGTCAGATAGCTGAGAGGGGGAAAGAGAATTCCATCTGCTCGATAATGCAGTGCATGTAAATTTTTTAGAAGTCAAACTTTGGAAACTTTGGTCAGGTTTATGCAAATGTTATTTATCTACAATACCAAAGATACATCATACAAAACTACATCTCATGGTGAATCTAATGGTATATGTTTGCCGTACTAGATGTAATTCTTTTTCTCCACGTACATGGTTAAACTTTGTGATGTTTGACTTTTCAATAAACTATATGCTATGGACCGAGGAGAGTGCCTCAATTGAGACAGATCAAGTGCGTGTGAAGGAGAATGAGTAAGTGTGCAAAAAGAGTATGTGTGTGAAAGAGAAAGTGACAACAAACGATAAATTAGAGAGAGTGTGTGTTTTTTCGTTTCTTATGCAAACATATCACGCATGCATCTCCGAGATGGAAAAGCAAGGTGAGGAGATACACGAAGATAGCTAGTGTGTGATTGTTTGCAATGGAGAGAGACACCCCTGCAGCACATGTCAAATAGAGGTCTAACCAACAAGGAAAAAAGGTCGAGAGGGACACATGGATGGCATGGACGCATGGGGAGGGAGAGAGGGTGTGTTTGTGATAGAGAGATCCCCTTGAGATCGTGAGGGGACTATATGGGTGAGAGATCGAGGGAGTGCGTGCGTGATAGAAAGATGCCCCGGGAGAAATCGAGATAGACCATGCACATGTTTGTGATGGAGACTAAGATTAGCAAGTCATATACATATAGGAGGGACTGCGTGTGCCTACAATTGAGTGAGAGACCATCATACTTGGCTAGCTGGGCATGAGATTGTGTGTGTGTGCGTGTGAGATGGAAAGAGAACGAGGGAGAGAGATGGAGTTTTAGATGGGCCTATCGAGTGCGAGTGAGATATGCATGTGTATGTGTGACCCAGGTGGATGGAGATTTTGAGAGAGAGGGGGAGAGCTCCGAGACGACATAGTGGTGCGTGAGAGAGTTATGGGCAAAGAGCCAAGGAATTTGTGTGCGTACGATGAGTGCACCCAAGATATCTAGCTTGGACTAGCAAGAGTATCATACATAGTGTGCGAGAGGGACCTATAGATGGTGTATATATGCATGCGAACTAGAAAGACCCCCCCCCACACACACAAAGAGAGAGAGAGAGAGAGAGAGAGAGAGAGAG
>NC_041391.1:439037276-439038230 GCF_002162155.2 Triticum dicoccoides | reverse complement strand
GGAGAGGGGGAGGTCGCGTTTTATGCATCAAAGATTGATATAAACCATGTTTCGATATAAACTTGCATTCAAATATTTAAATTGGAGAACATGTTGTCTGCAATCCACACATGAACGGATATATGCGTATATCAAACAAGTTCATTAATTTGACTTTCAACATGTTCATGGAGTACTATAATACTGTACAACATGCTACTCGATTGAGGTGTTCAATTTTGGATTTAGTTCACTATTTTGACATACTGAACGAGCTATTTCATTGAATCAAGATATTTCATTTTGGGTTTGATTCGCGTTTTTGAGTGGGCCAATTATTTGTTATATAGTAAATCTCTAGCAATGAGCATGTAAAAACACATTACTCCCTAGCATCATCTCTCCATCTAAAAAAGAAGTGGCAAGCTAATATTTCAAAATTTGATTCGAATCGACTTGGTAAGGTAGACGTGGATGCTCGTTCTCCCAAAATTTGAATGAACTGTTAAACATCCTCTCTGCTCGATGGAATTCACCCAAGCAAATAAATGGGAGACGCGAAATTACCATCCTATGTGGGACACGCATCAATTGGCCCATTGTACATTGAGGGTAGGTTTGTAACTTCATCCAAGCGCGCCTTCTCCTCGGCCGAAATGACATGTGCCGAATAATTCATAAACCATGGTCGGCAAAACTCGCTCTCCTCACCCGAAATAGCTCGCGCCCACTATTTCAAAACACGCTCTCCTCGCCCGAAATCGTTCGCGCCCACTATAGTTCAAAACACGCCCTCCTCTCCCGAAATTGCTCCCGCCCACTATTTGGGGAGAAGCAAAGTTACTCTACTATCCCTGACCCTCAGTACACAGACCCAAGCCGAGAAGCCTATAGGCAAGGGTAGAACTGTAACTCCCCCTCACATTTCAGACAAATGCATCCGTAAGACATGGTTGCACTCCCCTCCCAATCCCC
>NC_041391.1:438876041-439037069 GCF_002162155.2 Triticum dicoccoides | reverse complement strand
CGCCCCCATTCATACCTCGTGGGCGCCAAATCACCTTCTCCCTGGAAAGCTCCCTTCTCCCGAGCTGTGAAACCTCAGCCCCACCTCCATGGCGCCCCCACCGCACCAATTTCACAGCCGCCCTCCTCCTTAATGCCGGAGACGCTGTCCATTTGCCGTCGTGCACTGGGCCGTGTGCCTCTTACTCCGTGCTGCCGGTGCTGCCTCGATGACGGCTGCGTGAACCGTACCGGAGCAGATTCACCCCCACTATTGTTCACGGCGCCGGAGCGGCTCCAACTTTGGAGCCCTGGCGCTGCTTCCGCATAGCCATCGACCGTCGCGACATCGCTCTTTCCCTACTGCCGGTCGCCACCGCAACCGTGCCGGCCTCACCGACTCGGCAGCTGGACCTGCCTACTTCACCATGCCGCCAGATAGGTCGCACCCTCATCTCAAATCACTTTATTTAGGCGTCAGTTGTCTGAATTTTTATTCTGGGCCAATCGATTCCCAATGGGAAGCAGCACCCCTTGAGGCAGTGGAGCTCCTAGGCTGCCGATTGGCTGGTGTCTAATGTAAGGGTGCGGGGCCGCAAGTATTTTTTTGCTGCGGAAGCAGCACTTAGATGGCTATCTTTTAGAGTTGCGTGGGTTTAAGGTACTGCTGCCGCTAGATTTGGATGACGGGGAGTCTTTGTGGATTGGCCTGGGGGCGGCGCAACCACGGCAGTGCGGTGGGGCGGGGAGCGGGGTTTTGGCCGGGGCCACGGACGGCGGAGGCAGGCTACTCTGCCATTGGTCGCTGGCTCTTTGGGGAAGATTCCGAACAGTGTCAGCCGGGAGGCACAAGATAGCCATCAAGCCATCCGGCGTAGATCGGACAGTACCAAAATAAAATAAAACCGTGTCACCCCAATTTAGTCTTCAGTCAACAGACGTGTGACCACTCTCGTACCTTGCTGTTGATCTCTTAGTGTATTTCTTCAGATCAAAGAGATATGTCGTTCTTAACATTATGCGTTATCTGCATCTTCAGACACACCGTCTTCCGACTCACCGTAGCTGCTCCAACAAGGGAAGCATACACCAAAAGGGAGCTATAGTCCCCACTCAACAGTTCCCTACATCGAATGCGCGTGCCCGACATGGACAGCCACAACAACTGCAGGGCCATCGACAAGTCAGCACATGATGCTCACTCCTATGGATGGCAGCCAGATAGGTTGTACCCTCATCTTACTTGTGTGCAACATTTATGGCTTTGTTATTCATCTAAGCATGGAAAATAGATCATCACATTTCACTGTATATTCATGCTGATCTCTTACGGGTCTTGTTCAGGAGTTCACATTGTTCCATAGTTTAGCTAAGATACTTGTTCTTTAGGTAACACTGTTCCATAGTTATCATCCATCAGCCAATGCTATCCCACAGGCTAGTGATTATAGTATTATACCACTTCTAGTATTACCTATGTTGTTCTTTAATACTTTTGTGTGCCATCTAGTTAATCTCGAGTACAAATGATACATATTCTGTAGCTTTCATCTGTGTTCTCCCTTTAGTTTATGAGACCTATTGCTGCTAGTTAACCCCAGCCCTACTATTTATGTCGTCTCCTACAGGCACTCATTACATAAATCTAACTACTAGTTGTCTTCCATGCATGTCAGATATAATTGCACACACTGATATATCCACAAGAACCTCACGGAGCAATGTAAAGGCCAATAAACTTGATGTCAATGATACCCAATATGATGGAACATGTAAAGGCAGTTCTTCAGAAGACTTGCAGAAAGATGATGAATCCTCTTCACCCCACAAGGTCCTTGCTCTAACTTGGCATGTGATATGGGTACAACATGCATATAATGTCCTGGAGTGTATCTACTCTGTTGCAATGCCATGTGCTTAGCATGCTGATCATGCATGTAAATATGTCATGCCTTCCTGTTTTTCAATACCTATTCCATTCATGATAACATGTTTTCAAATTCAAGTACTGTCATTCTACTCTATCTCAATGCCATCTGCTTAATTTGGACATCATGCTTCTGAATATCTTATGCATTGTTATTCATCAGTATGTACTTCATCTGTCTGCCATACCATGTTTTTTTACATTTCAAGTGATGTTCTAGTGCTTTGTTGCAATGCCATCTTATTTTCCCAATCATACACGTGTATGTTGCCTTAGTTATTTCTGTACGTATTCCGCTAGCATATAGTTTTACATTCAACTAGTGTTTTTTTTGCTGTTTTGTCCTGTCGTATCCCTAGCTCTTACACCATACTCCCTCCGTCCAGATTACATGTTGCCGAAATGGATAAAAAAGGATGTATCTAGAACTGAAATACGCCTAGACCCATCCATCTTTTTCGGGATGGAGGGAATACATGTCAATATGTCATGCCTTTCTATTCTTCAGTGCCTATTCCATCTCTTTGCTGTCGCATGTTTTATAATTAAAGCACCATTCTTCTATACAAGGCATGCAAGGGGAAGACGACTATGTTAGAATCTGAAGGGTTACAAACAAGGCCTTTGCAAAAGATCCAAATGCCAGGAGATAATAAACCAACTCTAGTTTTTATAGATACTGCTCCAGCACAGAGAAACCCAACTCCTACTGATAATAAGCATATTCCAGTGGCCAAAGAACTAGTCCGCTCTAGTCGAGCAAAAATATGTCAACTCAATTCTAAGAAGCGTGTGCGTATCCTTGCATCATGAAATTTTATAGCATGCTGATCATATTTTCTACATGTTTCTTACCCATTTCTCTTTTAGAAAATAAGCTTAACACATAGAAGAATTTCTGCAATGGTATCGTTTATGAGGAAAGATTCTTGCAGGAATTCTCTGTGCTCCAATGTAGATGTAAGTACCTGTTGTATATCACTATAGTTTGACATCAGCATGTATTTTGTTAATCGGCATGAATCCAACCTTTATCTGATCTAAATTTAGTTGTAGCAAAATTTATGATTAAAGGCCACAATGTTGATTTTTGTAAGGAAAACTTCCTGGTAGTTTTGCATCCTGAGCTGCATGAGTGTACTACCTCATATCAGTGGGTTTGAATACTTTGGTTTTGCAGTGGGTTTTTCAGTGTTTTTTTACTGTGTTGTCCTGTCGTATCCCTAGCTCTTACATCATACTCCCTCCGTCTGGATTAAATGTCACAGAAATGGATAAAACTGGATGTATCTAGAACTGAAATACGCCTAGACCCATCCATTTATTTCTGGATGGAGGGAATACATGTCAATATGTCATGCCTTTCTATTCTTCAGTACCTATTCCATCTCTACTGTAGCATGTTTTATAACTGAATCACCATTCTTCTATATAAGGCATGCAAGGGGAAGACGGCTATGTTAGAATCCGAAGGGTTACAAACCAGCTCTTTGCAAAAGATCCAAACGCCAGGAGATAATAAACCAACTCCATTTTTCATAGATACTGCTCCAGCACAGAGAAACCCAACTCCCACTGATAATAAGCAGATTCCAGTGGCCAAAGAACTAGTCCGCTCCAGTCCAGCAAAAGAATGTCAACTCCATTCTAAGAAGCGTGTGCGTATCCTCGCATCATGAAATTTTATAGCATTCTGATCATATTTTCTACATGTTTCTTACCCATCTCTCTTTTAGAAAATAAGGTTAAACGATAGAAGACTTCCTCCATTGGGATCGTATTCGAGGAAAATATCTTGCGGGAATTCTCTGTGCTCCAATGCTGATGTAAGTACCTGTTGTATATCACTATATTTTTACATCAACATGTATTTTGTTAATCGGCGTGAATCTAACCTTTATCTGATCTAAAATTAGTTGTAGCAAAATGTTAAAGGCGCCAATGTTGATTGTTGTAAGGAAAACTGCCTGGTAGTTCTGCATAATGAGCTGCATGAATGTACTATCTCATATCACGCACATTACTGAATTGTAGTGCTTATCTAGTTGCCCATTCATTCAATGTTGCTTTCATACTACCTTACCTGGCTGATGATAGCTGTGCCATATTGTGTTAATTTGGTGTAGGCTAGGACCCCAAATGTTCATTGTGTCAATGTTGCTTTCCTATTATCTGACTTGGCCAATGATAGCAATGCTAGTGTGTTAATTTTGTGCATGCTGCTGAAGATAAGAAGACAAATTCTGAAAACAGCAAGGCAACCCCATTGTTTCTTTCCAGTAAATCTAGGCCTGGTAATATGGCAATAACTCATGATTATTTTGTTTGGTTCCCGTCCTAATTTATGTTATGATGCAGTGGTCGAGACACTCTCCACTATCAATAATACAAGCCTGCCAAAATCGCCATCTGAATCTGTTCAGTATCCTTTGTCTCGAATGCAATGGAATAAATGTATGTTTGTGAACCAATTAATGGCTGAACCAATGATGGAAATTGTGGATGAATCAGAGGTGCAGAGTCGTGCGACACAACAACTGATCAATGTTTTTAGAGACAGTGTAGCAAAGCAGCAAGAACTTGCCCACATGCTTATGGGCATCATCTGTGCTGAGGTTGCAGATTGTGACGTTGTAGATGGTTAGGTTCTGCTCATTTATTTGCACTGGCATCAATCTTTAATTGCCAAGTGGATGTAATTTCCTGTAATATATGCTGGATGTGCAACGTTATTCCCTGTATGCCGTACCTTTGCTTGATCGGTTTTGGTCCTGTGCATAATTGCTCATCGTAATGGGCTCAAATTATCTAATTTGGCCTAAAGACATGTACGAACTTTAGTGGACCCATTAAGTTAATGGGCCGTTACTAGGCCGAAAGTTAATGGTCGGCCCTCTTACCTCCCGGATCGTTAACAGGCCGACATCGAAGCGGGCAATAGGTGGCCCCAATTTATTTCACGGGCCGTTAGCAGGCCGTTACTAAGTTTGGGCTACATATGGCCCAACTATACTGTAGGACTTTAGCAGGCCGAAAGAGACAGCGGGCTTGTACTGGACCATGAAGAGCATGGGCCGCTAAGAGGCCGAAAGTAGGGTCGTATTGTAAATGGCCCAACTGTGTTGTGGGCCTTTAGCAGGCCGAAAGAGAATCAGGGCTGGTATTGGACCATGCAGGGCATGGGCCGTTAAAAGGCCAAAACTAAGGTCCGACTACAAATGGCCCAACTCATTTATGGTCCGTTAACAGGCCGAAAAGCACACAGGGCCGGGAATTGGCCCAACACTTAAATGGGTCGCTAAAAGGCCAAAACTCAGGTCCGACTACAAATGGCCCAACTGATTTATGGGCCGTCAACAGGTTGAAAGTGACACCGGGCCAGAATTGGCCCAACACTTAAATGGGCCGCTAAAAGGCTGAAACTTAGGTCCGACTACAAATGGCCCATCAGATTTATGGGCCGTCAACAGACTGAAAGACACACCGGGCCGGAAATTAGCCCAACATTTAAATGGGTCACTAAAAGGCCGAAAGATGTACATCTTGAAAATTGGCCCATCCATTAAATGGGCCATTAACAGGCCGAAATCTCATCGGGCCGATATTGAGCCCAAATATGTAGTGGGCTCTTAACGGGCTCGAACTGACGATGGGCTGCAATGGTGTCAAATCTTTAATGGGCCGTTGACGGGCCGAATTGGCACATCTCGTATGGGCCGTGGGCTTAAATGGACCTGACACAAGTAGGCCTTATATGGGCCGGCCTGCTAATTTTTACTGGGCCGGCCTTTTTCATCGGAATGGGCCACTGTTGGGCCGTGCTACGTGTCGACCTATCATAGGCGCCTCCTGTCCAATGAGTGGATGACATCTGTTCCAACGGTGAGGCAACACGTGTTTCCTGCGGCCAATGATGATTTTACACGTGGAAAATCCCCATTGGTCCGGGCTGTTAACGGGTTATCGGATCCAAAACCGGACCCGATAGCTTAACGACATTCCGTTACGGTGGATGCCACGTGTGGGTCACCCTTGACGAAAGCACTTCTGTGACGCATGATTTATTGTCATAGAAGTGGACACTTCCGTGATGATAATTTTGGTAATGTCATGGAACACTTCTACGACAGCACAGGTATGATTATCTTGATTCTGTCATAAAATTGTCATGGATGTACATGCATGACAAAAAACGCGACCTACCGTGACAAACACGTATCATCACGGAAGTGTATTTTTTTGTAGTGCCAAGAGGGATATCTTCCCTCTCTTGGATGCCTCCGCCTTTGGGTCTTTGGAGGCCGCTCTTTTCTTCTTCCTCCCCTTAAGGGGAGAATCGCTCTCTCCCTCCTCCTCCTTTTCGTCTTCACCCCCCTCGTGGGAGGAGAGAGCTTCGGTATCTCTGGACACCACATCCGGAGTACCTTTACGGTGGGGGCCACCTTTGTCCTCCTTGCCCTTCTTCTTGGCCCTCTTCTCTGGCAGCTGGTTCGGCGCCGGGACCAGCATCCCCGTCAGCAACAGATCAGCTGGGTTGTCGGGCAGCGGAGCCGGACACTTGATTCGCTCCGCTTTCTTCGTCCAGCCCTGATCAAGGATAGAAGTCTCAGTATACCCCCTTGATTTATGAACTAAGATATGTTCAAAAACTAAAAGACTTACTGGGGAGGCTGGGTGATCGCAGTCGAGGATGATGTCGTCGGTCGTCTTTGGCCACGACTTCTGGGCCTTCGAAAGAAGCTTCCAGATCTCTTCGTGCGTCATGCCGGAGAATCACTATAGGGTCCGCGGCCCTTCCAGATTTAACTCCCACATATGGAGAGGTCGGCACTGGCAGGGAAGGGTCCAACGGAATAGCATCACCTGGACCATATCGGTAAGACTGGTATTCTTTTCTATAATGTTTTTGATGCGCTTTTGCAGCATCAACGCCTCGTCGGTCGGTCCCCAGTCCAGACCCTTGTTGATCGACGATGCGAGCCGCATCAAGGGTCTGGACTTGAACTCGGGAGGGGCTGCCCAGTTGGCACCACGGGGTTCGGTGATATAGAGCCACTCCTGGTGCCATATCTTGATAGTTTCCATGAAGGCCCCTTTTGGCTAGGTGATATTGGGGAGTTTGCTCACCATCGCACCTCCGCAATCTGCGTGCTGCCCGTCAACCACCTTCGGCTTCAAGTTGAAGACTTTCAGCCATAAGCCGAAGTTGGGGGGAATGCGGAGGAGCGCCTCGCACACGACGATAAACGCCGAGATGTGCAGAAGGAGTTTGGGTCCAGATCATGAAAATCTAGCCCGTAATAGAACATGAGGCCGCGGACAAAAGGGTGAAGTGGAAACCCTAGTCCACGGAGGAAGTGGGAGATAAATACCACCCTTTCGCCGGGCTCCGGAGTGGGGATGACCTGCTTCTTGGTCGGGATCCGGTGTGCAATGTCCGCACCCAGGTACCACACCTCCCGGAGCTCCTTGATGTCCTTCGTCATCAGGGAGGAGGCCATCCACTTGCCTTGAGAGCCTGATCCAGACATGGTTGGAGAGGTTGGTGGCAGTGGGGAAGATCGAAGCTTGGGCGCTCGAGCTCGGGGATGGGAAGCAAGAAGGCGTGGGGTGGGAAAGATGGATCTCTATCTGCTTATGTAGGCCGTGAATGCCAAGCGCCCGCCCCCTGGCCTTAAAACCTCGCCTGTTCCCAATGTGGGTATGCGCCACGGTCGGTTGGATTACCCAAATACCATTAATATGCAATCCCATATTAAGTGAGCATGATCTCTATTTGACAGGATGTGCCAATGAGGTGTGGCCTCGAAACATAGAAAGTGGGGTGTGAAAATGGTTCAAAAATGCCAAAGGGTCAAGTCTGATGCTTCATCAAAAAAGTTCTCAGTAAAAGACACTACTCTTATTTTTTTTATATCCTACCTTCGCGGCTAAGTGTTGTGTTATTGTGAAAAGCCGGATACAATTCTTTTACAGAGGAAAGCCGGCGTGTATTCTTCAAGGAACCTGCCTTGCAATGCCGAAGACAAACTGAATGCCGAATATATCATCATTGAAGACTGGTTCAGGGGTGATTGTGGGAGTCCTGGACTAGGGGGCCCTCAGGCGTCTGGTCTATTAATATGGGCCAGACTATTGGGCCGTCAAGATACAAGACAGAAGATTATCTCTCGTGTCCGGTAGGGACTCCCGTATGCATGGATGGCAAGTATAGGTGTCCGGATATCTTGTTCCTCTCTGGAAAACCGACTTTGTACAACCCTAAGCCCCCCAGTGTCTATATAAACCGGAGGGTAGATCGGAGGCAGGATCACAACATTGCTAGGCTAGCTATTCCAGGGTTAGCCGAATCGATCTCGAGGTAGATCAACTCTTGTAACCCCTATACCCTCGAATATAATCAAGTAGGAGTATGGTTTTACCTCCATTAAGAGGGTCTAAACCTGTGTAAACATTGTGTCCCTTCTCCATAGTAACCATTGATCCTCAGACATACAGCTTGGGCCCCCCTACCCGAGATCTGCCCGTTTTGACACCGACAGAGGGGGTGATGGCAGTATCTGTGGGAGTAAAAAGATGATCTTTGGAAAAGATTGTGCGAACGGTCGATGCAGATAGAACCACGGTTGTACTTGCCCAAGAACCTGGCCCACCACACATAACCCATACTCACGCAGATTGTACCCCTACCTAGTTGGACAGAGAACTAGCTACAACCCTTCTAGCCCAACCCCAACAGATAGTAAGCCAGTTCCAGTTGACACAACACCGTATCCACCACAGAGCACCCAAACATGAGCAGTTAGTAAGGCAACTACAGTGCCCAAAGCATGAGGACGACCACTCTGAACCCCAAGTCAACGCTTAAAGCAGAAGAAGAATTGTTCTCAGGTCAGGTTCCATAGCTATGGTTCATACTCCTTTGCTCTTGCATGACTGTATTTACTCATACCAACTAATTGCAAATTTGAAGGATGCAATTGAAACTCCAATGGCGCAACAGGTATGCTTTAAACCTGTTTCTTTAACATGTTTGCTTTTGTAACTTGCTCTATGCTGATTCCAGTTTCAATAGAATAACCAATTATGTTCTCATGCCATGCACATTACAAGTGTTGTTATTGCTGTGTAGTTTTCCACACTTATAATCTGTCTATGCTACTTTGTCTTAAATATATATGATTTGAACTGTCTCTATCCTTATTTGACAACATAAACTAGAATGATATAGACCATAAAGTGGCCATACTACATAGATATATGTTTGTTTCATGTTGTTATCCTATCCACCTTACTACTGAACTGGTTTACCAAAGTGAGTTTCATATACAGCATGGTAAACCTGTGATGTGTCTGTTTTTCTCTTTAGAATGCAGATAAAATATTGGAGAAGAGTACCCCGTTCTGCAATGGTAAAGGAAGTAATGCAGATAAGGTTCACGATAGTGAGACATCCCTATTGGTCTCAAAGAAAGCTGATAAAAACTATATTGAAGACACTAAGACAACCCCAAAGTCCTATCTTGATGTATTGTTCGAGTTACTTGCTACTATTGCTGGCACCAACTCTTCGAACTCGCTGCCTGAATCAGTTCGGCTTCTTGAGTCTCAACTTCAAGTTGAAATACATCGATCAGATGTTATGCGACAGGAAGCCGAAGGACTAAGGAAGTCCCTGCAGAATTCAGATGCATACTTTGTTGTGAAACAACATGTGCTGGAGGATTTATGCGCCAAACAAGAGAAAGTTAATAAGCTTGCTAAGCATCTTGCCAGCATTATGGGTACCTAGGATATTGTTTCTTGAGCTCTTCTGAAGTGGTTTCAGTTCTGGACTTGTTTAGCTGTGGCGTTTATTTGCACTGGTCGCCAACTTTGACAACCAGTGTATGTGATATGCTGCTCTGTTCCCTATATTTGCACTGGTGGCGAACTTTGATGTCCAGTGGATGTAATATGTGTAATAGTCGTGATATTGTAGCATAAGTTGCTTGCTTATTTATTTCCTTGTTGTCTTGTTTATTTGTTTGCTTGTAGTTAGTGCAGGTCTTTGTCCACGGTTTGCTAGTGGCTGCAATAACCTATTTTTTTAAAACTAGGCCACAATAACCATGGGCTACCTATGTACTATAGTGACCCTGGGCCTCCTATGGGTCATAAAAACAATGGGCCTTCTACGGGCCGTAGAAACAATGGGCCTTCTACGAGCCGTATCATCAATGGGCATTCTACGGGCCAATAACAGACCGCATTATGGGCCGTAAACGGGCTAGAGTTGGAATCATCCATTCATGGGCCGACTATAACGGGCCGTTGTTAATCGGCCGTATTTGATGACGCTATGAAAACAGCCCAACAGATTAACGGGCCACAAACGGGCCGACTGTAACCACGGACTGAATTTGGCCCACAAGTAGAAACGGACAGTTACGGGCCGTCAGTAACCGAATGCTGGAAATGAGCCCAAGAATAAATGGGCCTTGTGAAGGTCGAAAGATAACATGGGCTAGAAACGGCCCAATGGAATAATGGACCATTAATGGGTATAAAGTGATACACTGCCGGGCGTTGGGTGCGACATATGCCAACGGGTGGCTTATCATGGTGGGAGCGAGTAGAACATCGCCGGTGCCTGGAAGCGGGATAAGGCATAGACACAAACGTCGGCATACTTTACCCAAGTTCGGGGCTCTCCTAGGAGATAACACCCCTAGTCCTACTCTGCGGGGTCTCCGCATGATCACTCAGGCACAAGTGATACAATGGTGCTCCTTGAGCTGTGTGCTACAGGTAGAAGGAGGCAGGGCTAGCTCTCTTATTCCTCTAGGGTAGTGGCTAGTTCTAATGGAGTGGGTACCCTTTGCATGGGTGCCCTGGGGGTTTATATAGGCCTACCCCCTAGGGGTACAATGGTAATCTGGCCGGGTGCTGGGCCCGGGTGTCAGTGTCTCTGGTGGCCGGCTTCTCCGCCGGCTGCTGGGGCCCGCCGCCTGGTGGGCCCCGCCGACTGGTCTGGTGCGGAGGCGATAGGACGCTCCCATCGCTGGCGGGTCTGGTTGGTGGCTGTTCACTGTAGCCGTGCTGCTAATGACACAGGCTTGGTCAGCAGAGTGTGGCTACTGTGCCGCCGCCTGGCGGGAGATCACTGTAGCCACACCAGGTCTTATCTGGTTGATGGTGCACTGGCCCCGAGGGAAGGACTGGCCGCCTGCCGGAGGCCGGCCTCCCTCAGGTCCGGCTGGTCTGGCTTCCGCTGTCTTCCGGGCTCTCGCTGCCTGGTAGGGCCCCGCCTGCAGGCCGTACCGGCAGGTCGTCGTGGGGAACAGGACTCCGCCTGTTAGGAGTGACGTCAAGGGGGGAGTGGCAACAGTACTGCACCGTGCAGAGATCTCCGCCTGTACGGGGCACTGTAGCCACGCCAAGCCCAAGATTCGAGGGTGAGGGACTACGCTGTAGCCTCACCCTGTCTTGTCCTCTTGATGAGGGCGCAGACACTGAGGGCGTTGGGTGGCCGCCTGCTAGACGCCGGCCTCTCCGGAGGCCGTCTGCTAGGAGCCGGCCAGTCTTGGTACCGTCTGCTGGTGCTTGGCCGTCTTCGAGCAGCCAGCCGTAAGCCAGCCGGCCACGAGAAGGCGGCGCTTCAGTATGAGGTCTCGCATGGCGAAGCCGGCCCAAAGTCTTGAAAGGCTCGGGGGCTCGGGTGAGGCTACCCGTGGCCCATTACTCCGACAGTAGTCCCCGAAGCCGGTGAGGCTTTGTGGCCGAGGACCGCGAAGTCTCAATGACTTCCCCCTCTTACCAAGCTCTGGGAGGATGCTTGATCCGCCTTGGGACGCGCCGACTGCTGGAGTCGGTTTGACATGGCGGGATCGCTGGCAAATTTTGAACATCAAGGCGGGAAACAGGTGGCGTGCCTGCTAAGCTTCCTAGGCCCGCCACCCGCCATACGCACGCCACGCGGTGCACACCAGCCAGGCCACTCTACCACCCCACACTCCTGATGGGACGCGACAGTGGGCCGGGCCCGCCACTACCGGGCCTCGGCACGCGGGCAGATCCGCTGCAGTCGGGGTGGGCGGTTGCAATTCCCGTGGGCGTTATGGCGCAGTAATTCCACGCAGTAATCGAGGGGTCGTGGGGTCGTGGGCGCAGTTAATCCCATGATCCCACGCCCCGCCCCTTCAGCTTCGCAGCCCGAGGGCTATAATAAGGGGGAGGCAGGGGAGCGACGGAGAACGTGCGCCCTCCTCCCCACACTCTCTTCCTCCTCTCCCTCTTTGCCGCTGTTGTTGCTGCTTAGTGCTCGCTGTGGTGCTACCGCAGTTCACCACTGCTGCGTTTCTCCTTCCCATGCAGCTCCGCTCGAGGCCATGGCGCGCGAGAAGGGCGGCGACTTGGCAGATCGACTGTGATCGAGGATCACCCCACCTTCCTCCGAAACACGCGCTGGATGCCCAACACGGCATTCATGAAGGTGCGGGTGCCGCCGCCGGAGGAGATCTTGCCGGCACCATAGGGGGACGAGCGGGTCATCTTCTGCTCGCACTTCCTCCGCAGCTTCGGCCTCCCGGCGAGCGACTTTCTCCGCTCGTTCATGGACTTCAACCACATCCAGCCGCATCACCTGACGCCCAACACCGTGACGCTTCTCTCCGCCTTCGTCATGGTGTGCGAGGGCTACCTCGGCATCCTCCCCACCATCGAGCGGTGGGGAGCCTTCTTCTATGGCAAGCTGGGTACCTCCGCCAAGGAGACGGCAGCCGAATGCGGCGGCTTCGTCCGTGCATCGGCCGACGAAGAGTAATGCCTTCCCGGTCATCAAGCTGTCACAGTGAGTGAAACTGTGGCAGCAGTCTTACTTCTACGTCGAGAACGTCGACCCGGCGGTCAACTTTATCAACCTGCCGGCCTACGAGGCCGGCCCCCCAGTTGGGCTTTGGCCCAACTGGGGCTACAAACCGAAGCCGGTGTCGGCGGACACAACTGCCACCATCGGCCGGCTCTGGGTGCTCCAGGAGTCGGAGGGTCTCATGGAGTCCGACCTCCTCATCGCCTTCGTCGAGCGCCGGGTTCTCCTGCTTCAAAGCTGCACTCATCCGATCTGTCGGATGAGCGGGCATCGCGACCCAAGCAGGATGTGCACAAAGGAGATGCCGACTACCGAGGTGGCGAGGATTGTGAACAAGATCTCCAAACTTATGGTGTCGGAGGGAGCCTGGCGGTTCGGGAAGCGTCCGTACTCCCGTAACAACCCACCGCCTGCCGTAAGTCTCTTAACTTCTTCTTTTGGACTTTGGCTTTAGTCTTGTTCCTAGGGTGAAACAATTCCTTCTCCGGAGCGTAGATCTATATGTCTATGGCGACGGCCGCCATCATGGGGCCGGGTGGTGACTACCAGCCGGACCGGGAGGTGAGCAACAAGGACAACCCCGACTTGGGGGCGGCCGCCTTGGAGGACGATGCAGCAGGCGGCAGCGACGGAGCAGGCGGATCCGAAGAGGGCGCTGGCGTGGAGACCTGGCCCGATGATGACAATGACGAAGACGAGCCGCGCCCCTCCTGGAGCACCGCTAACACCGGCGCAGGCCTCTCTGCCGGGCCGTTCGCTCGAGGCGGCAAGCGCAAGCAGAAGCAGGGCACCGACCTGTTTAGCAGCACGCCGAAGAAGCCCAAGAACCCGGCCGCGGCGACCAGGCGGAAAGAGGCCGCGGCGAAGGTGGCCAAGTTCCAGAGGCAACCAAAGGTGCCGCCGATGGTGTCAGCGTAAGTGTTCCTCTTACGCTTCCACTTTTTTTTGCCGATCTGGCCTAAAAAACTTCTTTATCTTGCTTTCTTATCTCAGGGACCCTCTCACCCTTGAGAAGTCGGCCGCCGCCTCGGTCATCAGGTCGGCGGAGACCTCCACCACTACCCAGTGAATCGACCCGACCATCGACCTCCAGGAGGCGCAGGAGCGAAACGCGTAGGAGGTGCGCGAGGAACAGGAAGCCGACCGCCTGGTGAAAGCATAGGCTGACAAGGCAGCGGCGTCTGCGGCGAGGAAGCTGGCGCAGGCGGAGGCTGACGCCACGGAGAAGGAGCGGCTTGCAGAGGCCATGCGCCGCCAGGAGCAGCTGCTCGTGACTCCCCTGAACACCACGCCGCCAACAGAATTTGTGGTGACGACTCGGGGAGCCGGCGGCGAGCAGCCGGTCATGGAGAGGGAGGCCATGCCGGACGTCATTGTGCCGCCGCCACCGCCGACCGGTGGAACGGAAGACGGGCAGCCGGCCACCCCGCCGGCGCCACCAGCCGGGAACGAGGTGGTGACAGACCTAACTCCTGAGGTCCGCACACCCGTGCACCGCTGTCTTGCAAAGGCGGCCTCGGCACCGCGACCGCTGGAGGCCGGTGCTGCGAGTTCGTCGGTCCCCGACACCGAGGCGACCAGCGCCGCGCCCGCCGGCTGGGTACACGGAGGCGGGACAGGGGCCTTGAACCAGGCAGCCCTCAACGTCCAGACCAAGCTCTAGGCCGAAGCCGAAGCCCTCAAGCGATGCAACGAGGCGTTCCTGGATTCGCGGGCAGCCATCCCAGTAAGTTTCTTGCTTCTCTTTTTTTGACCTTCTTGCTTCCTATGTGGGGGCGCGCCAGCGCACCCACTGGGTGTAGTCCCCAAGTTTCGGGCCGACTACTGAGCAGGCGGTCCGGAACTTTAACTTGCAAGCATCAAATGCCAACTTCATCTGACATCCCTCTTGCAGGATTACCACAATCCTCACGCGGCCACCTTCAACTCCGTAGTCCAGGAGCTGGAAAAGCAGACCGCCAACTTGTCCAAGAGCCGGAGTAAGTTTTTGACTTTCTTCCTTCACAGGGCCGCACTGGCGCACCCGCGGGCTCTAGTCCCCGAGATTCGGGCCGACTACTAAGCAGTCGGGCCGGATCTTTCCAGTGACTTTATGTTTGTTGATTACTTTATCTCTGCGGGGGCGTGATAGCGGACCCGCGGGCTGTCGTCCCCAAGATTCGGGCCGACTGCTGAGCAGTCAGGCCGGATCTCCCCGGCAACTTCATCCCTTCTTTGTTGATTGATTGACGCTCTTTTCTTCCTCCCCTTTTTGTAGAGGCCAACATCGCCTTGCAGCAGCAGCTGGGCAAAGCCAACACCGCACTACGCGGCAAGGAGGCGGAGTGCAGCTGTATGACCTTGAAGTATGTCTAGAGGGGGGCTGATTAGACTACTTGACCAATAAAAACTTAAACTCTTCCCACTTTTAGAGTTTGGCAGATTTTAGCTATTTTAGGACAAGTCAAGCAATCATCATACAATTCAAGCAAGCATGCAAAGAGTGTATAGGCAGCGGAAATTAAAGCATGCAACTTGCAAGAAAGTAAAGGGAAGGGTTTGGAGGATTCAAACGCAATTGGAGACACCGATGTTTTTGGCGTGGTTCCGATAGGTGGTGCTATCGTACATCCACGTTGATGGAGACTTCAACCCACGAAGGGTAACGGCTGCGCGAGTCCACGGAGGGCTCCACCCATGAAGGGTCCACGAAGAAGCAACCTTGTCTATCCCACCATGGCCATCGCCCACGAAGGACTTGCCTCACTTGCGATAGATCTTCACGAAGTAGGCGATCTCCTTGCCCTTACAAACTCCTTGGTTCAACTCCACAATCTTGTCAGAGGCTCCCAAGTGACACCTAGCCAATCTAGGAGACACCACTCTCCAAGAAGTAACAAATGGTGCGTTGATGATGAAATCCTTGCTCTTGTGCTTCAAATGATAGTCTTCCCAACACTCAACTCTCTCTCATAGGTTTTGGATCTGGTGGAAAGAAGATTTGAGTGGAAAGCAACTTGGGGAAGGCTAGAGATCAAGATTCATATGGTAGGAATGGAATATCTTGGCCTCAACACATGAGTAGGTGGTTCTCTTTCAGAAATGGTAAGTTGGAAGTGTAGGTTCGTTCTGATGGCTCTCTCCACGAGTGAAGAGGAGGTGGAGGGGTATATATAGCCTCCACACAAAATCTAACCGTTACACACAATTTATCAAACTCGGAGGGACTGAATCGTTAAACTCGGTGAGACCGATTTGGTAAAACTAGTGACCGTTAGTGATTTTCGGTGGGACTGACATGCATCTCGATGAGACCGATTCGGTTAGGGTTAGGGCATAACGTAATCTCGGTGAGACCGATTACACAAACTCGGTGAGACCGATTTGGTAATAAGCTTTCCAGAGAGTTGGTCAGGTAAACTCGGTGGGACCGATTTGTCTTTTTGGTGAGACCGAAATGTTACAGAAATGTTACAGTGGCTATGACTTTTGGAATCGATGGCGCCGGATTGGAAGAATCGGTGTGACCGATTTTGGCTTTAGGTTTAGGTCATTTGTGAATGTGGGAAAGTAGTTGAGGGTTTTGGAGCATATCACTAAGCACATGAAGCAAGAGGCTCATTAAGCAACACCTCATCCCTTCTTGATAGTATTGGCTTTTTCTATAGACTCAATGTGATCTTGGATCACTAAAATGTAAAATGAAAAGTCTTGAGCTTTTGAGCTTGAGCCAATCCTTTGTCCTTAGTATTTTGAGGGATCCACTTTCATCATCCATGCCATGCCATTCATTGAGCTTTCCTGAAACAATAGTCTTGGAATTGCATTAGCTCAATGAGCTATATGTTGTTATGAATTACCAAAGCCACCTAGGGATAGTTGCACTTTCAGCAGCAAGCTGGCCGAGGAGCGTGACCGACTGGTCACTCAGCTCGCGGAGTAGTCAGAGGCCCTCAAGACGGCTCAGAGGGAGGCGAAGACGAAGGAGACTGACCTCCTTGCTGAGTTCGAGATCGAGCGCTCCACCTAGGCTGACAAGGAGGCGCAGATAACTGCCTGCTTCAGCAGCATCGAAGACTCGGTCGATGGTAAGCCTCTTCTTCTTTTCTTTCTTACGTTCGAGTCATCGGTCCTTATTTAGGCCCACCGCCAGCTTCTAACCTTTGGCTTTTCTTGCCCCTTATTCGAGCAGAATTCTTCCCAGGCCACTCTCTCGCTGCGAACCAGATCATCGAGGCCAAATGCTAGGAGCGGAGGGCGGAAGGCGTACAAATTGCCGCTGACATGCCCGGACCCTTAACGAGCAGCTCCTCAGCATCCAGGCCCGCCTTCGGCCTGCCCATCAGATGCTGCGCCGCCTTCAGCGCGTCGGGGCCCAGGCGATCTCCGCTCTCTGGCCAGCCGTGCAGGCTCCCCGCACTCCCAGTCGGACTACCGGCTGGCTGGAGGTGGCAGCCGGCCGCCTGGAGGCCTGGAAGGGTTCTGTAGCCCGGGCTGGAGTGCGTCGTGTCCTGGAGTTTGTCAAGGCATGGTACCCTGGGCTGGATCTAGCCCAGCTGACCACATTTCGACTGGAGGCACAGGAGGAGCTGGTGGCGGTGGAGGCCGACCTTATCAGCAGGGCGGCGGTGATCGCCGACTATACTGACACCCGCGTCTTTATCCCGTAAGTGGTTGAAGAAGGCGCCGAAGCGCCACTAGAGTGGCTCGGGTTGAACCCGGAGGACAGCGAGGATTCAGCTGAGGTGATCGACTCCAACGATGAAGGGGAGGAGGAGGAGGAGGAGGAGGAGGAAAGCGAGGAGGACGCACCGGAAGACGGAGCGGATGGACAGCCTCAACCTGACCGGGCCTCGAGTAACGACTCGTGCTCTAAAGCACCGACTGTTGCAGGAGGCGGCCAGGCGGAGACCGATCAGCCGCCCGTTCCACTGATGGACGTTGCCGACTCTGCCGTCCATTGCCCCAACTGGCACCGCCGACTCCTTGGTCCAGCCGGAGCCTTCCGCTGCACCAACCGGCACCGCCGACTCCACCGTCCAGCCGAAGCCTTCCGCTGCCCCTTAGGGTGTTATCTTTTTCTTCTTCTGCTCACTAGTCTGGACAACTTGATTAAATTTGGACAATTCCACCAGCGGGGTGTATATCAAACTCTATTGAATGCTGGCCAATGGGCCATTATCTATGTAAATATTTTGTCGCAATTCATGCTTTGCTTTGCCGGCTTCTGACTTTTCTTGCTTTGTGCTCCTTGCTTTTTTCCTTTGCAGCCCTCCCTTGGCTATCCTTTTGCCAGCCAAACAGCCGCTCTGCGGACTGTGGCTTGGTCAAGTACTTAGCTCTTTGTGGGAGGGCAAGTACTTAGCCGTTTGGGGTGTCGGCAAGGAGCGCAGAAGCCGGCCGGCCGGCTGCTCGGCAGCCGGCTGAAAAGGCGGGATGCCGGCCTCGGCTATATGCGTTCTTTCCTTAGCTATTTTTCATGTGGGCATTGTTTTGCAACCCCTGCCCGCCGTATAGTCGGTCTGCGAGCCATGGCTTCTAACAGGGGAAGTTTTTTGGTGCTGACACACTACTTTTCTGCCTGTAGGAGGCGGCATATAGCAGAAGACGGCGAGCCTCCCGGCCAACTGGTTGAACCCGGTGCCAGGCGGAATAATAAAACAACACACACTCATAGGCATAACACTTATCATATAGATAAAAGAGGGTAGTCCCCGAGCTCTTCTCGGGGGACCCGGAGTCTTCGTACTTAATACAAAAGGTAGCGTGATACAAACTGCTTTCAACTGTAAAATCTTCAGAGGAGGTTTGCGTTCCATGGCCACTCCGTCTCCTTGCCCGAGTCATCTCTTTTGCGTGCTCTGGGCTTCTGAGCGTCGATCAGATAGTAGGAATCGTTGCCCAGCACCTTGCTGATGATAAAAGGGCCTTCCCAAGGTGCCGAGAGCTTGTGCTAGCCGGTTGTTCGCTGGATCAGCCAGAGCACAAGGTCTCCCTCTTGGAAGGATCTTGGCTTCACCTTGCGGTTGTAGTATCAGCGCAGACTCTGCTGGTAGATGGCAGACCAGCTGAGTGCCAACAGCCGGCCCTCCTCCAGCAGGTCGACGCCGTCTTCTCGTGCCTCCTTGGAGTCTGCCTCGGTGTACTTGGTGACTCATGGGGAGTCGAACTCTATGTCCGTCGGGATGACGGCTTCAGCGCCGTAGACGAGGAAGAAGGGCGTGAAGCCGGTCGACTTGTTCGGAGTTGTGCGCGGGCTCTAGAGGACGGCCGGCAACTCATCATGCTAGCAGCCGGCCGAACGCTCTAGAGGTTCGACCAGTAGGGGCTTGATGCCGGACAGAATGATGTCGTTTGCTCGCTCTACTTGGCCGTTTGACTACGGATGGGCAACAGACGCCAAGTCCAGTCTGATGCCCTGTGTCGCGCAGAAACAAGCCAAAGCTTTTTTGGCGAAGTTTGTACTATTGTCGGTGATGATGCTATGTGGTATGCCGTACCGAGTGGTGATGTCGGTGATGAAAGTCACAGCAGTCGGCCCATTCTGCTTCTTGATTGGCTTTGCCTCTATCCACTTGGTGAACTTGTCCACAGCAACAAGTAGATGAGTCATGCTGCCACGAGCCGTCTTGAATGGCCCCACCATGTCCAGCCCCCAAACAGCAAAGGGTCAGGCAATGGGGATGGTCTTGAGTGCAGAAGCTGGTAAGTGTGGCTTGGAGCGGAACTTCTGACACCCTTTGCATGTCTGGACCAACTCTTTGGCGTCTTCTAGAGCAGTCAGCCAGAAGGAACCATGGCGGAAAGATTTGGCAACAAGTGATCTTGAAGCCGTGTGGTGACCACATTTGCCTTGGTGGTTATCTTTGAGGATTGCTTGACCCTGGTCCGGCTCCATGCAGCGCTGGTACACACCAGTGACACTGCACCGTACCAGCCCTTTGTCGACTATGGTGTAAGTAGTTGCCCGCCTTTGCACTTGTCGGGCTAGAATCTCATCAGTCGGCAGCTCTTTGTTCACCAGAAAGTTGAGGATGGGTTGTGCCCATGAAGGCGCTGCTATTTCTTCAACTGTCACTGCTGCAACTTGTACAAGGGCGGTTGGTCCGGGAGGCGGCGGGTCGGAGTTGGCTGCCGCCTGCTGTGTTGAAGAAGTCCCCGGGCCAACTGCTGCAGTCCCCGGGCCGGGCTCTGAAGTCCCCGGGCTGGGTGCGACGACTACAGTCCCGGGGCCGCCTTCCGAAGTCCCCGCACCGGCTTCTAGGTCCCTTAAGTCGTATCCGACTACTTCAGGAGGGGCCGACATGAAGATGGAGTCAGACTCTGGTGATGGCTTGACAGACGGCTTAAGGAGGCGCTGTAAGGCGACGCCGGCTGGTATCACTTGCCGGGTGGAGCCTATCCGTGGCAAGGCATTTGCTTGCTTGTTGTCATTTCTTGGCACGTGGAGGAACTCGCACCCGTCAAAATATCCACTGAGTTGCTGTACGAGGAAGCGGTAGCTTGCCATATTTGCGTCCTTGGCGTCCCAGTCTCCTGACGACTGCTGGACCACCAAGTCGGAGTCACCATAGCACAGGATCCGGCGAATGCCGAGTTCCTTGGCAAGACGGAGCCCGTGTATGAGTGCCTCGTACTCAGCTACGTTGTTGGAAGCAGCAAAGTGGATTTGCAGCACATATCTGAGCTTGTCGCCTTTGGGAGAGGTGAGGATGATGCCGGCTCCCAGACCGGTGCACATTTTTGAACCATCAAAGTGCATCTGCCAATGGGTAGAGTCTTGCGCTGGCGGCAAGTATTGGGTCTCGACCTAGTCGACGAGGAAGTCGGCCAAGTCTTGTGACTTGATGGTGGTGCGAGGCTGGTAGTAGATGGTGTAGGGGGCCAGATCAATGGCCCATTTGGCCACTCGGCCTGAGGCATCTCAGCTTCCAATGATCTCAGCAAGCATAGTAGTGTAGACAACAGTAATTTGGTGCTCTTGAAAGTAAGGCTTCAACTTCTTGGCGGCAAAATGCACACCATAGCACATCTTCTGATGGTAGGGGTTGTTTTGCTTGGAGGCGGACAATACTTCACTCAAGTAATACACTGGCCTCTGGACCGGCAATGCTCTGCCCTCCTCCTTGCGTTCTACTACTATGACTGTGCTGACCACCCAACTGGTGGCGCTGATGTAAAGGAGCATGGGCTCTTTCTCAGTCGGAGCCGCCAAGATAGGCGGGGTGGTCAACATCTTCTTGAGCTGGAGAAAAGCCTCGTCCACCTTGTTGTTCCACTCGAAAAATGTGGTCTTCTTCATGAGCTGGTAGAGGGGAAGAGCCTTCTCGCCCAGCCGACTGATAAAACGGCTTATTGATGCCAGGCAGCTGGTGAATTTTTGCACGTCCAGCAGTCGGGTGGGCACCTCCATCTTCTCAATGGCCTTGATTTTCACAGGGTTGCACTCTATGCCGCGCTCTGAGACCAGAAAGCCGAGAAGCTGGCTGGCTGGCACTCCAAAGACGCATTTCTCCGGGTTGAGCTTGATTTGGAATCGGCACAGGTTCTCAAAAGTCTCCTTGAGGTCTTCCAGCAGCATGCCGTGCTTCTTCGTCTTTACCACCACATCATCCACATAGACATGGGCATTTCTGCCGAGTTTCTTGAGGAGACACTTCTGCATGCAACGCTGAAACATGGCGTCGACATTTCGCAAGCCAAACATCATGGTCAGGTAGTAGAAGGCTCCAAATGGCATGATGAAGGAAGTCTTCAGCCTGTCGGCCGGGTTCAGCTTTATCTGATGGTACCCTGAGTACGCATCCAAAAAACTCAACAGCTCGCATCCTGCTGTGGAGTCTATCACTTGTTCAATTCTTGGCAGGGCGAAGGGATCTTTTGGGGCAAGCTTTGTTGAGGCTAGTATAATCAATACACAAGCGCCACTGCTTCTTTTTCTTCAGCACAAGAACTGGGTTGACCAACCACTCTAGAAAGAATACTTCCATGATTAAGCCGGCTGCTAGAAGCCGGGCTATCTCTTCTCCAACAACTCTTCTCTTCTCTTTCGACATGCGGCGCAAGGGCTGCCTGACCGGCTTGGCATCAGGTCAGACATGTAACTTGTGCTTGGCGGTATCCGTCGGAACACCCGGCATGTCTTTGGGAGACCATGCAAAGATGTCCCGATTCTCACGGAGGAAATCGATGAGCTCGCTTTCTTATTTCCTGTCAAGGTTCGCACCTATGACAGCGTGCCTCTCCGGGTGTTCAGGGTCCGAGGGTATCTTCTTTGTTTCCTTCGCCAGTTTGAACGAGCCCTCAACTTCCGACTCCTTGGGGATGGGTGACATTTCTGTCTTCTTGCCTACCATTGCCACAACCCAGTCAAGTAGCCGCTTCTTAGCTGCAATCACAAGGGACTCGGCCAGTCGGCTGCTGTCCGCAGTGCAAGCGGATGACTTCTTGTAGTCTCTGACTATGGTCAGGATCCCCTTGGTACTCGGCATCTTCATCTTGAGGTAAGCATAGTGGGGGACCGCCATGAACATGGCCAGGGCAGGCCGGCCAAGCAGCGCAGGGTAGGCGCTCTCAAGGTCCACCACTTCAAACCAAACTGGCTCATGGCGGAAGTGATTCTTGTCTCCGAAGAGAACATCAATTTTTTCTTGACGATTGGTGGGCAGGAAAGGCTAGGGACTATGCCATGGAATACAGTCTGAATGGGGTGGAGCTGCTTCTGCTTGATTCCCAACTTCTCCATTGTGTCACGGTACAGGATATTGATGCTGCTGCCGCCATCTATCAGGACTCTAGAGAAACGAGCTGCCCGCCTCTCCGTTGCAAAGGTAGCATCTAGGACCAGGGCATAGGAACTAGGGGAGGGCATCACCTCCGGGTTGTCGGCCCTGCTCCAACTGATGGGCTTTTCAGACCAATGCATGAATTCTGGAGTATCTGAGGCCACTGCCTGTACTTCTTGTTGTTCCTGTCGTCTACTGTGTCTGTCATCGGCCACAATGGTGAACACAATGTAGGCTCCGTGCTACTCTAGATACTCGTCTTGTATAACACCGACTGGCCGAACCACCGGCTGCTGGGGCGGAGGAGGCGGCGGGCTGGCTGGGGAGGAGGCAGGAGTCCATCTCCCTTGGCGATTCTGGTGAGCCAATGACACTTCCGAGTGGTGTGGTTGGACGGCTTTTCACCACTATGGAACTTGCAGGGCGCATCAAGGGTCTGCTCGTAATAGAAGGTGGGCAACCAATTGGGCCTGCCGCCCCTCTGATGCTTGGGCGTTGGCTGACCTTCCGGCTGCTGGTCTTCGACTGTCGCCACCTGCCGGCTGGTGGAAGCCGGCTGGGTGGCCTTTTGCTTGTTGTCGCTGGGATGCTGTCGCCGACTGGTGTCACCAGTCGGAGTCCGAGGAGCCTGAGGCGCCACCTTGCAGGATGCATCAACTAGGATTTCCGCCTTCATGGAGGAGTCAGCCGTGCCATGTTTGTCGGTGATGATTAGCAGTTCGTCGAGAGTTGCAGGCTCATTGCAGAGAAGTCAGTGCTTGTGGAGGGTGCCTTCTCGGCACCCGGCGGTGAAGTACTCGATTGCCTGCACCTCGTGCACGCCTTCGCAGGAGTTGCGCAGCTTGGCCCAGCGCGTGAGGTAGTCGCGAGTCAATTCGCTGGGCCCCTGGACGCGCAAGGAGAGTTGTTGGGGCTTGGGAGGCCGCTTGTACGTACTGGTGAATTTGCGGATGAAGGCTTCCGTGAATTCAACCCAACTGTTCATGCTGCTGGGCTTCAGGATGTTAAGCCACGTCCAGGTTGTGCCTTGAAGCATGAGCGGGACTTACTTCACTGCAACACGCTTGTTGCCGTTTGCTATACTGACGGCCGTGGAGTAGTCAACCAGCCAGTCCTCCGGCTTCACGAAGCCGGTGTACTTGGGCGTATCTCTTGGGAGTGTGAACCCTTTGGGGAAAGGCTCATCTCGGATTTGTGGGCCGAAAAAGGCGGTCCCAATGCATCTTCTTCTTCTAACGCCAGGGATTGGTTGAGATGGTCGATCCGATGGCGGGCGTCGTTCTCTCCGACTCCTTCTCGATGGCCAAGGCGGTCGCCGAGTGTCGGGTGTGTGACAGGCGGCGGAGTGGGATGCCTTTCTCCACGAGGCAAAGGGGGAGGCGGGTCGCCTCGCCGCTCCACCGCTCGAGGGCGGCCGTCTTCGTCACGCTCAATGGAGAGGCGAGTCCGGTTGCGGCTAGCAGCCGCTCCTTGCCTCTTTTTCCGCGGGCACCACTAGTCGACGTCCGGGATGTCGCGCCGTGGTCCTTGCGAAGGGGCGGTTCGTCGTTCCGCCAGACGGGCACTTTGGCGCGGCAGCCAACTTCGTCTTGCGCGGCCGTGTCTAGGAGCTGCTGGACTTGCTCCGTCATGTGGCGACGCTCGTCGCCATCGTACTTGTCCAGCTCATCCGTCACCGCCTAGGCGGCCCGGATGTTCTCCGCTGGCATGGCGTAGACGGGGCGTTCCGCCCTGAACATGCTGGCTATGGCCGCGCCACGCTGCCGGATTGAGCCGATGCGGCTAGGCCCCTCAGGGGCCGGCGTGCCACCAACGGCCCGGTCCATCTCGCGCCGGTAGGCGTCCGAGAGGCGTCGCATGCTGGCCAGTCGGCCAGCGCTCTCGAGGAGTTGGACGCGGTGTGCTTCCAGCGTCTCAGCGTCTGCGTCTTCTGGGATGGGCGCTGACAGATCTCGCAGCACCGCATCGAGTGGGTCTCGAGCGCCTTCATCCGATCGCTCGCCATTGTTGATGACAAGCACCTCCGTGACGGTGCTCCCGCCGCTGTGCTCGCAAGGAGGCGGCTCGTCGTAGACCACCATGTTAGTGGGGAACGCATCAAGCGACGCCATATCGGAGTCGGCGATCATCGGGTCGGTGGAGCCGACAGACTCCAGGTCCACAGCAGGCTCGCTGGTGACGTGAAGCTGGTCGAGGAGGCTGACGAGGCGGCTCTCGGGGCAGCCGGTGCCCGTGTCGGAGGCCGGCTCGTCGGAGAGGTGGATCTCGCCAACAAGGTCGGCGAGGCAGCTCGCCGCGCAGGCGATCTCCGCGCCATGCAGCGCGTCGAGGCTGACGCCGTCGGGCGTGCTGGGCTGGCTTCGCTCGCTAGGAAGGAACAAGGTTTCCGTCCAGAGAAGGTCTCCGGGAGACGGTGCACCTCGCCCCACGGTGGGCGCCAAATGTCGGGGGTTGGGTGCGACATATGCCAACTGGTGGCTTTTCATGGTGGGAGCGAGTAGAACGTCGCCGGTGCCTGGAAGCGGGATAAGGCGTAGACACGAACGCTGGCGTACTTTACCCAGGTTCGGGGCTCTCCTAGGAGATAACACCCCTAGTCCTGCTCTGCGGGGCTCCGCATGATCACTAAGGCACAAGTGATACAATGGTGCTCCTTGAACTATGTGCTAGAGGTAGAAGGCGGCAGGGCTAGCTCTCTTCTTCCTCTAGGGTAGTGGCTAGTTCTAATGGAGTGGGAACCCTTTGCATGGGTGCCCTGGGGGGTTTACATAGGCCTACCCCCCAGGGGTACAATGGTAATCTGGCCGAGTGCTAGGCCCGGGTGTCAGTGTCTCTGGTCGCCGGCTTCTCCGCCGGCTGCTGGGCCC
Organism: Triticum dicoccoides; assembly: GCF_002162155.2. Classification (NCBI taxonomy): domain Eukaryota; kingdom Viridiplantae; phylum Streptophyta; class Magnoliopsida; order Poales; family Poaceae; genus Triticum; species Triticum dicoccoides. Next base: position 439,011,684 of record NC_041391.1, on the reverse strand, counting down.
CGCCGCCTGGTGGGCCCCGCCGACTGGTCTGGTACGGAGCCGACAGGCCGCTCCCGCCGCTGGCGGGTCTGGTTGGCGGTTGTTCACTGTAGCCGTGCTGCTAATGACGCAGGCTTGGTCAGCAGAGTGTGGCTACAGTCCCGCCGCCTGGTGGGAGATCACTGTATCCACACCAGGTCTTATCTGGTTGATGGCGCACGGGCCCCGAGCGAAGGACTGGCCGCCTGCCAGAGGCCGGCCTCCCTCAGGTCCGGCTGGTCTGGCTTCTGCCTTCTTTTGGGCTCTCGCTGCCTGGTAGGGCCCGCGCCTGCAGGCCAAACCGACATGTCGTCATGGGGAACATGACTTCGTCTGTTAGGAGTGACGTCAAGGGGGGAGTGGCAACTTTGCTGCGCCGTGCGGAGATCTCCGCCTGTACGGGGCACTGTAGCCACGCCAAGCCCAAGATTCGGGGGTGAGGGACTACGCTGTAGCCTCACCCTGTCTTGTCCTCTTGATGAGGGCGCAGACTCTGAGGGTGTTGGGTGGCCGCCTGCTAGACGCCAGCCTCTCCAGAGGCCGTCTGTTAGGAGCCGGCCGGTCTTGGTACCGTCTGCTAGCGCTTGGCCGTCTTCAGGCAGCCGGCCGTAAGCCAGCCGACCACCAGAAGGCGGCGCTTCAGTATGAGGTCTCGCATGGCGAAGCCGGCCCAAAGTCTTAAAAGGCTCGGGGGCTCGGGTGAGGCTACCCGTGGCCCATTACTCCGACATACACTGTTCATTACGGGCCAGTTTCACCACGGGCCGTTAATGGGCCAAGAGTTATGAAGGGACTCATATGGGCTGAAAGATGTCATGGGCCATACATGGGCCGGAAGTTAAAATGGGCTAGAATCATATTGGACGGCCCAGATGACGCTACTGGACCTAATTCAGATAGGCCTTAACGGGCCCTGAGTTAGTGGGCTCTAAATGGGCTATATGCGAACATGCCGTTAATATGCTTTTCATGGGCCGGCCCGCTACCTTTTGACCATGTCAAACAGGCCAGCCTTTTCATGGGAATGGGCCTCTGTTGGGCCGTGCCACGTGTCGACGTATCATAGGCGCCTTCGGTCGAAAGAGTGGAGGACATCTGTCCCAACGGTGAGCCAACACATGGTTCCTCTGGCCAATGAGAAATTTACACATGGAAAATCCCCATTGGTCGTGGCTATTAGAGGGTTATCGAATCCAAAACCGGACCCGATATCTTAACGATGACCCATTACAGTGGATGCCACGTGTCAGTCACCCTTGACGAAAGCACTTCTATGACGCGCGATTTATCTTCATGGAAGTGGACACTTCCGTGATCATAATTTTGGTAATGTCATGGAATACTTCTACGACAGCACATGTATGACTATCTTGATTCTGTCATAAAATCATCATGGATGTACATGCATGACAAAAAACATGACCTACTATGACAAACACATATCATCATGGAATTGTATTTTTTTTGTAGTGGTGCCTGCCGCTGCTGCACCTTCAGCGACGCTCACCTCGAACGCCCTCTGCCGCTCTAGACGATCCCTCTCAAAGCGGCTGGACTGCTCGTAGATCTCCTAATTCCTCGCCTCTGTGTCAGTGTGTGCCGCGGTCACGGCGGCGCTAAGGCTCTTTCCATGCTCGACGAGGCACTCCTCCTCCTCCCGCAGGAATTTGATGTAGCGCACAAGGTCGCTGCCGCATGTGTGGGCCTCCACCTCCGCCTCCCTCGTTCGGGCGGCGTTGGCGGAGCGGGTGATGATCCCGACGGTCGACAGTGGGCTGGTGGGCCACGGCGGCTGACAATGGGGTGGCGGCCACAACTGCCACCTCCCGCCTTCGGGTCGTGGTGGCGGAGGCGGAGATGGCCACGGTTGCCGGCAGTGAGGTGGCGTCCACGATGGCCACCTCCCGCCTTCGGGCCGCGGTGGTGGAGCGAGCGATGGCCCTGGCTTTCGATGGAGTAGTTGCAGCAACAGCTACCAAAGGGCACCGATGGCCGAGCGTGTGGTGGGTCTCTCATGCACACCCAACAGGGATGCCACGCGCCCTACACTACGCCGGTGACTACCTCGCCGCCGCGATGTAGCCTCCCAGCTGGAGCTGTTGTCTGATGGCGATGGAGTGGCCAAGCGATGACGATAGATCGGTGCCATTGGCGATTGTGGGAGAAGAACACGAGAGAAGCTACAGGGAGGGAGGGGAAAATGTGATGCAGTACTCGCCGACTATGAGGGTTTATATAGTAGGCTGGTAAGTATTGGGATTTTGGGGTATTTCACCGAGTCGGGCAGGAAGCTTGCGCAGGAACCTGCACGGTTGTGCAGGAACGGGCTCAACAACGTTTGGCAAAAAGAACACCCTCACACGACTGCTCAAGCTTGCGCTCAAACAGTCTGCGGCAGGCCAGCAACGGTGTGACAAGACGTGCGAGAGGAGGACGAAAGGACACGTACACATACGTTTAATAAAAAAAGTTTGCGATTTGTTGATTTTATTTGGACTTGAGAAATAGTCCATGTTTTAGGATTTCTTTTTCTAACATTTTGATGTATTATATGCCTATATAAAGTTTTTATTTATTTTCAGTTTTCTTTCTTTTGTTCTCTGTTTCTTATTCAAGAAAATGGCCGAAGGCCGCAGCCTAGTGGACCCTATCTCTCTCCCAATGGCCCAGCTGGCCGAGCAGCTCGCTCCCGCGCCCGAAACTTCTTTGCACTAGTCGCCCGATATCCCTTGCTCGTCTCTGTTGACACCGACAGGTGGGACCCGCATGTCATCTCCCACCTTTGTCTCTTTGTTTTGTGTTCATCACGTACACAGAGCCCTGATCCCAAATCTCGCCCGATTCGATCCGTTTGTTGCCCCTCGTGCAAGCCCGACCCCTATAAATAATGCCCTACTCCTCCTCCTCCTCCTCCTATTTTTCAAAAAATCTCAATATCTTGTGCCCCAGAGCCTCACCTCGATCTCGCCGGAGTTCCGCCTCCAGGAGCTCCTGTCACCAACCAAGTCTGCCGCCACTAGAGGTTTCCCGAACCCCTGTTTTCCTCTGCCCGCTCTTGCCAGACACGCCACTGCTCCAGCCATTCGCCACCATCGCCACAGGCCGCCCATGAAGCTCACGAGTTCACACCCGAGTTTGCCTTCATGTTCCGCACCCCGTTCGACCCTTCCCCGAGTCCGGCGACCACCAGGACGAGTGCCACGACCACATTCGAACGACGACGTGGTCGTTGATACGTCTCCGTCGTATCTATAATTTTTGATTGTTCCATGCCAATAGTCTTCAAGTTTCATATACTTTTGGCAACTTTTTATACTATTTTTGGGACTAACATATTGATCCAGTGCCCAGTGCCAGTTCCTGTTTGTTGCCTGTTTTATGTTTCGCAGAAAACCCATATCAAACGGAGTCCAAACGGGATAAAAATGGAAGGAGAAGTATTTTGGAATATTTATGATTTTTGGGAAGTAAAATCAACGCGAGACGGGGCCCGAGGGGGCCAGGAGATAGGGGGGCATGCCCCAGGGAGGCAGGCACGCCCTGGACTCTCCTCGTCCCCCCGTAAGGCAGTTGATGCTCTTCTTTTGGCGCAAGAAAGCTAATTTTATGAGAAAGATCTGGGCGAAAGATTCACCCCAATCGGAGTTACAAATCCCCGGATATAAAAGAAATGGTGAAAGGGCAGAATCTGAGGACGCGGAAACAGAGAGATAGATCCAATCTCGGAGGGGATCTCGCCCCTCCCACGTCATGGGAGCCAAGGACCAGAGGAGAAACCCTTCTCCCATATAGGGAGGAGGTCAAGGAAGAAGAAGAAGAAGAAGGGGGCCTCTCTCCCCTTGCTTCCGTTGGCGCCGGAGCGCTGCCGGGGGCCATCATCATCACCGCGATCTTCACCAACACCTCCATCATCTTCACCAACATCTCCATCACCTTCCCCCATCTATATTCAGCGGTCCACTCTCCTGCAACCCGCTGTACCCTCTACTTGAACATGGTGCTTTATGCTTCATATTATTTTCCAATGATGTGTTGCCATCCTATGATGACTTAGTAGATTTCCGTTGTCCTATCGGTGATTGATGAATTGCTATGATTGGTTTGAGTTGCATATTTTATTATTGGTGCTGTCCTATTGTGCCCTCCATGTCGCACAAGTGTGAGGGATTCCCGCTGTAGGGTTTGCAATATGTTTATGATTTGCTTATGGTGGGTGGCGTGAGTGACAGAAGCACATACCCGAGTAAGTAGGCTGTTTGCATATGGGATAAAGGGGACTTGATACTTTAATGCTATGGTTGGGTTTTACCTTAATGAATCTTTAGTAGTTGCGGATGCTTGCTAGAGTTCCAATCATAAGTTCATATGATCCAAGAATAGAAAGAATGTTAGCTTATGCCTCACCCTCAAATAGAATTGCAATAGTGATTATCGGTCTAGTAACGTAGTCAGTTGCTCAGGGCAATTCCACAACTCCTACCACCACTTTTCCACACTCGTTATATTTACTTTATTGCATCTTTATCTAAACAGCCCCTCGTTTATATTTACATGCTCTTTATTATCTTACTAACCTATCCTATCACACCTACAAAGTACTTCTAGTTTCATACTTGTTCTAGGTAAAGCGAACGTCAAGCGTGCGTAGAGTTGTATCGGTGGTCGATAGAACTTGAGGGAATATTTATTCTACCTTTAGCTCCTCGTTGGGTTCGACACTCTTACTTATCAAAAACTGTTGCGATCCCCTACACTTTTGGGTCATCAAGACCTTTTTCTGGCGCCGTTGCCGGGGAGTCATAGCGTGGGGTTAATATTCTCGTGTGTGCTTGTTTGCTTTATCACTAAGTAATTTTTATTTGTTGTTCTAAGTTGTTCTCTATCTTTAGTTATGGAAATGGAACACGAAATACCAAAAAAATTAGGTGTACTTGCTGCTCATGGAGATGGGGAACCTCCTAAAACCCTCGATGATTGTTATGTGAAAGATATTATGTACTACTTTAATAATCCTTAGAAAACCCCATTCAACTATGTTATGGGAGTAACGTTGGATCAACGTGAATACTTTAGGGATTATCACTTGACACAAAAAGGGAAATTGTTATGGGATCAAATTTCTATGTTGCGCTGGTATGCTCGTCAACTATGTGTGATACATGATTATACTTGTTGCTCTAGGATGAAGGCTCCACCCCTTCCCTTTTCATGCAAATTCAATGATAATGAAACCTTAGATTCTTATGCTAATGGTAGATATGATTACTATGATGTTGAACAAATTGAAGAATTTGTTGCTTTTAAGGCTGCTTATGAAATTGAATCTTTGTTTGAAAAGTATGAAGCTTTTGATGATGATGTTTATAGGCATGAAAATCTTGCTATACTTAGATATTGCTACGAAAATTATGAATACAATTACTATATTAATGCATTTATTGAAAAAGGCTCCGCTGTCCAAGAAGAGACTAATATATTGCAGGAAGCTATGGAAGAAGAAATTGATGAAACTATGAGCTCATTGGATGAAAAAGATGATGGGGAGAGCGAAGAACAAAAGGAGGAAGAGTAGATTGATCACCCATGCCCACCTTCTAATGATAGTAACTCTTCAACTCATACATTGTTTAATTCCCCTTCGTGCTTACCGAAGGATGATTGCTATGATCCCGTTGATTCTCTTGAAATATCCCTTTTTGATGATGCTTGCTATGCTTGTGGCCAAGATGCCAATATGAATTATGCTTATGGAGATGAACTTGCTATAGTTCCTTATGTTAAACATGAAATTGTTGCTATTGCACCCACGCATGATAGTCCTATTATCGTTTTGAATTCTCCGTACTACACTTTATCGGAGAAGTTTGTGCTCATTAAGGATTATATTGATGGGTTGCCTTTTACCATTGCATATGATGATTTTGATAGATATAATATGCATGTGCTTGCTGCTCCTACTTGCAATTATTATGAGAGAGGAACTATGTCTCCACCTCTCTATGTTTCCAATATGATAAAATTGCAAGAAACTACTTATACTATGCATTGGCCTTTACTTTGTGTGCATGAATTGTTCTTTTATGACATGCCGATGCATAGGAAGAGAGTTAGACTTTGTTGTTGCATGATATATGTTACTTTGTGCTCACTACTAAATTACACATCATTGTTAATTAAAATTGGTTTTGATATACCTTGGGATCCGGGTGGATTCATTACTTCAGCACTATATGCCTAGCTTAATGGCTTTAAAGAAAGCGCTGCCAGGGAGACAACCCGGAAGTTTTAGAGAGTCATTTATTTCTGTTGAGTGCTTTTATATATTTTAAAAACAAAAAATAAATAAAGAGGGGAACCTAAAAACTTTTCAAAAAGGAAAGTGAAAGTGAGAAAGACAAGCATTGTTGAAGTGGGGGAGCTCCTTGAACTTTGTTCATGCTCACGGAAACTTTGTGAATCTTGATTACAGAAACGTTTCATCAAAAATAATTATCCCCTTGTATAATTCCATTGTATTGTAAAAATAATGTGCTAAGGTTTGCCTTTAGGATGTTTACAATGCTTGTTGGTTTGTATGGTGCAGGACAGAAACTTTTGCTGTAGTGCGCGATTTTACATTTTTAACTGGAATGTTAATTGGTTCTGATTCCTTTTGAACTGTCTTTCTACACAACTCTTTTATTTTTCATAATTTTTGTAGAATGTTTGGGGTAACAGAAGTATGGTGGATGTTCAGATTGCTACAGACTGTTCCGTTTTTGACAGATTCTGTTTTTGATGCATAGTTTGCTTGTTTTGATGAATCTATCAATTTATATTAGTGGATTAAGCCATGGAAAAGTTATATTACAGTAGACACAATGCAAAAACAAAATATGAATTGGTTTGCAACAGTACTTAGAGTGGTGATTTGCTTTATTATACTAACGGATCTTACCGAGTTTTCTGTTGAAGTTTTGTGTGGATGAAGTGTCTAAACGAGGAGGTCTCGATATGAGGAAAAGGAAGAGAGGCAAGAGCTCAAGCTTGGGGATTCCCGAGGCACCCCAAGTAAATATTCAAGGAGACTCAAGCGTCTAAGCTTGGGGATGCCCCGGAAGGCATCCCCTCTTTCTTCAACAAGTATCGGTATGTTTTCGTATTCGTTTCGTTTATGTATTATGTGCAAGTCTTGGAGCGTCTTTTGCATTTAGTTTTCATTTTTATTTTATGCACCATGCTGGTATGAGATAGTCCTTGGTTGATTTATAGAATGCTCATTGCACTTCACTTAAATCTTTTGAGTATGGCTTTATAGAATGCTTCATGTGCTTCACTTATATCATTTGAAGTTTGGATTGCCTGTTTCTCTTCACATAGAAAACCGCCATTTGTAGGATGCTCTTTTGCTTCACTTATAATTGTTAGAGCGTGGGCATATATTTTGTAGAAATAATTAAACTCTCTTGCTTCACTTATATCTATTTAGAGAGATGACAGGAATTGGTCAATCACATGGTTAGTCATAAAATCCTACATAAACTTGTAGATCGCTGAATATGATATGTTTGATTCCTTGCAATAGTTTTGCGATATAGTGATGATAATATGTGGGAGGTACTTGTAGATGGTTGTGTTCAGTAAGGATGTTGGTGTTAAGGTTTTGTGATTCCCGAAGCATGCATGTATGGTCTATTAACTATGTAACCATATTGGCGCGCATTGTATTTTGATTGTTTATCTTTGCGTGAAGGTCGGGGGCGCGCAATGGTTAACTCCTACCAACCTCCCCCCTAGGAGCATGCGTGTAGTACTTTGTTTCAAGGGCTAATAAATTTTTGCAATAAGTATGTGAGTTCTTTATGACTAATGTTGAGTCCGTGGATTATACGCACTCTCACCCTTCCATCATTGCTAGCCTCTTCGGTACCGTGCATTGCCCTTCCTCACCTCGAGAGTTGGTGCAAACTTCGCCGGTGCATCCAAACCCCGTGATACGATACGCTCTATCACGCATAAGCCTCATTATATCTTCCTCAAAATAGCCACCATACCTACCTATTATGGCATTTCCATAGCCATTCCGAGATATATTGCCATGCAACTTCCATCATCATCATATACATGACTTGAGCATTTATTGTCATATTGCTTTGCATGATCGTAAGATAGCTAGCGTGATGTTTTCATGGCCTGTCCATTTTTTGATGTCATTGCTATGCTAGATCATTGCACATCCCGGTACACCGCTGGAAGCATTCATATAGAGTCATATCTTTGTTCTAGTATCGAGTTGTAATATTGGGTTGTAAGTAAATAAAAGTGTGATGATCATCATTATAGAGCATTGCCCCATGAAAAAAAGAAAAAAAAGGGAAAGAACAAAGAAGCCTAAATAAAAAAGGGGGGCAAAGAAGCCCACCAAAAAGGAAAAAAGGAAAAAAAAGAAAAAAAAGAAAAAGAAAAAGGGGCAATGTTACTATCCTTTTTCGACACTTGTGCTTCAAAGTAGCACCATGTTCTTCATATAGAGAGTCTCTTATGTTGTCACTTTCATGTACTAGTGGGAATTCTCATTATAGAACTTGGCTTGTATATTCCAACGATGGGCTTCCTCAAATGTCCTAGGTCTTCATGAGCAAGCAAGTTGGATGCACACCCACTTAGTTTCTTTTGTTGAGCTTTCATCCACTTATAGCTCTTAGTGCATCCGTTGCATGGCAATCCCTACTCCTCGCATTGATATCAATAGATGGGCATCTCCATAGCCCGTTTGTTATCCGCGCCGATGTGAGACTTTCTACCTTTTTGTCTTCTCCACATAACCTCTACCATCATATTCTATTCCACTCATGGTGCTATATCCATGGCTCACGCTCATCTATTGCGTGAAGGTCGAAAAAGTTTGAGAATAATAAAGCATGAAAAAATTGCTTGGCTGACACCTGGATAGGCATGAGGGGTACCTTGTGTTAAGAAAAGGGAGCATACAAGACTATACGATTTTGTAGGGATAACTTTCTGAAGCATTGATATTTTGAAAGACATGATTGTTTGTTGGGATGCCCTAAGTATTATTGTTTTTATATCAAATGATAGACTATTGCTTTGAATCACCCGTGTCTTAATATTCATGCCATGATTAGATATTTGGTCAAGATTATGCTAGGTAGCATTCCATATCAAAATTTACCTTTTTTATCATTTACCTACTCGAGGACGAGTAGGAATTAAGCTTGGGGATGCTGATACGTCTCCGCGTATCTATATTTTTTGATTGTTCCATGCCAATATTCTTCAAGTTTCATATACTTTTGGCAACTTTTTATACTATTTTTGGGACTAACATATTGATCCAGTGCCCAGTGCCAGTTCCTGTTTGTTGCATGTTTTATGTTTCGCAGAAAACCCATATCAAACAGAGTCCAAATGGGATAAAAACGGATGGAGAATTATTTTGGAATATTTAAGATTTTTGGGAAGTAAAATCAACACGAGACGGTGCCCGAGGGGGCCAGGAGATAGGGGGTGCACCCCAGGGAGGCAGGCGCGCCCTGGACTCTCCTGGGCCCCCGTAAGGAAGTTGACGCTCTTCTTTTGGCGCAAGAAAGATAATTTTATGAGAAAGATCTGGGCAAAAGATTCACCCCAATCGAAGTTACGAATCTCCGGATATAAAAAAAACGGTGAAAGGGCAGACTGAGGATGCAGAAACAGAGAGATAGATCCAATCTCGGAGGGGCTCTCGCCCCTCCCACGCCATGGGAGCCAAGGACCAGAGGGGAAACCCTTCTCCCATCTAGGGAGGAGGTCAAGGAAGAAGAAGAAGAAGGGGGCCTCTCTCCCCCTTGCTTTCGGTGGCACCGGAGCGCTACCGGGGGCCATCATCATCATCGCGATCTTCACCAACACCTCCATCATCGTCACCAACATCTCCATCACCTTCCCCCATCTATATTCAGCGGTCCACTCTCTCGCAATCCGCTGTACCCTCTACTTGAACATGGTGCTTTATGCTTCATATTATTTTCCAATGATGTGTTGCCATCCTATGATGTCTGAGTAGATTTCCGTTGTCCTATCGGTGATTGATGAATTGCTATGATTGGTTTGAGTTGTAAATTTTATTATTGGTGCTGTCCTATTGTGCCCTCCGTGTCGCGCAAGCGTGAGGGATTCCCGCTGTAGGGTTTTCAATATGTTTATGATTTGCTTATGGTGGGTGGCGTGAGTGACAGAAGCAAAGACCCGAGTAAGTAGGCTATTTGCATATGGGATAAACGGGACTTGATACTTTAATGCTATGGTTGGGTTTTACCTTAATGAATCTTAGTAGTTGCGGATGCTTGCTAGAGTTCCAATCATAAGTGCATATGATCCAAGAAGAGAAAGTATGTTAGCTTATGCCTCTCCCTCAAATAGAATTGCAATAGTGATCATCGGTCTAGTAACGTAGTCAGTTGCTTAGGGACAATTCCACAACTCCTACCACCACTTTTCCACACTCGTTATATTTACTTTATTGCATCTTTATCTAAACAGCCCCTAGTTTATATTTAAATGCTCTTTATTATCTTGCAAACCTATCCTATCACACCTACAAAGTACTTCTAGTTTCATACTTGTTCTAGGTAAAGCGAACATCAAGCGTGGGTAGAGTTGTATCGGTGGTCGATAGAACTTGAGGGAATATTTATTCTACCTTTAGCTCCTCGTTGGGTTCGACACTCTTACTTATCGAAAACTATTGCGATCCCCTACACTTGTGGCTCATCGGTCATCTTCTCCAAGTCCGAGAGCCCCGTCCAGTGAGCATCAACCACCACCGTCCAATCTATGTTTACGGCGTAGATTAGATTGCAGTCAAAGTTAGGTTTTATTAAGTAGATCGGTTTTAGTTACAATTTATACTTGGTTTAAATCTGACCAGTTCGCCAGTTTTCTCTTATTAAACACACGCGCGTAGTTTTATTGAAGTTTTGGCCAAGTGCCTTTTAACTACCGAGCGCCAATCTGTCTAGCCCAGTAGCAGTAGGCCACGTAGCTAGTGCTCGATTGTTTTTGTTTTGTTTTTGTTTTAAAAATAGAATAGTTCTATTTTTGGAAAATCAATAACTTTTATGTTTTACACTCAAATTGAGTTATTCTTTTTGCACTGTGTCACAAATGTGTTGAAGTTTCTGTTTGCATACTTAGTTTTCAAATTTGAGTAATTTAAATTTGAATTATTTCAAATATGCTTCAAATACTGTTTTGGCTCTAGTTTGAATTCTAGAATAGATTTTTGATTGATTCTTTTTGCTACTGCTTTGTTTTTGCTTTGACTATCCAGCAGAATTTAGTTAGTTGTTTTTAGTATAATTTTAAATTATGTTTATAGCTAAAATAGTACTATTTCACTTATAATTTTGTCATAATCTTTTCTTTGTTGTTTTTAATAGTTTTAAATTATTTCTTTTTGCCTATTTTGACAGATTAGTTTATGTTTCTGTTGGTCAGCAGTAGATATTTTTTTTAAATATTTTCTTTAGCTTTGTATCAAAACTTGTATAGGTCATAGTTAGAGTTTATAAAAGATTTTTATTTGATTCTTTTTGCTACTAAAAGTTCATGAAAAATCTTTCTGTTATTTTGATCAAAACTCTATTTCTTTTCTGTTAATTTATTAGTTTAGTATTTTATTTTGCTGTTAAGTCTAATTAGGATAAAAACTACTTTTGTTGGTTGTAGAAAAAACTCTATAGTTCCTTGTTGTTTTCCTTGAAATTTTGTTTGGATTTATATTTGGTTTTCCTATGGATTTCGTTTTTGATTTTATTTGTTGATTTTTTATGAGTGTTAGAATTTGCTTGCTAGTATGTTTGCTTATATGAATGCTATGACTATTTAATATAGATTTTCAATAGAGTAACGAATATTATCAAGTTATTTCAGAGAGTGTTATTACCTTCATCAACTTACCAGGCAAGTTCACTTTGACCATGCTTTTTCATACCTATGTTTTTATTGCATTTAGTGCCATCTTTGCAACAATCCCTCCAGTAGTTATATTGAATCCTTGTAGTTGAGTAGTATGCATGAGGTAGGAACCCATCACCCTGTTACCAAGCCTGGGACGTTATTTATTGTAATGCTAAGCTATAGTAGACAGGTTTGGTATGAGTGCTCGGGAGTGGTGTGAGAATGGAGGACTCTACTTCAATGATGACAACTTCATGATGGTATCTGCAAGAACTACATTTTCAGGACGTCAAGACTTCAATACTCGAGACAAGAAATTCAATACAAACTACTGGGTGAAGGATGGTTTAGATGGGTACCCTGGAGTAACCAGTGGATGACCCGGGATGCATGGAGAAGCGCCATGATATCTTGCGAAAAGATTCACCCAAACTCAAAGAGATGGAAGAATACTTCATGCACGAAAGCTTACTCGTGCAACCACAAGTCATTATGGGCTCTGGCTTGGTTGACCTAAGTTGTGACTCCGGATGGGACGGTGTTAGCAGATGTAGAACTATGGTAGGATTGGATGAGCACCGGGCGGTGGTCAGGTGAACTTTTCGGAAGATCATGTTTCAGCCGTCTTTTCTCAAACACCCTGAAGTGCGAGAAAGTAAAAGGAGGGATCGAATCTTGCAGGTAAAGTGTACAAACCTCTGTAGAGGGTTAAAACCTAATCGATTAGCCATGTCCCCGGTTATAGACAATTTGAGCCCCTTTGTCCCCGGTTATAGACAACACCGGATCGAAAACTTAATTGTGGGCAACTTATGATGATTTGGGCTATGAGACATTGGTTGGCAGAACCATGTCATGATAGAAAACTCCTTAGTACAGACCCCGGTCATTTCCTTTGTTGTAGGGAAAATAAAACCAGCTTTTATGCAAAACAAAACTTAGACATAGAGCCACAAAGCCATATTGCATATAGAATAGTTTTATCATCTGATTTCTCTTATAGTGATCTTGCCGGTACATTCAATGTACTGACCTACACGGCTACAACGTCTCATGTTGCAGATATTTCTTCAACGAGTAAGAGTTTACGATACAGGGTTACGGTCTACACTGAACTTGGTGATGGCGTTGATGGGACTCAACACCCGTTTGTTTGTTTCCGCTGAGAATTATGAGGTATATATTCGTTCTACGTTATTTATACACGTGATTGCACTTTGATATATACATTGATGTACTGTGTGCGACAGCATACTGATCCAGGGATGGCACAGATACACAGAGGCTTGATCGTTTGAGGTTGGGTCGCTACACACGATGTAGAGGGATAGATCCAATCATTATGAATAAACCCCATCTTTTTATCCTTAATGGCAGCAATACTATACGTGTCATGTCCCCTTCTGTCACTGGGATTGAGCACCGCAAGATTGAACCCATTAAAAGCATCTCTCCCATTGCAAGAAAAATCAATCTAGTTGGCCAAACCAAATCAATAGATTGGAGACAAATATAAAGCTATCTTAATCGTGCATAAAAGAGATCAGAGAAGACTCAAATAATATTCATAGATAATCTGATCATAAACCAACAATTCATCGGATCTCAACAAACGCACTGCAAAAGAAGATTACATCGAATAGATCTCCAAGAACATCGAGGAGAACATTGTATTGAAGATCAAAGAGAGAGAAGACACCATCTAGTACTAGCTACAGACCTGTAGCTCTGTGGTAAACTACTCACACATCATCGGAAGGGTAGCAAGGTTGATGTAGAGGCCCTTTGTGATTGAATCCCCCTCCGGCAGAGTACCAGAACAGGTCTCCAGATGGGATCTCACGAGGATAGATACTTGTGGTGGTGGAAAATTATTTTTTGTGTGCCATCTGGTATACGGGAAATATTTGGGTATTTATGGAGCTGAGATTAGTGTTAGAGGTTCCACGATGGGCCCACAAGCTCTGGGGACACCCCTAGGGTGTGCCTGGTGAGCTTGTGGCTCATCCGTGGCCCTTCTGGCCTCCTCCCGAAGCTTCCTAGGTTTCTTCTCGTCAAAGAAAAATCGTCAAAAAATTTCCTTCCGTCTGGTATTGATTTTCTGTAGAAGACAAAAAGAAGGAAAAACATCAAGTGCCACTTGACACTAGGTTAGTAGATTAGTTCCAAGAAATGATATAAAATAGCATAATAAAACATGTAAAACATCAAAGATGGATAATATAATAGCATGGAAGAATAAAAAATTATAGATACGTTGGAGACGTATCAAGCATCCCCAAGCTTAATTTTTGCTCGTCCTCGAGTAGATGAATGATAAAAAGAGAATTTTTGATGTGGATTGCTACCTAACATGTTTATCATGTATTATTTCTTTATGTGGTACGAATATTCAGATCCATTAGATTCAAAACAAAAGTGTAATATTGACATAAAACCAATAATACTTCAAGTATACTAAAAAGCAATCATGTCTTCTCAAAATATCATGGCAAAATAAAGGTATCCCTAAAAAATCATATAATCTACTCATGCTCTATCTTCATAAAACAAAGTATTTATCATGCACAACCCCGATGACAAGCCAATCAATTGGTTCATACTTTTAACATTCTTAAACATTTTCAACTTTCACGCAATACATGAGCGTGAGCCATGGATATAACACTATAGGTGGAATAGAATATGATGGTGGAGGTTGTGTGGAGAAGATAAAAAAAGGATAAAGTCTCACATCGACGAGGCTAATCAATGGGCAATGGAGATGCCCATCAATTGATGTCAATTCAAGGAGTAGGGATTGCCATGCAACGGATGGACTAGAGCTATAAGGGTATGAAAGCTCAAAATAAAACCATGTGGGTGAGCATCCAACTAGCTTGCTCACGAAGACCTAGGGCATTTGAGGAAGCCCATCATTGGAATATACAAGCCAAGTTCTATAATGAAAATTCCCACTAGTAATATATGAAATTAACAAAATAGGATACTCTCTATCATGAAGAACATGGTGCTACTTTGAAGCATAAGTGTGGAAAATTATAGTAACATTGTCCCTTCTATCTTTTTCTCTCATTTTTCCGGCTCTTTGGCCTCTTTTTTTTGGCTCTTTGGCCTCTTTTTATTTGTTTAAGTCTGAAGCCTCATCCTGACTTGTGGGGGCGTCATAGTCTCAATCACCCTTTCCTCACATGGAAAATGCTTTAATAATGATGATCATCACACTTTTATTTACTTACAACTCTAGAATTACAACTCGATACTAGAACAAAGATATGACTCTATATGAATGCCTCCAGCGGTGTACCGGTATGTCCAATGATCTAGCGTGACATGTATAAAAAATATGAACGGTGGCCAAGGCACAAATAGTATGCCAACTATATGATTGTTCAGAGCAATATGACAAGGATGGTATGTGTCATAATAAAACGGAACGGTGGAAGTTGGACGATAATATATCTCGGAATGGCTATGGAAATGCCATAATAGGTAGGTATGGTGACTATTTTGAGGAAGATATATGGTGGCTTATGTGTGAAAGAGAGTATCATATCATAGGATTTGGATGCATCGGCGAAGTTTGCACCAGCTCTCAAGGTGAGAAAGGGCATTGCACGTTACCAAAGAGGCTAGCAATGGTGAAGGGTGAGAGTGCGTATAATCCATGGACTCAAGATTATTCATAAAAAACACACATACTTATTGGAAAAGTTCAGTAGCCCTCGAAACAAAGTACTAATACGCATGCTCCTAGGGGAATAGATTGCTAGGAAAAGACCATCGCTTGTCCTCGACCGCCACTCATAAGGAAGACAATCAAAAATAAATCATGTTCCAACTTCATCGCATAACGAGAGACCATACGTGCATGCTTTGGGAATGACAAACCTTAACACAAATATTCTTACTAATCCACAATTACTCACTAGCATGACTCTAATATTACCATCTCTATATCTCGAAACAAATGCAAGGAATCAAACTTCTCATATATTCAATGATCTTCATGCATTTTTTATTATATCCCTCTTGAATACTTAACATATTAGGACTAAATTCATGACCCAAGCAAATTGCCATACTATTTATAAGACTCTTAAAATAATATAAGTGAAGCATGAGATTTCATCAATTTCTTCAAAATAAAACCACCGGCGTGCTCTAAAAAGATGTAAGTGAACACTAGAGCAACCATATAAGCGAAGCACATAGAGTATTCTAATAAATTCACGATTAATGTGTGTCCCCCTTAAAAGGTGTGTACAACAAGGATGTTTGTGGCAAACTATAAAGCACAGATTCATATAATACAAGACGCTCCAAGCAAAACACATATCATGTGGTGAGTAAAAATATAGCCTCAAGTAATTTATCGATGAACCATAGACAAAAGAGGGGCTACCTTCCAGGGCATCCCCAAGCTTAGCTACTTGGTTTTCCTTCAATAGTACCTTGGGGTACCTTGGGCATCCCCAATCCGAGGGTCTGGCCACTCCTTATTCCATAGTCCATCGAAACTTCACTCTGAACTTGAAAACTTCACAACACAAAACTCAACAGAAAACTTGTGAGATTCGTTAGTGAAACAAAGCAAGTAACTACTTTTAGGTACTGTTGTAAACTCATTCCAATAATATATTTGTGTTATATATACTGTATTCTAACTTCTCCATGGCTCATACCCCACCAATACTATCCATATATTCATCAAAATAAGCAAACAACACAACGAAAACAGAATCTGTCAAAAACAGAATACTCTGTAGTAATCTGGACTTTAGGCAAACTTCTGTAACTCCAAAGATTCTGAAAAATTAGTAAAAGATGGGCAATTTGTATATCAATCCTATGTAAAAAAATTAGATCAAGAACATGTTTCTATTAATTTACAAAATTCTAGAACTGAGCAAAAAAGTTTCTATTTTTCAGCAAAATCAAATCAACTATCACCCAAATCATCCCAAAGGTCTTACTTGGCACAAACACTAAGTAAAACACTAAAACACAATCTTAACAGAAATTAAAATATAAAATTAATTTGGGTTGCCTCCCAACAAGCGCTATTGTTTTACACCCCTAGCTAGGCATAATGCATAGATCTAGGCATTGTCATGTTTGGTATTCAATTCCTCAATTGCAAATCCAAACTTCCTAGGGATTTCATTAGGTTTGTTAATGAGCACACTCCTAGGTAGAAATTCAAGAAATTCGTTCCTAAGATTAGGTTCCTTAATTATATTGATAAAGCAAAGGCAAATACTTATCATCTTAAAATCTTCGTTTCCCTTGCTAGATGATTCACCCCTATTTTTAGCAACATAAATAAACTGAGCAGTTTTATTAGGAGGAAATTTTGGAGTAGTTTTGACGGAAGCAAAAGAGAAACCCAAATTGGTAATAATATCCTCTAACTTACCAATTCTAGCGGGACTTGTTCTACCCACTCTTTAATTATAGGCTCCTTTTCCTTTAAAATTTTCAAAGTAGTTCCCACCTTTGATTGAATAAGAGTAATATGGTTATGAATCTTTTAATTCAAATTTTCAAGATGCTCTATGGTAGAAATTTTATTCTTAATAATATAAAGCCTTTGCATCACATGTTCCAAGGTTAAAGTTGTTTCATTAATAATGGTTGGTGGTGTTCCACCAAATTTCCCATAGCATTAAAAGCATCCATAGCGTGACTACCCAAGAAATTACCCCTACTAATAGTGTCTAGCATGAATCTATACCAAGTAGTAACACCCACAATTTTGTTTTTGAAAAATAATAATGGTGGATTGCTTACGGGTAGATCTAGTTTGAGGATTGCAAATTCTACACCAAGCATCCTTTAAATTTTATCCTCCCTTTTTTTGAAATGAATAACTTCACTTTACAGGGTACAAGCTATGAGAAAAGGACTAGCAATGATGGCAAATAAAGCGATCAAACACACAAGCAAACAAAAAGCAAACAAAAAGATGAACAGAAAGAAGGCGAATAAAAGGCAAATATTTTTGTGTTTTTCTGAAAATGTTTTAGAAGTGGAGGAGAGGAAAATGAGAGGCAAACGGCGAATAATCTAAACGCAAGAGATGAAAGTTTTTGATAGGTACTTGGTAGGCTTGATGTAGAACCTCCCCAGCAACGAGCTAGAAATACTTCCTACTACTTCTTGAGCTTGTGTTGGTTTTTCCCTTGAAGAGGAAAGGGTGATACAACAAAGTAGAGGTAAGTTTTTCCCTCAATTAAGAACCAAGGTTTCAATCCAGTAGGAGGAACACACAAGTCTGCAATGATAGCACCTACACAAACAAACAAATACTTGCATTCAACGCGATAAAGGGGTTGTCAATCCATTCATGGGTACTTTCAAGGATGAGATCTAACAGAGATAGGTACAAAGGATAAATAAAAGTGCAAACTAAAGTAAAGGTACATAAATTGCAGCAAGATATTTTTGGGTTTTTGGTTTTATAGATCTAAAAATAATATAATAAGAATAGACCCGGGGGCCATAGCTTTCACCGGAGGCTTTTCTCTTGAAAGAACACATATGGTGGGTAAATTAATTACTGTTGAGCAATTGATATAAAATTGAATAATTATGATGATATCTGAGGCAATGATCATGAATATAGGCACCACATCAATGACAAGTACACTGACTCCTGCCTGCATTTACTATTATTACTGGACACATTGACCGCTATCCAGCATGCATATGGTGTATTAAGTTAACAAGAAGGAATAACGCCTTAAGCAAGATGACATGAACTAGAGGGATAGATCCAATCAATATGAATAAACCCCATATTTTTATCCTTAATGGCAACAATACTACACGTGTCATGTCCCCTTCTGTCACTGGGATTGAGCACCGCAAGATTGAACCCATTACAAAGCACCTCTCCCATTGCAAGAAAAATCAATCTAGTTGGCCAAACCAAGTCCATAGATAGGAGAGAAATACAAAGATATCTTAATCATGCACAAAATAGTTTAGAGAAGACTCAAATAATATTCATAGATTAATTGATCATAACCCCACAATTCATCGGATCTCAACAAACGCACCGCAAAAGAAGATTACATTGAATAGATCTCCAAGAACCTCGAGGAGAATATTGTACTAAAGAGCAAAGAGAGAGAAGAAGCCATCTAGCTACTAGTTGTTGACCTGTAGGTCTTTGGTAAACTAGTGACACATCACCGGAAGGGCAACAAGGTTGATATAGAGGTGCTCCATGATCGAATCCCCCTAGGGCAGTGTACCGGAACATGTCTCCAGATTGGATTTCACGAGGACAGAAACTTGCGTTGGTGGAAAAGTATTTTTGGTGTGCCCTCTGGTATACAGGGAATATTTTGGTATTGGTGGAGCTGAGATTAGGGTTAGAAATTCCATGGTGGGCCTACAAGCTCGGGTGGCGCACCCCCCTAGGGCGCGCCTAGTGAGCTTGTGGCTCATACGTGGCCCTTCTAGCCTCCTCCCGAAGCTTCCTAGGTGTCTTCTGGTCCAAGAAAAATCATCAAAAAGTTTCATTCCGTTTGGACTATGTTTGGTATTGATTTTCTGTAAAAGACAAAAACATGAAAAAAAACAACAATTGATCCTTGGCACTAGGTTAATAGGTTAGTCCAAAAAATGATAGAAAATAGCATAATGATGCATATAATACATCCAAGATGGATAATATAAAAGCATGGAACAATAAAAAATTATAGATACTTTGGAGTCATATCAAGCATCCCCAAGCTTAATTCCTGCTCGTCCTTGAGTAGTATGATAAAAAGAGATTTTTTTTATGTGGAATGCTACCTAACATGTTTATCATGTAATCTTTCTTTATGTGGTATGAATATTCAGATCCATAAGATTCAAAAGAGAAGTTTAATATTGACATAAAAACAATAATACTTCAAGTAATCTAAAAAGCAATCATGTATTATCAAAATATCATGGCTAAAGAAAGTTATCCCTACAAAATCATATAATATTTTCATGCTCTCTCTTCATAACACAAAGTATTTATCATGCACAATCCTGACGTGGCTAGAGACTGCGTCAGTATTTCTCCAAAGAGGAAGGGATGATCCAGCACAACTATGGTAAGTATTTCCCTCAGTTGTGAAACCAAGGTATCAATCCAGTAGGAAAACCAAGCAACACTATGTAAATGGTACCTACACGCAAAGAACAAATACTTGCAACCCGACGTGTAAGAGGGGTTGTCAATCCCTCCTCGGGAAAAAGATAGATTGGTTTGTATGAGTTTGGGTAAATAGATCTCGCAAAAACACTAAATAAAATGAACAAAGAAAAAGTACAGCAAGGTATTTTTGGAATAATAGATCTGGAAAAAAATGCGGCAAAAAATAGATTGGAAGGCAAATATGATAAAAGATAGACCAGGGGGTCGTAGCTTTCACTAGTGGCTTCTCTCGAGAAATAGCACATGGTGGGTGAACAAATTACTATTGGGCAATTGATAGAAGAACAAATAATTATGACAATATCCAAGGCAATGATCAATATATAGGCATCACATCCAAGATAGTAGACCAAAATGATTTTGCATCTACTACTATTACTCCACAAATTGACTGCTATCGAGCATGCATCTAGTGTATTAAGTTAATGGAGAAATGGAGTAATGCAATTATAAAGATGACATGATGTAGACAAGATCTATTCATGTAGGAATATCCCCCATCTTGTTATCCTTAATAGCAACGATACATGCATGCATCGCTACCCCTTCTGTCACTGGGAGAGAACACCGCAAGATCGAACCCATCACAAAGCACCTCTTTCCGTAGCAAGAAAAATAAATCTAGTTGGCCTAACAAAACCAAAGATTCGAAGAAGAAATAAGAGCCTATAAATAATCATGCATATAAGAGATCAAAGAAGACTCAAATAATATCATGGATAAAAATCTGATCATAAACTCAAACTTCATCAGATCCCAACAAACACACCGGAAAAAGTCATTACATCAAATACATCTCCAAGAGACCATTATATCGAGAATCAAAAAGAGAGAAGAAGCCACATAGCTACTGCCTACAGACCCGTAGGTCTATGGTGAACTACTCACGCATCATCGTAGGGGCACCAATGAGGATGATGAATCCCTCCATGATCGTGTTCCCCTCCAGCAAAGTGCCGGAATAGGGCTCTAGATTGGATCTTGTGGTTCTGGAACTTGCAGCGACCGGAATTGATTTTCGTCGACTCCCCTAGGGTTTCTAGAATATTTGGGAATTTATAGGGCAAAGAGGAAGTGCAGGAGACCCCCGTGGGCCCCACAACCCACCAGGGCGCACCTGGGATCCCAGACGCGCCCTGGTGTGTTGTGGTCCCCACGAGACTCCCCTCTAGTCCTTCCTTGGCCCCCAAGTTTTCTTCTGGTACAAAAAAATCTCCAAAAATTTTCGCTGCGTTTGGACTCCGTTTGATATGCATATTCTGTGAAGTAAAAAACAAGCAGATAACAACAACTGGCACTGGGCACTATGTCAATAAGTTAGTCCCAAAAATTATATAAAGTTGCTATAAAATGATTGTAAAACATCCAAGAATGATAAAATAACAGCATGGAACAATAAAAAATTATAGATACGTTGGAGACGTATCAGCATCCCCAAGCTTAACTCCTACTCGTCGTCGAGTAGATAAATGATAAAAACAGAATTTTTGATGTGGAATGCTGCCTAACATGTTCATCACATAATCTTTTCTTTTGTGGCATGGACATTTGGACTTTTCTATGGTTCAAAGCAATAGTCTAGTTTGACATGAAGACTTCAAAATATCAACACTAACGAAAGTAATCCCTAGCCCATCATGCTCAATCAATGATCCATCCACGAGACACACTCGCATATTAGGTACATCCATTGCACAAGTATGATCATAGTGCTCCCTAGTTGTTGCTTTTTAAGAGAAGATGGAGACTCAAATTGTAACATCCCAAATTTTCAATTTGGAATGTTTTACAATTATTAACTAAGCATTTATGCATTTTGTTTGAATTGAGTGGCATTTGGAAATTTTAGAGGCATTTGAGTTTATTTGAATTTGGATTTAACATGGCATTTGAAATTCATTTCACAAATCCCTAACAAATACTTTGTTCAGAAGTATGAGAGGAGCTAAAATGACACTCCAAAAATGTCAGAAGAAAACAATGCCAAAAGTTTTGAATTCAAGTTTGAGTTTCATTTCGATTTTTTTTAAAATGTTTTTATAAAGTTTTTATTTTGCCTTTGAAAAGTAGTTTACCTTGTAGGATTTATTTTTATGTTATTATTGATATATATATAGATCCCGTATAAAAGTATATTTTATTTTCGCTATATTTATTTTATTTCTATGTTTTTTTTTCAAAAAAAGAAAACCGAACGTGCCAACCAGGCCAGGCGGCCTAGGAGCCAGCCGGCGCAGCTGGCCAATCACCAACGGCCTGCCTAGCACCCGAGGCCTTTTTAGTTTGGCTACCCGACTGAGCACCCGATCCGCTCGCCCACAGACGCGCCGACCCCACCCCGTCTGCCTCCTCCCACAACGCGCGCCCATGCATCTCGCTCGTGACCGACGCCCTTGACGTCCGCGCTCTCGGAAAACCCTAAACGAATCTCTCCCTCGCCTAAGAAAAACTTGCCCTATATAAGGCCCTACCTCTCCTCTCTCACACCCCCTAAAACCCTACCCCAACTCCAACCTCAGCCCGCGCCCTCGCCGATCGCATCTCATCACTACCGCCGCCATTCACCCTCGCGCCCGCCGCTAGTGAGCCACCCCCTACCCTCAAACCTTGTCAGACGGATCCCCTCCACCTTGCGCACCCCATTGACATCTTCTCCTCGCCCAAGAACCATCGATGTCGCCGCCTCGAGCAACGCCGCCCGTCACTGGAGCTGCAGCTCGCGGGACTCTGCACTACCTCACCCTCGTCGCCTCTGTCGTCTTCTAGCTCCACCAACAACACCCCAACAACCCCCTCGACGAGTCGCGCCCGCCCTACCACTTCCCCATCCTCCCAGATCGCTAGAACCGCCGCCTCGCTCGCCGCCGATCGCCGCCGTCCTCAGTTTGCCGTTGACCACCCTTTGCAAGCCACCGCCCCCTCCTACACCATCTGATCTCCCATCTACGGCCTAGATTGGAATTATGAAGGGGTATGGTTTTTTAAGTAGATCGGTTAGTGTTTGGTTTATTTTCGGTTTAGTTAGTTTAAATCAAACCGGCAGGTTTTGTACGCCCTATGTTTTAGTTATTTTATCGCCTGAGCGTTAGATAGCTGCTGATCGCCCACTTCCTAGGCCGAGTAGCGTCGTCTGTTTTTTAGTTGTTTTTCATTTTTTTGATAACCCACAAGTATAGGGGATCGCAACAGTTTTTGAGGGTGGAGTATTCAACCCAAATTTATTGATTTGACACAAGGGGAGCCAAAGAATATTCTCAAGTATTAACAGCTGAGTTGTCAATTCAACCACACTTGAAAGACTTACCCGCAGCAAAGTATTTAGTAGCAAAGTAGTATAGGAGTAATGGCAACAGTGGCAATAGTAACAGTAGTAGTTTTGTAGCAATCGTAATAGTGGCAACTCGAAAGTAACATAGCAAAGATCAATATGAAATGAGCTTGTAGGCAATGGATCAATGATGGATAATTATGTCGGATGGCATTCATCATGCAACAACTATAACATAGGGTGACACAGAGCTAGCTCCAATTCATCAATATAATGTAGGCATGTATTCCGAATATAGTCTTACGTGCTTATGGAAAAGAACTTGCATGACATCTTTTGTCCTACCCTCCCATGGCAGCGGGGTCCTAATGGAAACTAAGTGATATTAAGGCCTCCTTTTAATAGAGAACTAGACCAAAGCATACTCGGGAGCTTAGCAGAAGCCTCGCTATACCCCATACTCGGGAGGTCACACCCATCACGCCCATGGTGGACATAATCATGGAGGACACAACCATGGAGGGAATAGGAACCACCACCACAACAACAACAATTTCAAGTCTGGAAATGGAGGCAATGGCAACAAGGACGGTCCTGATCTGGCTCAGAAGGATCTAAGTCATATCACCTGTTTCAAGTGCAAGAAGACATGACACTATGACACTGATTATCCTGAGGCCAAGCAGGGAAATGGACATGGCAATGAAAATGGCAACGGAAACTCAGCTACCAAGAAGCCCAATCCTTTTCCTCGTGCCCAGGTGAACCACATCAACGTGGAGGACGTCTATGATCAGCCAGAGACTATGGTTGGTAAGTTTTTATTAAATTCACATCCGGTATTGGTACTATTTGATTCTGGTGCAACGCATTCATTTATATCAAAGGTACTTGTGGAAAAGTATGGGTTTCCCACTAGAACCCTTAGAAGCCCTCTTCAGGTCACTTCCCCGAGAGGTGAGATGATAGCAGGCTTAGGCTGTCATTCGACCCTCAACATTGGAAGTCATGATTTTTTCGCAAACCACATAATATTGGAATCCCAGGGATTGGAAGTGATCCTAGGCATGGACTGGTTGACGAAGTTTGAAGAAAACATTGAATGTGTCTGCAAGACAATTTTGCTCACCACCCCTGAGCAGAAGAGGATCAAGTATGTATCTAGACGCACACCGGGGAAGAATCAGGTGAATTCCCTCATGGGATTTGTTCAGGAGGAAGTGTCGATAGTGCAGGATTTTCCCAATGTATTTCTCGAGGAATTACCAAGAATGTCATCGGACAAAGACACTGAGTTTTTGATTGAGTTATTTCCCGGCACAACCCCAATATCCAAGAGACCTTATTGGATGCCCCCGAACGATTTGGAAGAGATCAAGAAGCAAATTAATGATCTATTGGAGAAGGGATATATCCGGCCAAGCTCGTTACCTTGGGTAGCCCTAGTTCTTTTAGTAGAGAAGAAGGATGTAACCCTGAGAATGGTTGTGGATTATCGTTGGTTGAACGACGTGACCATCAAGAACAAGTACCCTCTGCCGATGATTAATGATTTATTTGATCAGCTAATTGGACCCAAAGTATTGTCCAGGATGACCTTTGATCAGGGTATCATCACTTGAAGATTCGTGAATAGAATATAGCCAAAACAGCTTTCAACACCAGGTGTGGTTTATATGATATACCGTCATGTCATTTGGACCGACTAATGCCCCTGCGTATTTTATGAGCATGATGAACAAGGTATTTATGGAATATCTGTCCAAGTTTGTCGTGGTGTTCATCAATGAAATATTGGTTTTCTTCAAGAGCGAGCAAGAGTACAAGGAACATTTGCATCTAGTTCTGGAGAAACTCCGAGAACATCAGTTATATGCCAAGTTCAGCAAATGTGAATTTTGGCTGAACGAAGTCGGATTCCTTGGACATGTTATTTCAGGAGAAGGAATAGCATTCGACCCCACCAAGATTGAATCAGTCACCAAATGGCAGTCCCCCAACTTAGTCAAGGAGATTCGCAGTTTTCTAGGACTTGCAGGATATTATTGGAGATTTATTGAGAATTTCTCCAAGATTGCTAAGCCCATGACTAAGCTATTGAAGAAGGAAACTAAGTATATTTGGACCGACTATTGTGAAGCTAGTTTTCAGGAGCTGAAGAAACGTTTGGTTACATCCCAGTGCTAATTTTGCTGGATATACACAAGGATTACCAGGTATATTGTGACGTTTCTCATCAAGGACTCGGACGAGTGCTCATATAGGAAGGAAAGGTTGTAGCTTATACCTCCAGACAGCTAGGACCTCACGAGATGAATTATGCCACACACGATTTGGAGTTAGCAGCCGTAGTGCATGCATTCAAGACCCGGAGACATTTCCTTACCAGAAACAGTTGTGATGTTTACATGGATCAGAAGAGCTTGAAGTATGTTTTCACGCAGAAGGAGTTGAACCTCAGGCAGAGGTCATGGCTAGAGTTAATCAAGGACTATGACATGAGACTGCATTATCACCCAGGGAAGGCAAATGTCGTAGCAGATGCCTTGAGTCGTAACTGCTATGTGAACACCCTCGTAACTGGAGGATTACCTCAGGAGTTAGCCGACGATCTTAGAGATCTTTGACTAGAGATAATACCAAGAGGTTTGTCACCACCCTGGATATACAGTCTACTTTGACAAAAAGAATTCGTGAAGCCCAGAAGATAGACAAGGAAATTGCAGAGATAAAGGAAAGGATGAGTAATGGGCAGGCTAAAGATTCTCGTGAGAATGAGCACGGGACTTTATGGTTCGACGATCGTATCTATGTGCCCAATGACCCAGAGGTCAGGAAGTTAATTCTTCAGGAGGCCCATGATTCACCATGCTCGATTCACTTAGGCAACACAAAGATGTATTTGGATTTGATGGAAGGTTTGTGGTGGAAAGGTATGAAGAAGGATATTGCCGAGTACGGAGCAGTATGCGATGTTTGACAACGACTAAAGATGGAACATCAGAAGCCAGCAGGGTTACTTCAACCTCTACTGATATCCGAGTGGCAATGGGAAAAACTTGGAATAGATTTTATCACAAGATTACCTAGGACTCGTTCAGGTTATGATTCTATCTAGGTAGTGGTTGATCGCTTGACCAAGATAGCTCATTTAATTCCCATGAAGACCACATATACCAACACCAAGCAGTAGCGGAGCCAGCTATCTGGCAAGGCCTGGCAGCAGCCACACCTAAATTTGAACCAAATGTACTAGTACACCTACGTGCTGGACATGGACCTGGTACTACAAGTACGTAGTTGGTGGGGTTGATGTAAAACTCCGGCGAACAGAGCACGAGTACATGCATGCTAATAGAATATGGTACTTAAATTTGGATTTTAGTTGTATTTGCAAAATACAAAGTATTTATATATCTAATATTCTAGACAGTTTTTGGCCAGTTGCATTTTACATGCTTTTCTCCTTCATAAGCTTCGCCACACCTGAAAATTATTTCTACAATCGCCACTGGCGCTAAGTTAACCAAGATATACATGACCAAGATCGTATGTCTGCATGGAGTTCCAAGGAGTATCGTGTTAGATAGAGCACCACAATTTACCTCAAAGTTTTGGAATCAGTTGCATGAAACTTTGGGTACGAGGCTAGAGTTCAGTACATCATTTCATTTGCAGATAGATGGACAGACCAAGAGAGTCAACCAGATTCTGGAGGACATGTTAAGATCCTATGCAGTAGACCATGGATCTAGCTGGGATGATAATTTTCCATACGCAGAGTTTTCGTACAACAACAACTACTAGACGAGTCTGAAGATTTCCCCTTTAGAGGCTCTATACGGAAGAAGGTGCAGAACACCATTGTTGTGGGATGGTGTTGGAGACCGAAAACATTTTGGTCCCTATCTTATCAGAGATTCTGAAGAGAATGTCAAGTGGATTTGTGATAGACTCAAGATAACTCAGTCAAGGCAGAAGAGTTATGCCGACATTAAATGCAAGGAGATAACATACGAAGTGGGAGACCGAGCATATCTCCGTGTGTCTGCACTTCGAGGAATCAAGAGGTTATGTGTTAAAGGAAAGTTAGCACCCCGGTTAATAGGCCCATACAAAATTCTTGAATGCAGAGGAGAAGTCGCATGCAAGCTGGAATTGCCAGAAGGATTGGCCGGAGTTCCTGATGTCTTTGACGTTTCCCAGCTGAAGAAATACCATGCTGAGATGGCCGATATTCCTTTGAGAGACACAATGCCCCTAGAGGCCATACAGCTTGACAGTGATCTGACTTAAGAGGAGAAGCCCATCAGGGTTATCGAGACTGTGGACAGAGTTACCCATAGCAAGATCATCAAGTTTTGGAAGGTTCTATGGATCCACCACTCCGAGGAGGAAGCCACCTGGGAGCGAGAAGAAGATCTCTGTCGAGACCACCCGCACCTATTTGCTAGCCAACCAGAATCTCGAGGGCAATATTCATCTTAAGGTGGGTAGGTTTGTAACATCCCAAATTTTCAATTTGGAATGTTCTACAATTATTAACTAAGCATTTATGCATTTTATTTGAATTGAGTAGCATTTGGAAGTTTCAGAGGCATATGAGTTTATTTGAATTTGGATTCAACTTGGCACTTGAAATTCATTTCACAAATCCCTAGCAAATACTTTGTACAAAAGTATCAGAGGAGCTAAAATGACACTGAAAAATTTCAGAAGAAAACAATGCCAAAACTTTTGCATTCAAATTTGATTTTCATTTGGATTTTTCAAAAAAAAAAATTATGAAGATTTTGTTTTGCCTCTGAAAAACACTTTATCTTGTAGGATTTATTTTCATGATCTTTTTGATACATATATATATATGTCCTATATAATAGTATATTTTATTTTTATCCTATATTTATTTTATTTCTTTGTTTTTTTCAAAAAAAAAACCAGCTTGCCAGTGAGGCTAGGCGGCCCAGCCAACCAACCACCTGCGGCCTGCCTAGCGCCCGAGGCCGTTTCGGTTCCGCTACCTAAAAGTGCAATCATGCCCTTAATCTTATTTTGATGTTAATGACAATATACTCATAGTGGAGTAACAAATTTTGTCAAGTGTATATCAGGTTTTAGTCCCCTCGGGATCATGTGTGTGTGGATTATGACTTCAGAAATATTTATCTTCCTCAAGAACGAAGAATCAAGTCTACTAGCATAGGCACCTTTTTATGCTTATCCTTGAGTATAGGGATCCCGCACTATTAAGAGGGGCACATGGGGTCTTGTGGGAGTCTTACTCAAAATCCTCTTCTAAAACTCATTGTCTGATCTTTGTTTCTGCCGGACGATGGGTACTCACCGGACATCCGGTCCCTCCTATATAGAGCCGAAACACCGGACGTCCGGTATTCATCGGACGTCTGGCTATCTCTCATCAGTACCAAAACCTCGGATGTCTGGTATTCTTCGGTCGTATGGTACCTTTTCTATAGAGCCAAAACATCGATTATCCGGCGTCCATCGAACGTCCGGTACTTTCTACCAAGCCAAAACAGCGGACGTCCGGAAACCTCTTGTCGTCCGATATTTTCTATACCGTGCCAAAACATCGGACGTGCGGTCCCTGTCGGACGTCCGGTGCCTTACGATCCCTCGTTCATCTGTTGTGCATTCGACGTCCGATGTTGCAGTGTTGTTTTGGTCCCCACTGCCACTTATTGAGGCATACTATAAATATCTATCTCCCATTCTGTGTGAGGGCTGACCATTCACTTCAAGCATCCTCAGGAACAATTTTCACTCTCTCTCTCACTCTCCTACACCAAATCTTAGATCCCTAAGGGATTTGAGGGCATTTGAGAGAAGTTGTCCACCCAAGTGATAGATCCACTCCTTCCCCTTCTTTGCACCAAATAAATTCGTGATTTGAGCAAGTCTTGAGATTTTCCCCATTGTTCTTGTTACTGTTGGAGGTTGGAGACTCCTAGGCGGTAGGAGTCTTTCGGAGACGAATCGACCATTGTGATTACCCCTGGAAAGTTTATAAGTGTTTGGAGACCACCCCAAGGTCTACCACTAGTGGTTGAGAAATGCCTTCGTGGTGTTGTCTCAAAGGGAGAATAGGGTGAGCCTTCGTGGTGTTGGTGTGCCTTCGTGCTAACATCCACCTCTCTAACGGTGACGTAGCTTCCCTCCAAGGAAGTGAACATCGGCATACATCCTCTTCTCTCGGAGTGCGGTTATCCCTAACCCTATCTCCCTACTTGTGGTTACTTGTCTCTTAGTCATTACTTATTTCATAATTGTACTTGCTTACTCACATACTTGAGTTACTTGTTTACCTTGCTTAGCTCTTAGCGTCACACTTACAATTGTTAGGCTCACTTTCATATTCCACATTATTTGCCTAAAATTGCTAAGTAACAATTAAAATTTGTAATTGTACCTATTCACCCACCTCTAAGTCCATCTCGATCCTTTCAATTGGTATCGGAGCCTCGTGCTCTATTCTTGTGGCTTGACCGCCCTAGAGCGAGATGAACCCTGATGGGACTCCCCTTGTTGCAAATCTGAAGGACAAGGTCGAGGCTTCTACGGAAGTCAAGTCCTTTAATTTCTGAGGATCTGGAACGGGCCCTTGCTAAGAAAGATGAGGAGCGTGATGCTTATCTTGAGGCCTTGGTGCAAATTAGATTAGCTAAATTAACCACGATGGCTGCACCACTTTCGGGTGGTGCGGCCTCGACGCCAACTGTGCCTACTCCTTCACTTGGCCAACAACCTCCTAGTAATGATCACTCAAGTGTTCCTTGGCATTATGCAAGACCTCAAATAGAGAAACCAAAGTATAACCCTCAAGGAAAACCTCCTTTACTTAAAGAGAGTATGGATTTTTCTTTGTGGAGAGTTGCTATATAGGATCATCCTCGATATGGAAATGATGAGATGTTGGATATCTTGGAGTATGGCTACAAAGTTCGTTGACCCGAAGAATCTTACACCAAGAGAAATATATGAGAAGAATCTCAATGACACGACAACCATGTGCATAAGGAGAGGTATGACTAACAAGCAAAGCAGACCATACATACACATCACAAGTGCCAAATAATTGTGGGATGGCATTGTGAGGACCAAGACCGGTACCTCCACTCTCCGGCTTGCTCAATATGAAATTGCCAAGGTTCAATTGCAAAACTTTTGTATGGAGAAAGGTGAATCCCCCAAGAAGCTCCTTGAGCATCTCATGACTCTCACCGCCGACATTGAGTCTTGTGATTGTGACAAGACACAAGATGGATTCAACTTGACTAAACAATTTCTCATGGACAAGTTGCTTCATGCTCTTGCTCCGTATCATCACCAAATGGTGTGGGACATAAGACAACATCATGGATTCAAGGAAATGACTCTGGATGACATCATATCCACTTTCCAACAATTTGAAGAGTTAAAGGCAAATGCTACAAACATCTTGCCATGCATGGTACCTCAACATCAAAAATCAAACTTGCATTGAAGGCCAAGCATGTATATGAAAAAGAGCAAAGTGAAGAGGAAGAAGAAGATGATGAGGACGAAGATGGTGATGAGATTGACTCTGATGAGAGTCCTTCATATGGAGACATTGCCCACTTTTTCAAGAAGTTTAGCGTGGGAAAATTCAAGGGAAGTTTCCAGAAGAAGAAAGTGAGAAAATGCTACAACTGTGAAGAAACCAACCACTTCTCCAACGATTGCCTTTATGAGAAGAGAGAAGATAAACTAAGGTTTCCCAACACCTTTCCCAAGAATAAGTTGCCAAATCCTTTAAACTCCAAGCTCAAGAAGAGAGATGGGAAAGCAATGGTTGCTCATGAAGAATCCGATCTGGATGATGTTAGTGGTGTTTCTAGAGTTGCTCAAGATTCTCAAAACACTATGAGGGTAGTCAACAAGAGTGGTGATGTTGTCACCTACAACTATATGAAAGACTACAAGGGCAATGCTCACAAGTGCCTAATGGCAAAGGCCATGAGGACCAAACTCTCCTGGCAAGGTCAAGGTAACCCCACGATCAAACCCTCCTCTTTTCACTCCTTCTAGTCCTAGTCATGAGTATCTTGATGCAGAGGATAGTTATGATGATGATGATATAGATGATCCTATGCTTGCTAAACTAAATAAGTTCATGTGCTCCCTCAAAGGAAAGAAGCTCACTATGTTTCGATTGCTTATGGAGATGGTGATAAGGACACCATTATCATTAAGGAACTCGAAACCCTCGTCACCAAGGAAAAGGAAAAATATGAAGTCCTTGAGCGAAAGCCCAATATGAGGAAGCAAGAAATGATGAACTATGCTTGAAAATTGGTGCAAACATTGATGTTCATGCTAAAGAACTTGCCTCCTTGAAAAGGCTAAGGACTCTTTCAAGGAGGTGATGAATGACAAAAGTAAGCTTGTGAAGTCTCATGCTTCTCTCTCTAAGGATTGTGAGCTTCTATCTGTGTCCCTCAAGACTAAGGAATAAGAGCTCACTCTTCTTACAAAGAGTTTTGAGATGCTCAAGCTTACCTATCTTGAAACTCTAGCCAAGGCTTACTCTTCTATTATCAATGTTGATGCTTGTGCTACTAACTCTAGTGGTGACCTAGCATCTATTCTTGAGGAGAATCGCTTTCTCAAGGCTCAACTCGAGAAAGGTCTCATGACATGTGCTCAAGGACAAAAGAACCTTAATGAGGTAGTGAGCCAACACAATGAGGTGTTTGCCAAAGAGGGGCTCGGGTTTGACCCAAGCACAAGCAAGAAGAATACGTCTTCTCAAGAGTGCACCACTCCTCTAAAAGAAACATTTGGACGAGAAGGGCACAAGGAGAAATGTAAGGTTGTGAGTGGGAAGGCCACAAGGGGCAAGCCCACTCTCAACAAGCCAAAAGAAGGTCATGCCTCCATCCTATGTACTTCATAAAACTAAGGATGGAGAAGTTTATGCAAAATTTGTTGGTCCTTGAAATGCATTCCGGTTTTATGCTATTTGGGTCACTAAGACCCTTGTGACTAACTTGAGAGGTCCCATTGCAAAATGGGTGCCTCTAAACAAGTCATAATTGTGTGTAGGTTGCTTTGTCTGGTGGAGTAAAATGGGTGATTGATAGTGGATGTACCAATCATATGACCGGAGATAGAAAATTGCTCTATGATTTCATGGAAGCTATTCAACCATTTATGAGCACATGTTTGGTGGAGGATCAAAAGGACAGGTACTTGGGTTGGGGAAGGTGGATATCACAAATGACGTCTCTTGCAAATGTCATGCTTGTCGAATCCCTTAAATACCATTTGCTTTCCGTTCGCTAATTGGCTTCTGTTGGTTATGATACACTCTTTGGACTAACGGATGTGAAAGTCTTTAAGAGAGATACTCTCTAAGTGGCCTTTGTTGGAGAGTTGGATGGCAACCTTTACACAGTTGATTTCTTGAAAGAGAGCACATTCCATGCAACTTGTCTAATGGACAAGGACGACAAGGGGTGGCTATGACATCGCCGGCTAGCCCATGTGGGCATGAGAAATCTCCCAGATCTCTTAAAGGGAAATCGCATCCTTGGACTAACCAATGTCTCTTTTAAGAAAGATCATGTGTAGTGCATGCATAGCCGGGAAGCAACATCAATCAAACCACCCACCCAAGAATATTGTGTGTACTTGAAGGCCTTTGGAGCTCCTTCATGTGGATCTTTTTGGGCGTCCTTCATAGGATAGTCTTGGTGGGAAAAAGTATGGACTTGTCATTGTTGATGATTACTCAAGATATACATGGGTGTGTCAGGAAAATATATGGGGGTATATGTTTTCCCCTGACTCATGCACGAACAAGCCGAGATCAAGCCAAGATGTACAAGAAACCAAGAGATTGGAAGGACCAACAAGCAGATCAGAGGGACCAAGACCAAGCCAGAGAAGCAAGATATCGTCAAGAGAAAGGCCTCCTTTGCCGGGAAGGCGAGCCCGGCAAGGGACGAGGGCACCCCTAGAAGAAGACGACCAAGGCATCCTGGCTGGGCCTGCCGGGACTTGCGGAGGCTAAATCACCTCACCAACCACTCCACCATGACTCACGTCGTCGATCAGTGCGGTGTCAAGCCGCACACTGATTAAGTGGCAGCCATTCACGACATGGCAGCCTCTCCCTACAGGAAAAACCCACAGATGACACCCGTCCCGCGACGTGTCAAACAAGCAGGCTGGAGATGGCAAGATAGCCCGACAAGCCTTGTCGGGCGACCAACAATGCGACATTGAGCAGTGCATTAAATGCACAGTATCAGCCCACAGAGTTAGGTATGGTAGCACTATTTGCTATCATATCAATGGATAATGACTACTTTGCCATTGTGGTGACCCCTTGATCTATAAAAGGAGGCCCTTGGAAACCATAAACGAGGTTAGAAGGTTGGATAACTCACACCCCATACGCGCGTAGTCGCTGCCGCCCTAAGGCAACCTTTGTCGGGAAAGTGTACTATGCTTCACCACCGCATTTCCACCATCAATCCACCAAAAGAAGGAGTAGGGTTTTACGCCTCGCGGCGGCCTGAACCTGGGTAAAACTGCATGTGTGATCTTCGCCGTGCTGCCTCATGTTCGTCTGCTCTTTGTGCAACACGACTCCCCCTGCCAAACCAGCAAGGGGCCTCCTGGTCCCATAGGTGTCCATGGTTTCCCGCAACATCTTTGGCGCGCTAGGTAGGGGGATCACTTGCGTGAACCTGAAGACGTGAGCAGCGTGCCACCTTCGTCGCCATCTGCGTCTTTGATGACATCATCGACCGTGGCACCAACGAAGACGCAGAAGAAAATCGGGGCCATCCCCGCGCCACATTGTTGGTCTCCACGCCTCGCCGTAGCAATGGCTACAGTGAAGATCTCCGCTGGTGGCAAGAGACCCGTCCCGGCGGCCTGCATGGTGTACCCACCAGTCGGGCACCATTCGGAGAAAGGGCATGAAATGTGCAGGCGGGAACTTCCTCCTCCCCGTCCCTTCCCTTTGTCAGCAGTCGAATCTCTTTACCGCGCGACGCTTGGTCCAGTATTTCCCCTATTTTGGGTAATCCTGAGCGAAGGGCTGCTATGAGTTTGTCGATAGATGTGTAACGCCCCGAGACCGGCGCTCCAGAAGACTTCCATCTACTCTGAGTTTCGTTGTATGTTTTTGTTTTGTTCGTGCATTCATCTCTGCATCATGTGCATTGCATCATGTCATCTTGCACCCCCTTTTAAAAACTCATCTAAATAAATTGTATGGATCCTCGGTCCATTTAAATCGAGGGATATTCACAATGGTGATTTCTCTTTATAACATATCCTCTCGATATTTTAGGGAGCTATATTGAAATATTCCATTAGTTTGGAACCACCTTCAAACACACTTGCAGTTTAAATTATACGCCTTTCATAATTTTCTTTCCAATGTTCTCCATCCCTATGCCAAATTCTTTCCCTAACCTTTGCTCTTCTCTCTTTTTCTCCTTCCTTGTTATTCTGTAGTAGAAGAGAAGCAAGGAGAGAAGGAGCCCAATAGCTGCACTAGTTGGCCCAAGGCCCAACCGCAGCCCACCTAAACCACTGTTAACCCTAGCCCCGACCGATCCCAGCCCCCACACATCTCTCTCCCTCTCGTTCCCTCTGCCCGCCGCCACACACACACACACATCGCACACGAGAGGAGCGCCCACGCCCGATCCCCTCAAGCTCGCCACCGGGCCAGGACCTCCTCGCCTGCCTCCTCGTCTACCCGGCGCCTTCGCCTCGTCAGCTCCGTCGCTAGGGGAGGAGCCCCTCGACCCGTCCCTTTTGGCCTGACTCCGGTGAGTGCCACCCCGTCGACTCTCCAGCCGCTCCTCTGCAGCTCCTCCTCCGCCTCGTCCTCACGTCTGGCCTCGTCCCCGACCCGTCGTCCGCCTCCTCCATCGACCGTCTCGGTCGCCAGAGCTGTCGCCGGCCGAAGCCCGGCCACGTCATAGCCTCTACTGCTGGTGAACTCGACCTCCCCTGCGCCAAGCCTCGCCGGCCTGCTACCTCGCCTCACCAACCCGAGCTGGCCTCGCCGTACGGATCCACGCCAAGCTCCAACGACCTGTGCACCCGGGCTCTCCTCCCTGTCTTTCCGGCGTCCTCTGTGTCCCCTGGCTGCA
Source organism: Triticum dicoccoides (assembly GCF_002162155.2). NCBI lineage: Eukaryota > Viridiplantae > Streptophyta > Magnoliopsida > Poales > Poaceae > Triticum > Triticum dicoccoides. The sequence continues at coordinate 438,976,091 of NC_041391.1, read as the reverse complement.
TGGAGCAGTAGCAACTCATCGCTCAAGCCTCGACGCTCCTGCAACCCCATCCTCACCCGGATCTTCGTCACCAGCCCCAAGCCTCGCTGCTGTTGCCTCCGTTTTTCCTAAACCGCGCCCCTGCTTCGCCTCGAACAGCAGCAACAGCTCGCCCGCTTGTCCTCGTGGACTCGATTCAGTCTAATGCCAGGTCCACGGGTCGGCCTCCTGTTCATGTTGACCGAAAGATCGCAAGAGTCCTCTCTGCCTCCTATACCCTGTTGGCCACCAGTTGATGCACCCCAAGTACCACAACTACGACCGATGCCCCCGAGCCCCGAGGACACCGAGTATGACTACACACGACGATGCGTCAAGCTCCACCATCGTCGACTCCATGGACGTCAAGTTCCTCTATGACCCTGTGTATGACTACGGGGATAGCACCGAGTACCCCTTCGGATCACCAAGTTCCACTACGAGATGTACAACTACCGTCGCCAAGATCGCGAGTACCTCTACCGAAACGTGAACGACTACTTCCATGACCCACGAGTACCACTACTTCCTTCGACGCTTCAAAGGTATAACCCCGAGACGACCGCCCGTGAACGAATGATTGTGTGTTGTATGAGATGCTCGTGTTTGCACCGTGTCCGAGAGAGGTCTTTGCACGTTCCTCTTTTGCCATGCCGCCGTCCCGTGGGAACCCGGAATCCGGGAGCACCCCACCATCCTTGCATGACACGCTCACGCCCACTTTCTCTTGCACCGACATCTTGACGAGTTATCGAATCACTGATATGTTGCCGTGGCATCATTTTCGGATTCGTTGCCATGGCAACCGTTTTGTTCCGCCACGGTGACAAATGCTTCATAACATGCTCTTGTCAACATTTTCATAAAATTGCATAAACCCTGATTATGTCATCCGCATCATGATAACAACACTTAAATGGTTAAAATTGTTGTTTGCGTTAAATTGCTAAATAACCTATGGGGATTTTCCGGAATTATCATTTGTTGTTTCCGGCCTCATTTAAACTTGCCTACATAGTTAGTTTAATTATGCTTCACCCCTTGCCATGTTTAATAACATTTAATATTGTTGGGTACATAACCGAGAGAGAACTAAATATTTGAATGTGGTGTTTCGTCAATATGCAACTCGTTACATATTGAGCTCCACTTAACTTGTAGTATTGTTTGTTGCACTTTGCCATGCCATGCCTCATTAAACCAGACATGCATCATACTTGTTTGTGCATCATGCCATGATTATGCTTGTGTGTTTACCATGTTGTTTGCTTCTTTCCGGTTTGCTTCTCTCGTTAGCTTCGGTTTCGTTCTGGAGTTGTGAGGATTCGTTCAACTGCATCTGTTTGTCTTCTTCATGGAATCGTTCTTCTTCCTTGTAGGATCTCAGGCAAGATGACCATTACCCTCAATATCACTTCTATATTTGCTTGCTAGTTGCTTCGTTCTATCGCTATGCTGCGCTACCTATCACTTGTTTACCATGCCTCCCAAGTTACCATGTCAGCCTCTAACCTTTTTCACCCTTCCTAGCAAACCGTTGCTTGGCTATGTTACCGCTTTGCTCAGCCCCTCTTATAGCGATGTTAGTTGCAGGTGAAGTTGAAGATTGCTCCATGATGGACAGGATTATGTTGGGATATCACAATATCTCTTATTTAATTATAATGCATCTATATACTTGGTAAAGGGTGGAAGACTCGGCCTTATGCCTGGTGTTTTGTTCCACTCTTGCTGCCCTAGTTTTCCATCATACCTGTGTTATACTCCTTGATTTTGTGTTCCTTACGCGGTTGGGTGATTTATGGGACCCCCTTGACAGTTCACTTTGAATAAAACTCCTCCAGCAAGGCCCAACATTGGTTTTAACATTTGCCACCTAAGCCTTTTTCCCTTGGGTTCTGCAGACTCAAGGGTCATCTTTATTTTACCCCCCGAGCCAGTGCTCCTCCGAGTGTTGGTCCAAACTAGAGCACCGTGCGGGACCATTCCTTGGCAACTTGGATTACGTCCGTACCTGTACGCTTAGCTTATCCGGTGTGCCCTGAGAACGAGATATGTGCAGCTCCTATCGGGATTTGTCGGCACAGCGGGTGGTTTTGCTGGTCTTGTTTTACCATTGTCGAAATGTCTTGTAAACCGGGATTCCGAGTATGATCGGGTCTTCCTGGGAGAAGGAATATCCTTCATTGATCGTGAGAGCTTGTGATGGGCTAAGTTGGAACAACCCTGCAGGGTTTAAACTTTCGAAAGCCGTGCCCACGGTTATGTGGCAGATGGGAATTTGTTAATGTCCGGTTGTAGATAACTTGACACCAGATCCGAATTAAAACGCATCAACCGCGTGTGTAGCTGTGATGGTCTCTTTTCGGCGGAGTCCGAGAAGTGAACACGGTTTTGGGTTATGTTTGATGTAAGTAGGAGTTTAGGATCACTTCTTGATCATTGCTAGCTTCACGACTGTTCCGTTGCTTCTCTTCTCGCTCTTATTTGCGTATGTTAGCCACCATATTTGTTTAGTGCTTGCTACAACTCCACTTCATTACCACTTCCTACCCATAAGCTTAAATAGTCTTGATCTCGCGGGTTTTGAGATTGCCGAGTCCTTGTGACTCACCAGATACTACCAACAGTTGCAGGTGCCGATGATACTAGTGCAGGTGATGCAACCGAGCTCAGATGGGACCTCAATGAAGATCTTAGTTGTTGCTATGTTTCGTTTCATGTTGATCAGTAGTGGAGCCTAGTTGGGACGATCGGGGATCTAGCAGTTGGGTTATCTTCTTTTCTTTTGGCTTCGTCCGTAGTTGGACGATGTGTGTACTCTGAATGATGTATGATTTATTTATGTTCATTGTGTGAAGTGGCGATTGTAAGCCAACTCTTTATCCCGGTCTTGTTCATTACATGGGATTGTTGTGAAGATGACCCTTCTTGCGACAAAACCACAATGCGGTTATGCCTCTAAGTCGTGCTTCGACATGTGGGAGATATAGCCGCATCGTGGGTGTTACAAGTTGGTAATCAGAGCCATCCCCGACTTAGGAGCCCCCTGCTTGATTGTTTGCTGGCGTTGTTGAGTTTAGAAAAAAAAAGTTTTGAGTCTTAGGATTATATATATTGGAGAGTAGGATTCTTTTTACTCCTCAGTCCCTTCGTCGCTCTGGTGAGGTCTCCTGGCGTAGATGTTTTGACTTTCCTCTCCTCAAATTTCACTAAAAAAATTTAGGATCACACGGGTATCTTGGAATCGTTCGGATGGTTTGGTGACGAGAACATTGTTCTTGGTGCCTCCTGTCTTTTATGTGGCACTGACCCGGGGAGTTGAGCTCCGAGGTGTTGTCGTCACAATTTTATCGTTGCAGTTCTGGAATACCTGAGTTTTGCCAACATCGAAAATCCCTTTTATGCAGTTGTTGGTGAGATAACCTCGATGCCACCCAGTACTGGGGTGGGAGTTTGGGAGTATTGCCATAACTCGTATAACGGATGCTTCTTGAAGGTTGAGGTACATGATTTCCGAAGGTTTCTTGGTTATGTGTTGACGGATGGATACAGCTTGGATGTAGGGATTGTTAGTTTTGGGTGAGATATATATTGCTTCCCCTGTATCCCCAACGCCAGATTGCATAACCAGAAAGTTTCGGGAGTTTTATAGGTGGGAATTCAAGTAGCTCTAGTTTTTTCTTTTCGACAGATGCATGATATGAGATTGGGGTTCGATGTTTAGTGGTCCGCCTTTCCACGGTCGTTTTTACAGTGGTCTCGTCATGTCTTAAAGAGCCCATGGCTATGCTGGTTCGGGGACACTTCGTATGTCATGTGCACTGCCTTGTACATGATGGTGCTGTACAATCGAGCCCGTGTGGGCCCCACCACGAAAACTTCGGACGAAATCTCTATCATATGTTTGTTCCGGCTTATTCTGCAAGCCAAATCCTTTGTTTTGTTTTATTTGTGGTATTCGAGTTGCTTCGATGTCTGAGTGTTGATCCATACCTTTCCTAAACCGTGTTCTCATATTTCTATGGGAGTGCTAATCCTTCTTGATCATTGAGGTCGTCATGTTAATTCTATTTCCAACCGGTGCGTTTCTCTTCGAGATGATCCCATCATTCTCCCCATTCGCAAGATCAATTCTAAGTTTTGTCAACGGTGTTTCTTTCGTTCATCCCAAGTTGTCTTTGTTTTCCCCACCCTCCCACCCTTAATTTCAAGGACTCAGATTTCTTAATCGGGTATCCATTTTATTGATGGGAAGTCTCTCCATTCTTTTCTGTCAATAGTCTTATCCGGTAATTCCCAGGAAGATACTAACGGAGCTTCAAGTTCATCATTCTTCATTCTCGTATTCTTTTCCGGTGGATTTAACTCAAGCTTTCAGTGTTGATCATATATCTTCCTTTTGTTTCACATATCTTCCCATGTGAGTTTCTTATGCAAGGCTCTCTTATTTATTCACCTCTCTCTATTCGTATCCGGAGTGCTAAAGATATCTCAAAAAAATCATGTTTCCATTCTTAATCCGTTCAAGTTACTTCGAGGTTTTTATCTCATTCAAGTCATTTTATCGAACCGGTGCAATCTCTCTTCAAAATTGTTCAACGGTGGTTCGTTCAAGATTTCTCTTCCTTCATTATCGTATTAATTCATTCGTTGTTTCCAAATCCCACCGGGGATTCCATCAATACCTTCCCAAGTTTATCGCTATATCTCTCTTAACCCTTTCTACGAGAATAAGTAGTATGCCAAATCCATTGCTTGTCATCAATTTAAATTGGTGAAGGATACACATAACGTAATTCTTATTATTGTTTCATCCAAGTGATCTAGTTTCTTCTTTCCAGAGTTGTTCATCATGTCATTTCTCGGTTCGAGATGCTTCATCTTTTCTTTTCCGGAGTTCCATGTTTTTTCTCGGTTATATCGTCGCGAAGCTCCATCTAAATCATTGCAAGGCTTCACCTTGTGTTTTCAACTTCTCTTTCTTTTTATCATTCTTTTATTACCGGAGTTCATCATGGAGGCTCTACATGGTGGTTCGTCAAGGATTCTTTTCATTCTTCAATTGTTCTTCAAGACTTCTCTCGAAGTTATGACCCGCCAAGCTACACTCTAAAATAAACATGGTGCTCAACACATGTTTTGTTTTGTGGAGTTCAAGTATTCTTGTTCTTGCATTTTGAAGTGCAATTCTTTCTACCTTATCTTTTGAGGTGGTGTTATATCATTCGTGACAATTTCCATTCACGTTTCGCGATTCACACGTTGTCAAGAATGAGGTATTTTAAATCCATTAATCTCTTCGTTGGAGTTATCTTGGGTTATATTTCACCTACAACCTTCCCTAAGGAATGTTGCTATTTCTGGTGCTTATCAATGATCCAAGTTATCTCTCTATCATCTTGGTGGAAGGAGTTTTTCATCTCGTTGGTGTTATCAATGATATTATTTGTTCCCATAGTGGCAGAATTTCGCCTCAATTTCGAGAAGTTTTCCATAAGCCCACAACAAGCTTATTCGTTTTGTTGTTGGTTTTTCCAACAACTCTGTTATAACCTTCTTGGAAGGGTGCTTTCCATGTTCTTTTGTGGCAGAAGTTGACATTTCCTTCTCCATTCTGTTATTCCAATGATCTATCTCCTATTCTTTCTTCCGGAGGCTTTGTGATGTTGCTCTCTTCACTCCTCTTCTCGTATTGAGGATCATGTTCTTTTCGCGCATATCCAATTAACCAGAGTGTTGTGTCATCTCTTCAAGCTCTTTTCATCTTATCAAGTCCTGCATCTCTTTTCAACCGGAGTGTTGTTTGAATTTGATCTTCCTTGTTCCTTGTTTATCTTGTTTCAACCAGAGTGGTTCCAATTCCTTCTTGTCCATTGTACTCGTCATTGATAGCTTTGCAGCCTCCAAGGTTCACATGGTGTTCCTTGTTTCTATTTTCTACCGCTCTGCTCTCAATTATGTTCAACTCCGTTGTGTTCTTTCTTTCAACTGTTCAACCTCGCAAGGTTCTTTGGTTCCACTCATTTATCGAAGAAGCAACTTAATTTTACCCCTTCTCTTCCTCTTCCGTGTCTCTCCGGTGCCATCCTAGATCTCGGGACGAGATCCTCTTGTATTGGTGGAGTGTTGTAACGCCCCGAGACCGACGCTCCAGAAGACTTCCGGCTACTCTGAGTTTCGTCGTGTGTTTTTGTTTTGTTCGTGCATTCATTTCTGCATCATGTGCATTGCATCATATCATCTTGCACCCCCTTTTAAAAACTCATCTAAATAAATTGTATGGATCCTCGTTCCATTTAAATCGAGGGATATTCACAATGGTGATTTCTCTTTATAACATATCCTCTCGATATTTTAGGGAGCTATATTGAAATATTCCATTAGTTTGGAACCACCTTCAAACACACTTGCAGTTTAAATTATACGCCTTTCATAATTTCCTTTCCAATCTTCTCCATCCCTATGCCAAATTCTTTCCCTAACCTTTGCTCTTCTCTCTTTTTCTCCTTCCTTGTTTTTCTGTAGTAGAAGAGAAGTAAGGAGAGAAGGAGCCCAGCAGCTGCACTAGTTGGCCCAAGGCCCAACCACAGCCCACCTAAACCACTGTTAACCCTAGCCCCGACCGATCCTAGCCCCCACGCATCTCTCTCCCTCTCGTTCCCTCTGCCCGCCGCCACAGACACACACACATCACACACGAGAGGAGCGCCCGCACCCGATCCCCTCAAGATCGCCACCGGGCCAGGACCTCCTCGCCTGCCTCCTCGTCTACCCGGCGCCTTCGCCTCGTCAGCTCCATCGCTAGGGGAGGAGCCCCTCGACCCGTCCCTTTCGGCCTGACTCCGGCGAGCGCCGCCCCGTCGACTCTCCAGCCCCACCTCTGCAGCTCCTCCTCCGCCTTGTCCACACGTCTGGCCTCGTCCCCGACCCGTCGTCCGCCTCCTCCATCGACCGTCTCGGTCGCCAGAGCTGCCGTCACCCGAAGCCCGACCGCGTCACAGCCTCTACTGCCAGCGACCTCGACCTCCCCTGCGCCAAGCCTCGCCGGCCTGCTACCTCACCCACCAACCCGAGCTGGCCTCGCCGTCCGGATCCGCGCCAAGCTCCAACGACCTCTGCACCCGGGCTCTCCTCCCTATCTTCCCGGCGTCCTCTGTGTCCCCTGGCTACATCGAGCAGCAACAACTCATCGCTCAAGCCTCGACGCTCCTGCAACCCCATCCTCACCCAGATCTTCGTCGCCAGCCCCAAACCTCGCCGCTGCTGCCTCCGTTTTGCCTGAACCGCGCCCCTGCTTCGCCTCGAACAGTAGCAGCAGCTCGCCCGCTTGTCCTCGTGGACTCGATTCAGTCTAATGCCAGGTCCACGGGTCGGCCTCCTGTTCATGTTGACCGGAAGATCGCAAGAGTCCTCTCTGCCTCCTGTACCCTGTTGGCCACCAGTTGATGCACCCCAAGTACCACAACTACGACCGATGCCCCCGAGCCCGGAGGACACTGAGTACGACTACACACGACGATGCGTCAAGTTCCACCATCGTCGACTCCATGGACGTCAAGTTCCTCTATGACCCTGTGTATGACTACGGGGATAGCACCGAGTACCCCTTCGGATCACCAAGTTCAACTACGAGATGTACAACTACTGTCACCAAGATCGCGAGTACCTCTACCGAAACGTGAACGACTACTTCCACGACCCGCGAGTACCACTACTTCCTTTGACGCTTCGAAGGTATAACCCCGAGACGACCGCCCGTGAACGAATGATTGTGTGTTGTATGAGATGCTCGTGTTTGCACCGTGTCCGAGAGAGGTCTTTGCACGTTCCTGTTTTGCCATGCCGCCGTCCCGTGGGAACCCGGAATCCGGGAGCACCCCACCATCCTTGCATGACACGCTCACGCCCACTTTCTCTTGCACCGACATCTCGACGACTTGTCGGATCACTGATATGTTGCGGTGGCATCATTTTTGGATTCATTGCCATGGCAACTGTTTTGTTCCGCCACGGTGACAAATGCTTCATAACATGCTCTTGTCCACATTTTCATAAAATTGCATAAACCCTGATTATGTCATCCGCATCATGATAACAACACTTAAATGGTTAAAATTGTTGTTTGTGTTAAATTGCTAAATAACCTATGGGGATTTTCCGGAATTATCGTTTGTTGTTACCGGCCTCATTTAAACTTGCCTAAATACTTAGTTTAATTATGCTTCACCCCTTGCCATGTTTAATAACATTTAATATTGTTGGGTACATAACCGAGAGAGAACTAAATATTTGAATGTGGTGTTTCGTCAATATGCAACTCATTACATATTGAGCTCCACTTAACTTGTAGTATTGTTTGTTGCACTTTGCCATGCCATGCCTCATTAAACCGGACATGCATCATACTTGTTTGCGCATCATGCCATGATTATGCTTGTGTGTTTACCATGTTGTTTGCTTTTTTCCGGTTTGCTTCTCTCGTTAGCTTCGGTTTCGTTTCGGAGTTGTGAGGATTCGTTCGACTACGTCTGTTTGTCTTCTTCATGGAATCGTTCTTCTTCCTTATGGGATCTCAGGCAAGATGACCATTACCCTCGATATCACTTCTATCTTTGCTTGCTAGTTGCTTCATTCTATCGCTATGTTGCGCTACCTATCACTTGTTTACCATGCCTCCCAAGTTGCCATGTCAGCCTCTAACCTTTTTCACCCTTCCTAGCAAACCGTTGCTTGTCTATGTTACCGCTTTGCTCAGCCCCTCTTATAGCGTTGTTAGTTGCAGGTGAAGTTGAAGATTGCTCCATGATGGACATGATTATGTTCGGATATCACAATATCTCTTATTTAATTATAATGCATCTATATACTTGGTAAAGGGTGGAAGAGTCGGCCTTATGCCTGGTGTTTTGTTCCACTCTTGCCGCCCTAGTTTTCGGTCATACCGGTGTTATGTTCCTTGATTTTGCGTTCCTTACGTGGTTGGGTGATTTATGGGACCCCCTTGACAGTTCGCTTTGAATAAAACTCCTCCAGCAAGGCCCAACATTGGTTTTAACATTTGCCACCTAAGCCTTTTTCCCTTGGGTTCTGCAGACTCAAGGGTCATCTTTATTTTACCCCCCGGGCCAGTGCTCCTCCGAGTGTTGGTCCAAACTAGAGCACCGTGCGGGACCATTCCTTGGCAACTTGGATTACATCGGTACCTGTACGCTTAGCTTATCCGGTGTGCCCTGAGAACGAGATATGTGTAGCTCCTATCGGGATTTGTCGGCATAGTGGGTGGTTTTGCTGGTCTTGTTTTACCATTGTCGAAATGTCTTGTAAACTGGGATTCCGAGTCTGATCGGGTCTTCCTGGGAGAAGGAATATCCTTCGTTGACCGTGAGAGCTTGTGATGGGCTAAGTTGGGACACCCCTGCAGGGTTTAAACTTTCGAACACCGTGCCCGCGGTTATGTGGCAGATGGGAATTTGTTAATGTCCGGTTGTAGATAACTTGACACCAGATCCTAATTAAAACGCATCAACCGCGTGTGTAGCCGTGATGGTCTCTTTTTGGCGGAGTCCGGGAAGTGAACACGGTTTTGGGTTATGTTTGACGTAAGTAGGAGTTCAGGATCACTTCTTGATCATTGCTAGCTTCACGACCGTTCCGTTGCTTCTCTTATCGCTCTTATTTGCGTATGTTAGCCACCATATTTGTTTAGTGCTTGCTACAACTCCACTTCATTACCTCTTCCTACCCATAAGCTTAAATAGTCTTGATCTCGCGGGTTTTGAGATTGCTGAGTCCTCGTGACTCACCAGATACTACCAACAGTTGCAGGTGCCGTTGATACCAGTGCAGGTGATGCAACCGAGCCCAGATGGGAGCTCAATGAAGGTCTTAGTTGTTGCTATGTTTCGTTTCATGTTGATCAGTAGTGGAGCCCAGTTGGGACGATCGGGGATCTAGCAGTTGGGTTATCTTCTTTTCTTTTGGCTTCATCCGTAGTCGGACTATGTGTGTACTCTGAATGATGTATGATTTATTTATGTTCATTGTGTGAAGTGGCGATTGTAAGCCAACTCTTTATCCCAGTCTTGTTCATTACATGGGATTGTTGTGAAGATGACCCTTCTTGCAACAAAACCACAATGCGGTTATGCCTCTAAGTCGGATCTCGGGTAGGGGGTCCCGAACTGTGTGTCTAGGCGGATGGTAGCAGGAGACAAGGGACATGATGTTTTACCCAGGTTCGGGCCCTCTTGATGGAGGTAAAACCCTACGTCCTGCTTGATTGATATTGATGATGTGGGTATTACAAGAGTAGATCTACCACGAGATCAAGGAGGCTAAACCCTAGAAGCTAGCCTATGGTATGATTGTTGTTCGTCCTATGGACTACAGCCATCCGGTTTATATAGACACCGGAGAGGGCTAGGGTTACACAGAGTCGGTTACAATGGTAGGAGATCTACATATCCGTATCACCAAGCTTGCGTTCCACGCCAAGGAAAGTCCCATCCGGACACGGGACGAAGTCTTCCACCTTGTATCTTCATAGTCTTGGAGTCCGGCCGATGATGATAGTTCAGCTATCCAGACACCCCCTAATCCAGGACTCCCTCAATAGCCCCCGAACCAGGCTTCAATGACGACGAGTCCGGCGCGTATATTGTCTTTGGCGTTTGCAAGGCGGATTCCCCTCCATGTTCCATGTGTTTGCCGAATAGTGTCCGGTTTCTTCATAAATGTTGCGCTCCTTGGCTTCCACGTCCAATAATGGCCCTCTTCCACATGTTGTATGAATGAAAAAAGCCAGGGTATTTTTACGTTTTACCCCCCTAGCTGCGCGAATAAGCCGCCTATAAGAGAGGCGAGGATCCAGATCCGAATCACACCATCCTCCTTCCGCAAGTACTCATCGAAGTGCATCTGACAAAAATCCATTCCGACATGGACAGTCGACGCGGCTCCTCTTCTCGCGCTCCCAGTCCTCAGCCAGGAGATTGGAGGAGATGCTCAGTCCCGCATAGCGAGTTAGTGACGCTCCAAGCAGAGGGATACCTTCCCCCAGCCTTTATGGTTCCGGTTCGAGCCGGACTAGCCACCTACAAGGGTGGGAAGCAGGCGGAGAGCATCCCCAATCCCTCCAAAGGAGAGCGGGTATGCTTCGTCCCCTACTTAATAAGGGGACTCGAATTTCCCATACATCCGTTTCTCCGGGGGCTCCTGGAGTTCTATGGACTCCAACTTCACCACCTTACACTTGCCTCCATTTTACACATCGCAGGCTTTGTAGCTCTTTGCGAGCCGTTCTTGGGCATCGAGCCCCATTTTGCGCTGTGGAAGAGACTGTTTTTCCTCGTACCCCGTTCTCACGAGGGGTCAATATATCAAGTGGGCAGAGCAGAAATATGGCGCATCGCCGGGACCGGATATCTATCCGGAACCCCGAAGAAGGCGTCCGAAGACTGGCCTTCGGAGTGGTTCTATATGGAAGACGCCCCGCTGCCGGATCCAGTTCGGATCGGCCTCCCGGAGTTTAGCAACGCTCCTCTGAAGAAACGCCTGAGTTGGCGCCCGTGGAGCCCTCAACGGGAAGATGATAGGAGCGTCCAATATCTGATGGGCCGGATACGGTTACTGGCCCATTCCAGATTAACCATGATTGGAGTCATGGCCACATGCATTATGCGAGGGGTGCAGCCGCTCCAATATAGGGGCCACCCCATGTGGGATTTCAATGGGGAGAATGACGCCACCCGTCATGGGCGCAAGGGGCAGGGATCGGCCACCGATCTGGTGAAGATCCTGTCCGGCTTGTACAAGGGGGAGAAGGAGGACTTCCTCCGCACGAGTCCATTGAATGGATTCTCCATGAATAACCCTCGGAGCTGGGTAAGCGGACGTTTATATATCCAATCCGTACTTTCAAAGACAAGTGTCTTACTTTATGATTTCGACGCAGGAACTGCGCCGGGATGTGGAGGGCATAGAAAGCCCGACTCCACAACCCGAGGATCCGGGAAGATCCCTTGATCCGGCCTCCGGAGAGGATCCAGACATAATGGTGGAACTGATTGACGGGGTGTTCCACCAGCTCAGCATAGACAATGCTCTAGTCGCCATTACAGCTGACTACCTCGGTTTATCTCCGGCTTCCCAGGTGAGTACGACTGAAGTCCTGACACCGTTACTTTTTTAATGCTTATGTCTGACCACCGTGTACCAACGGTGCTTCGCAGGAGGTGCCTTTACGGCGGGAAGCCGAGCCCGCGGCGATTGACCAACCAGGGTCAGTGCGGCCTAGCAGGCGGAAGAGGAGTGCAGCGCGAATCGAAACGTCGCCGCAAAGGTATGGCGCACCATTGTCTTTTAAGGGAAAGACTCCTGGGAGGTATATTAATGCTCATGATTCTTCCAGGAGAAAGAGCGCTCGCCGGACTAAGCCCGGAGTGGTTGCCAACAAAGCCTCCGCCAGCCAGGCTCCAACACCTGGTCCGGAGGGGGAGGCGAGCGCAAGGCGCGTGCCGGATGCTCCTCCAATGGAGGATGCCGACAGGTTGTCCGCCACCAGGTCTGAGGTGGAGAGCGCCATGAATCACAGGCGTCGTCGGACAGTTCTTCGTGACGCATGTTTCTCCCCAGAGGCGTTGAATGCCTTTAATGCGGGAGATGCGCACCTCCTTGCTGCTCAAGATGGTTTAACCAGAGCCACGGAGCAGTATGTAAAAGACATACAGGTGAGGAATTTTAATAGTTATATATGCCAGTAGCCCCGAGACTTAAAATAGTTAAACTAACCGATTTAAGGATCATTTGTTATGCAGGATCTTACGGAGAAGAATACCCACCTGTCCCAGGAGCTTCAAGAATGCAAGGCCCAACTTGAGGCCGCACTAGCTGCTGCCGGGGGAGCCACAGAGACCCCCTCTGGTAATTCATATTTTCAAAAGAGAAGTAGTTTATGAAGTGCGGCGTGTGTGTATAGTCTGACAATAATATTGCAAAGGGTGCCGGACTAGATCCAGACAAGCAACATCTGCTGCGCCAGTTGAAGGCCGGCGAGAAGGTGCTTATGAGGGTGCAGAAGGAGAGGAACAAACTCCAAGATGCCAACACCCAGCTGGGCGAAGAACTAAAAGATGTTCGGGTCCAGCTGTCTAACTCCGTAAAGGAGAATCGGCGGCTTCGTCGCGGCATTTACAATAAGTGCTTGAGAAAACTCTTTTGAAAAGAAGAGTTCGGCGAGGAAGTCAATTGACAGAAATGTGTCTGTAGGTGTGCTCACAGGTCGTCCAGCGGAGGAGATGCCTGGTTCCACGGGAGACCCTCTTCCCAAGCTGCTGCAACTGCACGAACGTGTTCGGCAGGCGGTGAGTGGCGTCGTTCAGGCCTTATGGCCTTCCGTCTCCCTACCCGAGGGTCTTGGAGGGCTTGTTGAGAAGCTTCAGTGAGTACGGCAGCGCTTCCATCTATGGAAGATATCGGCCTGCCGTCAAGGCGCCAGGGAGGCCTGGGCCATCGTGAAGACGCGGTACACGAAGGCTGATCCAAACCACATGGCCAAGGTCGGACTTGTGGGGCCCGATGGGAAGGAGATCCCTGTGATCCTGATGTACGGCCAAGTAGAGTTGGCCGCGAAATATTCCCAACGGGAATGTAAATTAGACAGCCTGTTAGATGGGATTGAAGAGGAGTACAATCAGTCAGTTTGACGATGTAATTTAAAATGACATGTAAAATGCCTTCTAGCCGGATTGTAGATCGTTTGTCTTTGCGGACCTTTTGGCTTCAACCTCGGGACCCAACAGTCCAGAGTGTGTCCGAATACCCTTATGATTATACAAAAACCGGAGCATGCATGGAGACAAGGCATAGGGGTCATAAGTGCTTTATCAGACAAGTGCCCAACTAGCTATGTTATATTACATGGTTAGTAAGAAACATCTTCCAGGGAGAATAGTTCCGTTAGGGGTTCCTTTCCCTAGGAGGCATGCCCTAAAGTGCATGTCCGAACTGCGAAAAGAGTAGAAAAAGCATCTAGGGGCAGATAAATAAATAAGTAATAAATCATCTTTCAGGTCACCGACCGAATATTCCCTTAAGAACGCTAGCCTTTGGCTTCACCCAGTCTGAGGTACAGATCCGGCTGACCCGACAGTAACAATCGCAGAGGTGCTCCCTTTACCTCCTAGCCGAACAATCGGAAATGTAGGGGTAAGCACAGGAGCCAGGCAACCCAGCTTGGCCAAAACTTAAGTCATATCGATGCATATAATGGTGAGTAAAAGGTACATGCGGAAGTATGACACATGTGTTGGGCATGAAGCCCATATAAATAAGCTTCTGTTAAAGAAGCCCCCAGGTATAATGAGTGCGAGTAGCACATCAAGTGAGTGCGAACAAAGCGCAGATCAGCCCTCAAGAGCCTTGTACTGAAAGAGGGAGGAAAAAGGAGGGAAAACAAAGACAGCGAAAAAATATGAAAGGTGGACGGAGGAAGGAGAGGAACTCTGAGTCCGGCGCTAGGCGTAGAATCTTCGGAGACGGGCTGCGTTCCATGGGTTTGGCTCGAGTCGGTTGTTAGATGCGTCGCGTAGACGGTATGCACCGCCGGTAAGGACTTGGTCGATGATGAAGGGACCTTCCCGTTTGGGCTTAAGTTTGTCCTTTTTCTTGTCCGACAGGCGTAGAACTAGCTCGCCAACATTGTAAGTTTTGGCCCGTACTTCTCTGCTTTGATATCTTCGAGCCTGCTGCTGATAGAATGTGGAACGGGATTTTGCCACGTCGCGCTCCTCCTCTAAGGCGTTCAAACTGTCCTGCCGATCCAACTCGGCTTCTCTTTCTTCGTACATGCGCACGCGAGGTGAGTCATGAATTATATCGCAGGGCAAAACTGCCTCAGCGCCATATACCATAAAAAATGGTGTGAATCCGGTAGTGCGGTTTGGCGTGGTCCGCAGCCCCCAGAGTACGGAGTCGAGCTCCTCTACCCAGTGCGTGTTAGATTCCGTGAGGGACCGCACTAATCCGGGTTTAATGCCGCTCATGATTAGACCATTTGGTCGTTCCACTTGACCGTTAGTTTGAGGGTGATAGACTAAAGCATAGTCGAGCTTGATGCCCATGTTTTTGCACCAGAGTTTAACCTCATTGGCCGTGAAATTCCTACCGTTATCAGTGATGATGCTGTGGGGGACGCCAAAATGGTGTACTACCCCAGATATGAAGTCTATCACAGGTCCAGATTCTGCCGTTTTAACCGGCTTGGCCTCTATCCATTTGGTGAATTTGTCCACCAAGACCAATAAGTATTTTTGCTTGTGGGTTCCCCCTTTAAGGGGTCCAACCATGTCAAGCCCCAAGACCGCGAAGGGCCAAGTGATGGGTATAGTTTTGAGGGCGGTGGGTGGCATGTGGCTTTGGTTAGCAAAGAGCTGGCAACTGACGCATCGTTGGACTAAGTCCTGAGCATCTGCCCGGGCTGTCGGCCAATAAAATCCTGTACAGAAGGCCTTGCCTTCAAGGGCCCGGGGTGCGGCGTGGTACCCGCCGAGTCCGGCGTGAATTTCAGCCTGGAGATTTCGCCCTTCCTCTTCGGAGATACACCTTTGAAGGACTCCGCTTTTGCTTTTCTTATAAAGTTCTCCCTCATGGACCTTGTAGGCTTTAGATCGCCGAACTATGCAGCGGGCCTCATTTTGGTCTTCGGGAAGTTCCTGCATGATTAAGTAGGCTAGGAATGGTTCCGTCCACGGGGCAATTACTGCCATTATTTCGTGGACTGAAGGTGTTATGTCATTGGCTGAGCCACCGATTGTGTCAGAATGTTCCGTGTTGGGTGGTGCAGTTGGTTCCGGGTTGTTATTTCCGGACTCCTCTTCCCATAATACGGATGGCTTAAAGAGCCGCTCCAGGAAGATGTTTGGAGGGACGGCATCGCGTTTTGCGCTGATGCGTGCCAACACGTCTGCTACCTGGTTATTATCCCAGGCTACATGGTGGAATTCGAGTCCTTCGAACCGAGCTGACATTTTTAGGACGGTGTTACAGTAGGCTGCCATTTTCGGATCCTTGGCGTCAAAGTCTCCATTTACTTGGGATATTGCGAGGTTTGAATCCCCGCGCACCTCTAGGCATTGAATACCCATGGAGATTGCCATCCGGAGACTATGTAGAAGGGCCTCGTATTCGGCTACATTGTTGGAGTCTGTGTACATTATTTGAAGTACGTATTGGACTGTGTCTCCGGTTGGGGACGTCAAGACGACGCCAGCCCCCAAGCCAGCCAACATTTTGGAGCCGTCGAAATGCATGATCCAATTGGAGTATGCGCCGTACTCTTTAGGGAGTTCGGCTTCGGTCCATTCGGCGATGAAGTTAGCCAAAACTTGCGACTTTATAGCTCGCCGTGGTTTGTAGGTTATGTCAAATGGTAAGAGCTCAATGGCCCATTTTGCAATCCTGCCCGTCGCGTCACGATTGTTTGTAATATCGTTAAGAGTTACTTCGGAGGCCACCGTTATGGAACACTCTTGAAAGTAGTGTCGCAACATCCGGGATGCCATGAACACCGCATACGCTATCTTTTGATAATGTGGGTACAGGGACTTGCATGGAGTTAAGACAGTGGATACGTAGTACACTGGTTTTTGAAGAGGGAATTTGTGCCCTTCTGTTTCTCGTTTGACGACGAGTACGGCGCTGACAACTTGATGTGTTGCCGCGATATATAATAACATAGGTTCACCCAGGTTGGGCGCGGCTAGGACCGGATTTGTTGCCAATATGGCCTTAATTTCTTCGAGTCCGGCCGTGGCAGCATCCGTCCATTCAAAGTGTTCGGTGCGCCGGAGGAGGCGATAGAGGGGCAGCGCCTTTTCTCCCAAACGGGAGATGAAGCGGCTTAGAGCCACCACGCATCCAGTTAGTTTTTGTATTTGTTCGAGGTCTTTTGGGATATCCAATTGTGACAGATCTCGGATCTTGGCTGGGTTTGCTTCAATTCCTCTACCGGATACAATGAAGCCCAAGAGCTTTCCGGCTGGTACGCCGAAAACACATTTTTTCGGGTTGAGCTTAATGTCGTATGCTCGGGGGTTGTCGAATGTAAGCCTCAAATCGTCTACTAGAGTTTCGACGTGTTTGGTCTTAACGACCACATCGTCTACGTATGCCTCCACTGTTTTGCCTCTCGGGGTAGCCAGACATGTCTGAATCATGCGCTGATATGTTGCGCCGGCGTTTTTGAGTCCGAAGGGCATTGTGTTGAAGCAAAATGGTCCGTATGGAGTAATGAATGCCGTTGCAGCCTGGTCTTTTTCCGTCATCTTGATTTTGTGGTATCCGGAGTATGCGTCGAGGAAGCACAATGAATCGTGCCCTGCGGTAGCATCAATGATTTGGTCAATGCGGGGGAGGGGGAAAGGATCCTTTGGACAAGCCTTGTTAAGGTCTTTGAAATCAACACAAAGGCGCCAGGATTTGTCCTTTTTTGGTACCATTACCAGGTTTGCTAGCCAGTCCGGATGTTTGCTAGCCAATCGGTTTTCCAGGCACTCTCCATCGCACAGTATTTTTGTACTATGGTCGCTAGGTCGGTGAAGTGTGTAACTTCGCGACGACTTATGGCGTTCATGATTCCCTTGTCCGTGCAATTGTTGCAGAAAATTGAGATTGCTCTTTCCTCACGGCAGTCCTTTATCCTGTCCATAACCAGGAGGAATCTGGCCCAGTAATGATGTACTGTTTCATTGGGCTCTTGCCGTATTTGAGATAGATCGGTTATGTTTGGGTGGGCGGGCGGAATTAAATTCGGAACCTCGCCCCATCTGAGGCTCAAAGGCCGAGAAGTTTCCGGATTTGGAAGCTTGGGTTGCTGGATGTTGTCCAACAAATCTGGTCCGATGCCTGACTTTAGGTTCAGTACTTGATTGATGTCCGTCCCTCCGCGGGAATCCGGCATGGAGGGATCGGGAATCCGGACATAATTGGTCTTTAACATAGAAGAAGAGTCGCCGCGTTGTTCTTCTACCACAACAACGTGGTGGGTAGCCTGGGGAGAGTTAATTTCTCTCTGATCGGTTTTAAGCCCAATCTGATCGTAGTCTGTGGCGACTCCCAGGGCGACGATGCGATCCAAGAGCTCATTTACGGAGGAGAGCTCCATCGGGTATAGCTGCTCGGCGAATTCCGAGTTGACGTGAAGATCGCTTTTGATGACCTGAGAGGTCATTGTCGGACCAGTGGCCGAACAGGTGGTCATAAGAAAACCGCCTAGCTGGATAGTTTGGCCGGTGGCCATAGCTCCCTTGACGACGGCGCCGTCTTTAAAGACGGGGAAAGGCATCCCTCCTGATTGCGACGGCATAGAGGAACTCTCAATGAAAGCACCAATGTCGCTGTCAAAACCGGCGGATCTCGGGTAGGGGGTCCCGAATTGTGCGTCTAGGCGGATGGTAACAGGAGACAAGGGACACGATGTTTTACCCAGGTTCGGGCCCTCTTGATGGAGGTAAAACCCTATGTCCTGCTTGATTGATATTGATGATGTGGGTATTACAAGAGTAGATCTACCACGAGATCAAGGAGGCTAAATCCTAGAAGCTAGCCTATGGTATGATTGTTGTTCGTCCTATGGACTACAGCCATCCGGTTTATATAGACACCGAAGAGGGCTAGGGTTACATAGAGTCGGTTACAATGGTAGGAGATCTACATATCCGTATCGCCAAGCTTGCCTTCCACGCCAAGGAAAGTCTCATCCAGACACGGGATGAAGTCTTCAATCTTGTATCTTCATAGGCTTGGAGTCCGGCCGATGATGATAGTTCGGCTATCGGGACACCCCCTAATCCATAACTCCCTCAGTGGGTGTTACAAGATGCCTCGGCAAGTGTACTTCGGCAAGGCTGCCTGCATCGGCACGACCCATGCATCGTCAGCCGCCGGACTAACTCGAAAGGAGAGGAGAAAAATGGAGGAGGACCAGAGAAGCCCGACACTATGCCCCGATGACCGCCAACCGCATGACATGCATATCATTCCCTGCCGGGAACGAAGAAACCACCTAGTTGAATTCTGCTCCACCAGGTGCCGTGGGTGCACCTGACGCGCGCAGCCTGACAGAGGAGGAAGAAGCTTACAACGAAAGCTAAGTTTACATTATCACTTCTTGATTGATACATTTGAGAATTTTGTGGACGTTTATCCCTTAACTCTAGTGAGCGTTCGTATTTTGAAAACCCTCGTGTGATGGAGCCTTGGTTAGTTTCTTTGGTCGCGCCATCGTCCTGTCCAGAGCCATGCTCGCAGGATGAGAGGCTGCACCGAGAACTACCTGGGAAAAACCTACTAAGATGCATCCCAAGATGACTGATAAGTTTCGGACCCTTGCGACAATCGCGGTAATATGATACCGGCAGGCATCCAAAGCATACATAGGGATTGATCATATGAACGCAAATGTATAGAGCTCAAAGGGATACACATTTAAAATTCAGCTTGGAATATCGATTTCGCGCAAACACCAAAGATAGAATGACTAAACACAAAATTTACGCCATGTTTCATTACAGGGAAACATAGAAACAATTGTGGCCCGATACTTGGCTTGGTGACCAGATGGAGCGGTTCGAATGTGGAGAACCCTGTCAGCCCGTGGTGCAACTTTCTCCCTGGCTGCTTGTAGGATCGAAAGTATGTCTAGAGGGGGGTGATTAGACTACTTGACCAAATAAAAATCTAGCCTTTTCCCAATTTTATGTCTTGGCAAATTTTAGCAACTTAGAACTAGTCAAGCAATCAACCAACACATGCAATTCTAAGAGTATAGCAATGGAATGTAAATCATTGCATATGAAGGTAAAGGGAAGGAGTTTGGAGGGAGCAAATGCAATGTAGACACGAAGATTTTTGGTGTGGTTCCGATAGTAGGTGCTATCGTACATCCACGTTGATGGAGACTTCAACCCACGAAGGGTAAGGGTTGCGCGAGTCCACGGAGGGCTCCACCCATGAAGGGTCCACAAAGAAGCAACCTTCTCTATCCCACCATGGCCATCCCCCACGAACGACTTGCCTCACTTGTGTAGATCTTCACGAAGTAGGCGATCTCCTTGCCCTTACAAACTCCTTGGTTCAACACCACAATCTTGACGGAGGGTCCCAAGTGACACCTAACCAATCTAGGAGAAACCACTCTCCAAAAGGTAATAGATGGTGTGTTGGAGATGAACTCCTTGCTCTTGTGCTTCAAATGTTAGTATCCCCAACACTCAACTCTCTCTCACAGATTTGGCTATGGTGGAAAGATAATTTGAGTGGAAAGCAACTTGGGGAAGGCTAGAGATCAAGATTCTTGTGGTTCGATTAGAATGTCTTGGTCTCAACACATGAGTAGGTGGTTCTCTCTCAGAAAATGAGTAGTGGAAGTGTAGGCACGTTCTGATGGCTCTCTCCACGAATGGATAAGGGGTGGAGGGGTATATGTAGCATCCACACAAAATCTAACCGTTACACACAAATTCCCAAACTCGGTGAAATGAATAGTGAAACTTGGTCAGACCGATTCAGTTCAAAATGTGAACGTTAGGCTTTTCAGTGGGACCGACAACATCAACTCGGTAGGACCGATGAGCTAGGGTTAGGGCATTACTTGATCTCAGTGATACCGATCACATGAACTCGGTGGAACTGATTTCAGTAATAGGCAAACAGAGAGTTGGTCAGGCAAACTCGGTGGGACCGATCACTCATTTCTGTCAGACCGAAATGTTACGAAAAGGAAACAAAGAGTTTGCATTGCAAACTCGGTGGGACCGATCACTCATTTTGGTTAGACCGAAACATTATGAAGGAAAACAGAGAGTTTGCAATCCCATCTCGGTGAGACCGAGATACATATTGGTGAGACTGAACTGATTAGGGTTTATGGTAGTGGCTATGTCAAATGAACTCGGTGGCGCCGGATAGATCAAATCGGTGGAGCCGAACTTGACTTTAGGTTTAGGACATATGTGGATATGAGAAAGTGGTTGAGAGTTTTTGGAGCATATCACTAAGCATTTTGAGCAAGTAAGCCATAAAGAAGCACCTCATCCCCTTTCAATAGTATTGGCTTTTCCTATGGACTCAAAGTGATCTTGGATCACTAAATGAAAATGTAGAGTCTTGAGCTTTTTGCCTATATGTGTCCTTAGCATTTTGAGGGGTCCACATCCCTAGTCCATGCCATGCCAATCATTGAACTTTCTGAAATGATCATCTTGAAAGAGTATTAGTTCAATGAGCTACATGTTTTAAAGAATTACCAAAACCACCCAGGGATTAGTTGCATTTTCAATCTCCCCCTTTTTTGTAATTGATGACAACATATAGATCAAAGCTTCGACAAATGATAATAAGAATGGAATACATCGTCACTTTGAGACGTGTGTGATAAGAAAGAGCTCCCCTTAAATTTGTGCAATATTTAAAATTTGATTTGAATGCAAATGCACAATCAATTAGGATCATGGATTACTCTTCCATGTCACATACATCTTGGTGGAGAGCTCAAAATTATAGAATATGGAATATGCACTCATCTCCAATGCAAAGTGTGAATGATCATACATAAGAGATAGAGAATATTATCATCGAAGCACAAACATGTAAGTATGATATGATCAAACACATGACCATACAAGTACCTCACACACATAGCCATAAAGTATCATCCAAGCAAGCAAGTAAATAAGTAGCAAAATAGCCAAAAAGAAGCAAAGCTCTCTCTCTCTCTCAGCCGATGATCTATACACTTTCTCCCCCTTTGGCAACAAGTTACCAAAAAGCTTGAAAATGCAAAGTGCTATGCGGCTCTCTAAGCTTGATCTTCGGGAGGTGGAGTGGAGAGGAGTCCTGCAACAAAGGCTTCTGAAGAGGTTGTAGGCGCTAGAGGAGTTGCAACCGGAGGGACAACAGAAGTTGTGGCTGCAGGAGCTGAAGTTGTAGCTCTAGTGTCTGTCACTGGCACTGCTGTAGACCTGTGTCTTCTGGGCACCCTTTGATAAGCATCAGTGGTGGTCTTGTGTCACAGCCCTAGATTGCTTGTAGTTAGTTGCATCTGTGAGCATTCATGTCATCATGTTTAAATTCAAGAAATTTGAAATGGGGAATGACCAAACCCTAGAATCAAATTAAATCACTAGGTTCAACTTAAAAATATTTTCAGTGAACCCAAATACCCTTTAGAAAAGTTCATGATTTTTGTTAAAGGCGAAAACCTCTCCAAAAATGATGCACATATTTCTAGGCCATTCTAGATTTTTGAATTAAATCATAAGGTATTTGACTTTGGGCATTTAAATGCTACAATTGTCTTAAATGCTCAAATAATTCTGGAAGCAGTTGAGGGCTATCGTAAATATTTCAGAAGGTGCCCACAATTATTTTCAGGATTTTTAGAAGTGCTCTGGTATTTTTTTTAATAAAGCCCAAACCATTACAGAAAATTAGAAAACAAAAAGAGATAAAAAGGAGAGAGAGAGAGAGAGAGAGAAATATACCAGGGCCACCTACCAGCAGCCGCACCGGGCCAGCTCCTGTTCTGGCCCAGCCCACCAGGGGCTCCCCGTGTCGTCTTCCACCTCCTGCCAGTGGGCAGAAGGGCGTGTGCCCGACGCGCGCCGGCACGCGCCGGCCACCTCCACCTTGCCTGCCTTTCTCCTCGCCGCCTCGAAGCGCCCTGAGGATGCCACGCAACCCCCCCGATCGCCTCGACCTCTCCCTCGTGCTCCTCCCCATCCTCTGCTTTCCCCCACGCCACACCTGAGCGCCACCATCACCGCTGCTGCCGCGCCCTGACCCATTCGCTCGCCCCTCTGACGTGTCCATGAGCTCCGTCTCGACGTCATCGACCTCCTCGCTCCTCCACTCGACGCCGGGCGCGCTCCTCTGGCCTCACCGAGCCCGTCCCTGACTACCATCCCCGTAGATCCCCCTCGCCGCCTCGTCCATATCCGACCTCCCTCGAGTTCACTTCGACAGCCGTCGCAACCGCCGTGAGCCACTGACTCTTCTCCCTCCATCCATTTTTCCTATCGCATGCTGTAGCCGCCGCGCCACTTGCGCTCGAACGCCGTCCGTTGCCCCGAGCTTGTTTCCGACGAGCTCCAGCCTCCCTAGCCGGTGCTACTTGCTGTGCTGGATACGGGCAAGCTCCAGTTCCCCGTGGGTGCTCTCGGCCGCTCATTTGGGCGCCGGGAGAGCGAACCCGAGCACCTCCGCCGCACCTGTCGTCGCCGGCGTCGAGCCGCCAGTGAGTTAGCCTCAGTTGACCAGGGGGTTGACCTCCCCTGGGTCTATGGCATGCGGCCCCCATCCGTCTAATTAAGTTAGCTTAAGTTAAACAAACTAGGTTAGTTAGTTAAGTCACTAACATGCGGGACCCAGCGGTCAGTTTGATCTGAGTCGCCCGTTGACCTATTGACGTCATCATGATGTCATGCTGACGCAGTAAACTCTTTTATTGGAATTAGTTTAATTCTAAAATAACCAGGAAATTCCAGAAAATGCCCTAAAGTTCCAAAATTCATATAAATTCAACCGTAACTCGGGATGAAATAATTTATATATGAAAAATTATCAGAAAAATCCAATCTATCCATCTGTACCATTTTCACGCATGTTAGAACAACTTATAGCGTCTGTTTAGTACAAATCATATGAATGGCATTTGGATATCCACATATGGAGTTTGAATTTGAATCTTCGATTCAAACAAGCTTCATTTATCCTGTTGCTAGTTACATTAGCCAAAATCACAGAATATTAACATGTCATAATCATGCATCATGTTGTGCATTGCATTGATTGTGTTCTTCCTTGTTTGCTGGTATTTGTCCCCTCTCAGTAGACGATGTTCCGACGATGAGTTCGATGACACCGATGAAGAACTATACTATCTTTAGAAGTGCCAGGCAAGCAAAACCCCCTTGTTCATTCCGATACAATCCCACTCGCTCACTCCTGCTCTCTTTTACTTTATTAGGACAACAACAACTCAACTGTTACATGCTGCGGTAGTTGAACCCCTTTCCTCTGCATGACCTGTCATTGCCATAGTAAATAGATGAAACCCACTAGCATGAGTAGGAGTTGTTTGAGCCCTGATGTGCCTACTCATTCATGCTTGCTTGTCATGCCTGCTATTGCTTAGAGTTGTGTCAGGTCTGATTCATCGGGGATGAATTGGAAAGTTGTGAACATGTCCTATTGTTGAGAGCTAAGTGTGTGAACATGATTGGTAAAGGTAGCGGTGAGAGGCCATGTAGGAGTACATGGTGGGTTGTCTCATTGACACCATCCTCAGGAACTGAGTTCTGTGTTTGTGATCCATGAACAGCTACTACCACACATTGGGTTCTGGTAACTCGGCCCCTCTCGACTTATTAATCAACTCGATCTCTGTCTAGGAGTTGCAACTAGTTTCTAGTGTTTGTAGGTAGTGTTAGTAGTCTACCAAGTGGCACCCGATACAGGTGGGCTTGGGACAGACTAGGCACAGTGGCCCGGTGTACCAAGTGGCACCCGGATGGTGGGCTGGGGTACCCTGCACACATTGTTTGGGGCCGTGAGTGATACCCCGGCCGGATCTCCTTGCGGATGGAACCCGAATAGGCAATAAACCTGGACAAGAGACTTCTGTGGTTAGTCAGGTCGTGGCCGACACCCTGGCTGGGCTTCCGCTTGAAGGTTGCCGAGTACATGTCGTGTAAACGGCAATAAGTGGTGAGAGTGTGTGTGAAGAAGTACACCCCTGCAGGGTTAACATTATCTATTCGAATAGCCGTGTCCGCGGTAAACGACTCCTGGGTTGCCTATACAGTTCATAGACAAGTGAAAGTGGATACTCTAAAATGCACAAGATAAGCGTGAGTGCTATGGATGGCGTTCTCGTAGGAAGACGGGAGCGGATCCATAGTGGTGTATTGATATGGTGAATATGTGGACTTGTGTGTGTCGGTGTCGAAACCGGCGGATCTCGGGTAGGGGGTCCCGATCTATGCGTCAAGGCTGATGGTAACAGGAAGCAAGGGACACAGATGTTTACCCAGGTTCGCGCCCTCTCGATGGAGGTAAAACCCTACGTCATGCTTGATTAATATTGATGATATGGGTATTACAGGAGTAGATCTACCACGAGATCGTCGAGGCTAAACCCTAAGAGCTAGCCTATGATGGTATGATTGTAATTGTGATCGGCCTTCTAAGGACCTACCTCTCCGGTTTATAAGACACCGGAGAGGGCTAGGGTTTACATGGAGTCGGTTACAAGGAAGGAAATATAATATCCGGATCGCCAAGCTTGCCTTCCACGCAAAGGAGAGTCCCATCCGGACACGGGCTGAAGTCTTGAGTCTTGTATCTTTACGCTTCAATAGTCCGGACATTGTACACAGTCCGACTATCCGGATACCCCCTAATCCAGGACTCCCTTAGTAGCCCCTGAACCAGGCTTCAATGACGATGAGTCTGGCGCGCAGTATTGCCTTCGGCATTGCAAGGCGGGTTCCTCCTCCGAATACTCCAAAGTAATCATCGAACACTTAGACCGTGTCTAGATTTGCGAGATGATCTTAATATGCCACCGTAGAGAGAATGATATTTCACAAATGCAATCTGCTGACAACTTTTTCTCATGACGTGACATGTTATTATGGTCGGATCATTATTCGAACCGTTTTCCCACAACCAGCTACAGCGCATATTGCGAGGCGGTTTCTTTCACACGTCTTGTCAAAGCAGAGATCGTGTCCCCTTATCACGGGATTCTCATCAATACGGGTATGGGTAATCTCACCACGCCATTAATCGTGGTGCTTGGGAAACAAGCGATTCGCAACGGGCAAATGGGGAGGCGCACCGCTCTCGACTCCTCTATAAAGGGATAAGATTTCCCCATTTTCACCCACGCCTTCTTCCTCCTTTGCCTACTCTTGCCCCCTCGAGCTCCAGCGCCCAAGTCCAAGTCTTCTCCGCATAGCTAAACATGTGCGGAGCAGGAGGCAAGTGGGTGGCTTTCACCATCAAGGAGCAGCACATCGCAAATCTTTGGGCGGCCAGATACTTGGCCGCGGACATAGCGCACCGCCTACCAGACGGTGGGCAGGTCATTCCGACCCCAGGACCCCACGAGAGGGTCGTATTCGTCGCCCACTTTGTCCGTGGAATGGGATTTCCACTCCATCCCTTCGTCCGCGGGCTCATGTTCTACTATGGGCTAGATTTCCATGATCTAGCCCCAAATTTTGTCCTCAACATCTCGGTGTCCATCATCGTATGTGAGGCCTTCCTCCGCATCTGGCCTCACTTCGGCCTATGGCTGCAAACTTTCTGCGTGAAGCCGAAGGTTGTAAGCGGCCAACAAGCAGAGTGTGGAGGGTCCATGGTGGGCAGAATGCCCAACGTCACATGGCTCGACGGCTCCTTTGCGGAGACTGTAAGGGGATGGCAATCGGGGTGGTTCTACATCACCGAGCCGCGCGGCGCCAACTAGGCAGCGGCCCCCGAATTCAGATCCGGAGCCCCCATGCGGCTCACCTCCTGGGAAAGGAAGGGCCTGTCCTGGGGCGATTCTACGGAGCTTACTGGACTCCAGACATGCATTAAAAGCATGAAGGACAAGAACATCAAGCTTGTCAACGTGATCCAGGTCATGCTTGTTCGCCGGATCCTGCCCTGCCAGAAGCGGGTAGCCAATCTGTGGGAGTTCGTTCCGACCGAACACCGGACGCTCCTGAAGCTCTACGACATGACACACAAAGGCACATGGAAGGTGCTATTCAAGGCCTCTGAAATACCTCCTCCCACATCCGAGGACCGGGGGCTTCACACCGAGCGGGCTCCTAGGCTGGTGAGTTCTCAGACTGACACTGTACCCCGTTCTTCCCAATATATTCATGGGAGTGCCTTAAGTAGTTGTGCATATTTGCTTCAGGACTATCTGGAGACAGCGGAGCAGGTCTACTGTCCGGCTCCGCTGCCAGAAGGCCCAGCGGATTCTCTCCTGATGGAGATGCTGGTCCCGGCACCGTACAAGGTGCTGGAGAAGAAGGCCGAGAAGAAGGCTCCTGGGACCCGAAAGGGTCTCCGGCGTAAGGTTGTGCCAGAAGCCTCGTCCGAAGACGACGAGGCGGACTCCTCCCACGAAGGGGAGGAGGAAGAAGAAGAAGATGCCCCATCCGGAAAGGATGAGGGGTAAGGGGAGGCGGACCAGGGGCCGGAAAAGGCCACCAGCGCAAGGCCGTGATACCCCTGTCGTTGGATGACGACGAGACAGATTCCTCCCGTGGAGGCAGGGGGAATCAAGAAGAAATTCCACCTCCCCGCACTAGGGAGGGGAATAAGAGAAAAACCGCCCCAGAGGGGGAGGCTGTGGCATCCAAGAAGGGGAAGGTGTCCCTTCCGGACTACTCCTCCACAACCTCTCATAGTGAGGAGGGGTGGTTGCCTAGGGGGAAGCCCCCGGTGCGATCATAAGTGTCTGCATTCTATCATGATTTCACATCATAGTTTTTGTATTTATAATGCCAAACATATGTGCAGTCTGGCCAGGGATCACCCCGAAGGGTCTTCCTCCGGGTCCCTGAGTGATTCGGAGATCAATTCGCTTCCGACAACCACTACTCCTCAACCCGCGGATGACATGGAGGTGTTGTCCCGAAGGCTCCCAGAGCGGGGGGAGGTGACTTTGGAGACGCCCCGAGGCGGGGTCACAGACATCGGACACGCGGGGTTCAAGATCCCCACGGATCGTGTCGATGAGAGCCACAATAGGTCGGGCTCTCAGCCGAACATGGTCCCGGAACCTTCAATGGTTCCAAATTCAGGCGGACAGCCCCTCGTTAGGGAGGGCAAGCCGTCCGCATCGAGGACTTCCGGTGCACACAAGGCGCCGGATTGTCTGCTAGAAGCACTTCACGGTGCTTCCATGGATGAAGAGCACCGTACTCTTATGAGTACGATGATTCGGAAGGTTTCGTCCACCAAAAGTGGACTAACCGAAGCTTGCACCAGCCTCCTAACAGGCTTTGAGGTAAGTAATAAACATGTGCAAAATTACCACCCGATAGGTAGTAGCCCCTGATACTCTGTTTGGTGTTCGGAAAGAAAAGCCAAATGGAGGGTCAATTATAATCCGCAGGAGTCTAATAATAAGTATTATTGTGAATAAGCAGGTTGTGCTGCTTGCTGCTGCTGTCCGTACTGCCGAGGTCGCCGAACTGAAACGGGACCTGGAGCAGGCGCAGGGAGAGCTCGACCTCACCAAGAGGCAGCTCGAAGAGAACAAGGGTAAGTGATTCCCTCTCTTATGTATTTGAGGATAGTCAAAATTGGTGAGTCTAACACCTACGTGTCGTGAATGTATAATAGGGGCCATCGCCGAAGTGGCGTCCCTGAAGAAGGCGCTGTCCGAGGCCGAAGACAAGGCGGCCTCGAAATGTAAGGAGCACGAAAAGCAAAGTGCTAGGGTAGGTGAGGTACATCAAGAGCTCTAGGACCTCGGCAAGAAATGCGAGTCCGTGGAACATGATCTTAAGGCGAAAGAGGCCGAGCTTGCGAAGGCCCTTGTGAATTTGAAGGATGCCAAGGCCGAAACCGAGAAAGCACAGCAGGAGATCTAAGAGGCCAAGAAGATAGCAGCGGGTAAGAAGTTGTTTATGCAAATCAAACATGTGGAGGAGGCGTTTCTTTTACTTACTCGAATTCAGAGCTCTCCAGAGGCATTCGCAGATCTGCCATGTAGCGTATCAGACGCTGCCGAGTTCTATCATGCCCAGGAGGGGAACTCAACAGAGAAGCTGTTTTGGTCCCAGGATGCTGGGGCCGAACACCCAATGCCTTTGAGTGACCAACTGAAGCAGTTGGTCGAACTCCACAAGGCGGCCGAGCTGGCTATGAAAGGCTTCATAGTCTGCATGTGGCCGGGTGAGCTCATGCCCAGTAGCTACTTTGGCCTGATCAAGCGGATGGTGGATGCCTACCCGCGGCTTGAGGTGATCAAGCGATCCGTTTGCATCGAGGGTGCCCGCCGGGCCTTTGCCCGCGTCAAGGTGCATTGGGGCAAGCTGGATGCAGAGAAGCTGGTCAAGGACGGGCCGCCGGAGGGCAAGGCGCATTGCCATCCCGAGCTGTACTATGATGGCGTTATGAAGGGTGCTCGTCTCGTGGCTGATGAATGTACCAAGGACACCGTTTTTGAATGAATTCACTTCTGTCATGTTTGTAATTTAAGGACGAAGTTACTTGCACTATGGAGCGCTTTTGTTATTTAAAATATTACCTTCTGTGCGGCTGTTTATAAAATCCTGAAAGTAGGCCAGTCGTCGGCTTCCGCCCCCATGTGACTAGCACCGGGGTGTTCGTGGAAAACCCAGACACTCTTTATCCAAATGTTTGGTCCCTTAAGGAGGTGTCCGACGTAGCGAACAAGGCAATCGGACTATGCGGGTTTATAACTTTCACTTAGCCATAGAAGTCTACAAATTTAAATTTCGGCGAAGCACCTAGAATCCGAAAGGCCGAATTGGGGCACTCTATAAGCCTAGATCAGACAAAGCCGATTTGTATCCTAAAGCGGAGAATCTATAGGGATTTTAAGACCTCTCGAACAGCGACCAGCTCTCACCACATCATGTCGGTCAGTTTTCGGCTTTCTCTACTGAGGTGCTCGTCCGGAAGAACCGAGACACAATCGCAGTAGTTCTCCCTGTGCTACCTTAGCCGATATAACGGAACGTAAGGCACCAAAACAAGGGAGCCGGGCTATCCCAACTGTAGACCCAAGACATGATTCGGAGCTGATGCATATAGTGCTATAAGTTCGGGGTGTCGCACTATTGAAAGTGTTCGGACTTTATTTGCCATATTATGGGGCTCCATGAGAAGCCCCTGGCAAACTGACCATACCAAGGTGTACGGATGCAATGCCAAATAAACATTTATAAGAGAAAAATTCTCAAATAAGGATAATAAGTTGACGCTATATATAATCTCCCATTGATGAAAAATACGTTTCAGCGTATGTTTACAATGGACGCATTAGGTAGTGATAAAAATAGGACTATTTGACATGTCCTATCCAGGGGCAGGCTGTGGACAGATAGATAAAGCAGGTATAATGATCGTAAATAGATTCCACCTGGGTATTTCCGTCTGTGCTGCACGTGTGTTGCCTCCCTGCATGTCTCTCCCATATGAGTCCGGCAATTCGGCTCTTTTGAGGATGCAGCACTAACGCAGTGTCCTGAAAGGTAAGAGGGAAAGAGTATGAAGGTATTTGGCGGTTACCCGCACTATTGACTGAGTCGTTGATGTGCCTCCGCCTATGCCCATGGTATCTTGAGTGCGTAATTGTGTATGTGTGGCACGAATGCTGCTTTGACGGGGCTTGAGCGGAGGCCAGACTGCTAATCACGCTCTTGATGATCCTGATGCGGGGTGCTCCGGACTCGCTTGACGGTGCTCGAAGTTGTTGCCGGATTGGTTTGTCGGAGTAGGCCGCATTGTACTTCTGCCGGGAGGGCTGCCGTATGCTCTTCTGTTTGAAGGGAGCGGTCCATATTTCCATTGACAGTGATGACCCCGCACGGTCCTGGCATCTTGAGCTTGAGGTACGCATAATGTGGTACCGCATTGAATCTAGCGAATGCGGTTCGTCCGAGCAGTGCGTGGTAGCCACTGCGGAAAGGGACAATGTGGAAGATTAGCTCTTCGCTCCTGAAGTTGTCTGGGGATCCGAAGACCACTTCCAGTGTTATAGAGCCCGTACAGCGGGCCTCTACTCCAGGAATAACACCTTTAAAGGTGGTTTTAGTGGGCTTGATCCTTGAAGGGTCAATGCCCATTTTGTGCACTGTGTTCTGATAAAGCAGGTTCAGGTTGCTTCCGCCGTCCATAAGGACTCGCGTGAGGTGGAATCCGTCAATGATTGGGTCTAAGACCAATGCGGCTGAGCTGCCATGACGGATGCTGGTAGGATGATCCCTACGATCAAAGGTGATCGGACAAGCTGACCATGGGTTGAATTTGGGGTCGACTGGCTCCATCGCATAGACATCTCGTAGCGCTCGCTTCCGTTCCCGCTTGGGGATGTGAGTGGCGTAGATCATATTGACCGTTTTCACCTTGGGAAATTTCTTTTGTCCCCTCGTATTCACACACAGGGGCTGTTCATCATCGTTGCTGTGCAGCCCCTTGTCCTTGTTTTCAGCATTTATCTTACCGGCTTGTTTGAACCCCAGCTGTCTCTATTGTGTGGTTGGCTGGCTTGTCCGGGGTGCCATGAATTTGGCACGAGTGCTCCAGTATGCAGTCCAGGCTGGAAAATCCCTGATTATTTCTTTTGAACGACTTTTTCACTGGTCGGACTTAGCTCCGCTGAATCTGGCGTTGACCGCCATGTCTGTAGTGCTGTCGCCGTTGTTCCATCTATTATGCCTGTTATGCCGTGGCTTTCCGTTAGCATTGCGGCCGTCTGAAGTGCCGGAATGTGGCGTGGTGCCGCTGCGAGCCAACCAGCTATCCTCACCCATGCAAAAGCGGATCATTAGGGTTGTGAGAGCTGCCATAGACTTGGGTTTTTCCTGGCCGAGGTGTCGAGCGAGCCACTCGTCATGGATATTATGCTTGAAAGCCACCAGGGCTTCGACGTCCGGACAGTCGACTATTTGGTTCTTTTTAGTAAGGAACCGAGTCCAGAATTCTCGGGCTGACTCTCCAGGCTGTTGAGTAATGTGGCTCAGGTCATCGGCGTCTGGTGGTCGCACATAGGTGCCCTGGAAGTAATCAAGGAATGCGTCTTCCAGGTTTTCCCAACTGCCAATGGAATTAGCTGGCAGGCTGTTTAACCAGTGCCGGGCTGGTCCTTTGAGCTTAAGGGGAAAATAGTTGATGGCGTGTAGATCATCTCCGCGGGCCATGTGAATGTGGAGAAGGAAATCTTTGATCCATACTACGGAGTCTGTTGTGCCATCGTACGATTTGATGTTTACGGGTTTGCACCCTTCTGGGAATTCATGATCCATTACTTCGTTAGTGAAGCAAAGGGGGTGTGCGGCGCCTCTGTGCCGGGCTATGTGGTTACGCAGCTCGAATTGGTCTGGGTTGCTGTGTTCAGCCCGACCGGACTTGTTGATGATGTATCCGGCGCGATGATCATCGTCGCGCGCTGGGGCGCGCCCCCGCGATCCGTAGATCGATCTTGGCTGTCCTGCTTTGTTTTCCAGAATATCTTGCAGGTCTTGCTTGTTGCCCTGGGCCGTAGTATATCGACGTGGGGGTGCAGGCTGGTATCCGGGCTGATATCCCGTTTTATCCCGGCCACGGGGTGGCTTGTCAGAAGTTTGGCGTTCGAGTCCATATTCCTCGGCTGCCAGGACTTCAGTCCATCTATCTGTGAGTAGATCTTGATCAGCTTGGAGTTGTTGCTGCTTCTTCTTCTGGCTCCTCGCAGTGGCTATAAGCCTACGCTTGAAGCGCTCCTGCTCCGCGGGATCCTCAGGCACGCCGAATTCGTCGTCCCCGAGGCTAATCTCGTCTTCGGAGGGGGGCACATAGTTGTCCTCCTCTGGGTATACGTCTATCGCTTGTTCTTCTGGGCTGACCTGCTCATCTTCCTGTTCGGCCTGCTCGAAGGCGGGCTGGTCAGGGTCATATTCCTCTTCGGCACCATTTGGATTACTTTCATCTCCGGGGCTGGTATTGCTGTGGCGGGGCTTGGAGCGGCACCGACGACGCCCATGCTTTGCTTTTCTTCCCGAGGGGTTATCCTCCGTTGCCTCGTCGGCATCAGTTTCCTTCGGAGTGTCCACCATATACATATCGTATGAGGAGGTGGCCATCCACCGCCCAGTAAGCAGTGGCTCTTGTAATTCTCCTACATCGTTGTCCATACCGTCGATGTCTTCGGAGTCGAAGTCAAGCACGTCGGTTAGATCATCGATCGTGGCAATGAAGTGGGTGGTGGGTGGCCAATGAATTCCATCGTTGTCTGCTTCCCATTCAAGCCGGACACAGTTCGTCCCAGAGTCTCCTGACAAAGAGAGAGACTTCAATAAGTTCAGCATGCCGCCAAAGGGCGAGTGCTGAAAGATGTCCGCCGCGGTGAACTCCATCATCGGAGCCCAACCAGGCTCGGCGGGTTCGAGGACACGGGGACTGGAACCTGCAATCGGATACGAATCCGGGGGTCCGGAGTCACAGGCTCCCTCGGAAGTGAGGCCTGTGTTCGGCTCCATCGCCGATGATGGTACAGCCTGCGGGGCGGGGTCCAGGCCTTCGTCCTTGGGCAACGTAGCCTGCCCCAGACTTAGATCTGAGGCTTCTGCCGGGATGATGTCTCGAGCATCGTGTAATAGCAGGTCTAAGCCGTGCTCATCGTGACTGTTCGGCGCTCCTGGTGTTGGCTCGAATCCGTCGAAGATCAGGTCTCCGCGGATATCGAACATGTAGTTCAGGCTTCCAAAGCTGATTTGATGGCCAGGGGCATAGCTGTCGATCTGCTCCAGATGGCCAAGCAAATTGGCCCGTAGAGCGAAGCCGCCGAACACGAAGATCTGTTTGGGGAGGAAAGCCTCACCCTGGACAGCGTTATTGGTGATGATTGAAGGAGCCATCAAGCCTGACAGCGACGACACAGAGGAACTCTCAATGAAAGCACCAATGTCGGTGTCAAAACCGGCGGATCTCAGGTAGGGGGTCCCGATCTGTGCATCAAGGCTGATGGTAACAGGAATCAAGGGACATAGATGTTTACCCAAGTTCGGGCCCTCTCGATGGAGGTAAAACCCTACTTCCTACTTGATTAATATTGATGATATGGGTAGTACAGGAGTAGATCTACCACGAGATCGTAGATGCCAAACCCTAAGAGCTAGCCTATGATGGTATGATTGTAATTGTGATCGGCCTTCTAAGGACCAACCTCTTCGGTTTATATAGACACCTGAGAGGGCTAGGGTTTACATGGAGTCGGTTACAAGGAAGGAAATATAATATCCGGATCGCCAAGCTTGCCTTCCACGCAAAGGAGAGTCCCATTCGGACACGGGCCGAAATCTTGAGTCTTGTATCTTCACGCTTCAATAGTCCGGACGTTGTACACAGTCCGGCTGTCCGGATACCCCCTAATCCAGGACTCCCTTAGTGTGCGCCAGCTCAAAAGAGTTACTTGCAGTTGTAGTTCAGGCTAGCCACCGAGTCAAAGATGGTTTGTTGTAGTTAAACCCCACCACCCCCTTTGTTGATACTGATGCATATGTAGTTAGTTCTGATGTAAGTCTTGCTGGGTACATTTGTACTCATGTTTGCTTATTTTTATGTTTTTGCAGAGAGACTTCAGTCTCACTAGTAGTTTTGCGTGGACTTCGACATCTAGCTTGTTACGTCAGCTATGATCTTGTGCCCTCAGCAGGATCTGGTAGATAGATAGGCTTCTCAGCCTTTTTCATTTATAGATGTCTGTACTCAGACATGTTAAGCTTCCGCTTGTGCTTTGACTTGTATGCTCTGAATGTTGGGTCGTGAGACCCATGTTTGTAATATCTCGCTCCTCGGAGCCTACTGAATCAAATACTTGAGTTGTAGAGTCATGTTGTGATGACATGTTGTATTTGCACATATCGAGCATATTGTGTGTATGTTATTGAAATGCTTGGTATGTGTGGGATCTGACAACCTAGTTGTTTATCCTTGGTAGCCTCTCTTACCGGGAAATGTCTCCTAGTGCTTCCACTGAGCCTTGGTAGCTTGCTACTGCTCCGGAACACTTAGGCTGGCCGGCATGTGTCCTTCTTTGTTCATGTGTCTGTCCCTTCGGGGAAATGTCACGTGGTGTCTACCGGAGTCCTGTTAGCCTGCTATAGCCCGGTTTACCGAAGTCCTGCTAGCCCAGTTGCTACAGCCCGGATTCACTCGCTGATGACCGACACGTTCGTTGCTGGGTCATGTATGCATGTCCCTGTAAGTTAGTGCCACTTTGGGTTCACGACTAGCCATGTCAGCCCGGGCTCCTTTGTCATATGAATGCTAGCGACACTATCATATACGTGTGCCAAACGGCGCAAACGGTCCCGTGCCTGGTAAGGCGACACCCGTGGGAATACCATCTGTGAGGCTACAAAGTGATATGAGGTGTTACATGCTAGATCGGTGTGGCATTGAGTCGGGGTCCTGACAGCTTTGGTATCAGGGCTTGACTGCCTGTAGAATTACCAAGCCAAACTGGTCGAAGTTGAGTCTAGAAATTCTTTAGTTATATAAGGGAATTGATTGTGGGATGGAACATAAGGCTCTTTTTACTCCTTATACCTTATGTCCTTCTGATCTGAGTCATCCTATCCTTCCTATGGGGTTAAGGAACTAGGCTTTCTCTTCTTTCTATCAGGATCATGTGTTACTAATCCGTAGACTTATAGGATTGACGGATTTAAGTCTCAGTTCAATTCCTACTATCTCCGTGTGTTGACAATTAGTCTCGGAACCTTGATATTGTGATGCTAAGTGGTTATGCCACTATTTTACAGGATGTCTCAAATCTTTTTTGAGCATTTACAGCCGTTATGCTGTCTGAGTCATCCCAGATTTCTAAACAATCTGATGCATTTGCAAATCCCTTCCTCCCGTTCTCGATGTTCCTTTGCGCCAGTTTAACCACACTAATCGGTGAGTTGAGGTATTCTATTGCCTCTACATATATGTTGGAGCTATTATTATGACCCTAGATATCTTAGAGTATCACGTAGTAATCTGGCCATGTTCTGTATTTCCAGTGTGATGATTCTGGCCATTACTCTCGAAAGCATCCGGTGATACCACTTAGTTAGTAGGCATTCTACTCCTGGGTTTCTGAACCCGAGACTCACACTACTTACTTCATGTTGATAGTGTTTGCTAGTTCCTTTAGGATATTAGTAACCTTTGTGATAGTCTTTGAGGTTTGTGGTATATCCTTCTTCCAAATACCATGAACCGCTTATGGCAGAAGTTCTTCGTTGAACCAAAAGGTCACAATAAGAGTGCTCTTGATGAGTTCTCCATTATGACCGAGACTCTGCTAGTCCTACCTTTCTGCATGGGTTATCCGGAAGAAATAAGTTGAGCTTGCTCGACCTACTAACCTATGCATCCACAACTCAGAAAGTTATATGTTCCTTTGAGTTGTCCCTCTTTAGTTGTATCATGATCTCCGTCTATCAAGTGATAGTCAGGAATAGTTGTGCATTTGTGTTCATCAATGCATTTTACCCTTGTGGTCCGTCAAGCCATTCTATTTCGGAATGACTAGGAGAAACAAATTCCAGTACCTTATCCATTTCCAGGATTGGGTCAAGGCAGTTGTGTTCCGCAGATCAAGATGCAATCCAGCTTCTGGTCTGTTCTACCTTGAAGTATTACTATCTTTATATCAGGAATATCATGGGAATTGCACACCATCCTACGAACTCTTGATACAGTGATACTTCTCACCCTCATTATTCATTTCTCGGCTCCCGTGTTGTTGAAACCAAAATGCCGACATGTGAACTATGGTGTGCGAAATCGATACTCCTAGCAACCTTGTTGCTTGGTAGTTGAAGGACAATAATTTCGTTCTTAGCGTGTTGGTTATTTAATCCTCATTCTAAGACCGATTGTGCTACCTAGTCCATTTTCCTGGTGCACTCTTTGATCAATGACTTAGGATTTTGCCAATCCTTGCTTATTTGAGCACATCGTCTTGCCTCGAAAGCAAGATTGTTCTTGAGCTTAGTAACATATCGGTGGTTCATGATTTTCAGATATCTTCTCGGAAGTATCACCAGGTCGTCACCCGACCGTTATGTTGAGCTCATGATCAAGTTGGTTTCTTGTAACCAACCTTTCTCCAAGAATATGTGTTGGATACCCCTGAGCTAGTTGGTTAAGCTAAACAACAACTTGGAGAGTTGGAAGATGAAAGCTTGTCCGACTTAGTTCATTTTAAGGGATATCTTGTATGTGTGTTGAAGAAAGTTGATATTTTCATCGATCGGCCCTCGTGATCAGTTAATGGACCTATCATTTTATCCAACCTTTGATTTGAGTATGGGCTATCATCAAATCAAACCAGAACCAACGATATTCGTAATGTTGTCTTACTCATGGTTGTTTCATCGAGCATACACCATTATATCTCTTGGGTCTGACCAATGTTATCACCTTGTTCACATAATTATGGAATTCCATTTTTATGGAAATCTGGATGGATGGTTGTTGAGCTCATCGATAACATTCTTAACTTCTCCATGATTTTGTTGGACATTAAGCTAGTATTGGAAACTTTTAGAAGCATTATCTTCATGTCCCATGCATGAAGTATATGTTCGGATGAAAGAAGTAACCTCCTCTGATTCATGTGCATTTGATGCAAGTTGCCGCCGTGAATTCGAGAAAGTCAATGCTGCCTCATCTGGAACCATCTCAAGTCAGTCATGCATGTGTGAAGTATGCTATGGTTTGATAGGCTCGCTACCTTCATTCTATATGTATCACTAGCACACTAAGCCACTGATTGATTTGTTCAGGGAGAAGAAGTTCCTTCTTAAGAGCATGCCTTATGTAAGGACTTTAATATCCTCAATGATGGTTCCCCACCTAAACTTGGTAGTATGTTATTATAAGACTACTATGTGGCCATGCTTGTCTGGGACAGCGTGTTCATAGGTGTGTAGCAGAACCAGCTCATGTTTTGGAGCTTGCTATCATAGTTCATTTCCCGAGAATCTCGCAACGTCATCTCGTTGATTTGTGTTGCAAACTTTCATTTTTCTTCCTAGACTTGATGAGTCTGGAATATCCTAACACCAACCAGATCTGAATCTCAGGCAGATATCATGGTTGAACGTTTCCCAAGAACAATAATAGTGGTCTCTCTGTAACCCGGTAAATTGGATGTCGTGGCCAACACACCCAACCAGACGACCTACTATTGTAGTATCTTGATTGAGAAAGTTGGCCACCTCCCCATAAGGATTTTGAAGGATTTACTCCCTAGTTGTCCCTTATGGATTTTGTGTTTCTGAAGTCCGACCTTTTACTTGATGTTCTAGATATCAAACCATATCTATGAATGGGATACACTAGCACATCAAGGAGAACATTAGAAGCGGAGTGCTAAATGTCTCTCGATCGATCATCTAGATTTTGTTCCCTTGGCCCTACTAAGGTGAAATCTGAGAAGGTTATATTCCTTTGCATCTGCATCGTGCATCGCTGTTCATCATGGTAGTACGTTGTGTTGCTAGGATCGTTGACACGGATATTGGTAAAACCTTGATGAATATGGAAATGCTCAAGTTCTTGAGAGCACACACAAGCGCTAGGTGTTATCATCGGCACTAACTGGGATTGCTCTCAGTTTCCTCGGTTATGCTATAACTTTTCAAATAGTAGACTCACTCTCTATTGTTGAGCTTCTCCCCAGTTACTAAAATCATCCCTTGTGTTGTTTTCAGCAAGGTAATCCACATCATCCATTCTAATCCGGGTATGCCATTCTATCGAACTCCGCGAAATGATCATTTGTGAATTGCCTTAGTCTGGTTTGGAGAGTTTCAATGATCCTTTCCAACAGAGTTTCTTTCTAACGTCATCGAGTTGGATGAAGATTTCGAAAGCAAAGACGTCAAGATCAATTTGAGTCAACAAATCAACAACCTCGAGAAGACAGTTGGGTCGTGAAGATCATGTTAGCTTTGTGTCCCCTCTGTCTTCTTACCTCACATCTTGAATCTCGGGACGAGATCCTTGTTTAGTGGGGGTGAGTTGTCACAACCCTAGATTGCTTGTAGTTAGTTGCATCTGTGAGAATTCATGTCGTCATGTTTAAATTCAAGAAATTTGAAATGGGGAATGACCAAACCCTAGAATCAAATTAAATCACTAGGTTCAACTTAAAAATATTTCAATGAACCCAAATGCCCTTTAGAAAAGTTCATGATTTTTGTTAAAGGTGAAAACCTCTGCCAAAAATGATGCACATATTTCTAGGCCATTCTGGATTTTTAAATTAAATCGTAAGGTATTTGACTTTGGGCATTTAAATGCTATAATTGTCTTAAATGCTCAAATAATTTTGGAAGCAGTTGAGGGCTATCGTAAATATTTCAGAAGGTGCCCACAATTATTTTCAGGATTTTTAGAAGTGCTCTGGTGTTTTTTAATAAAGCCCAAAGCACTACAGAAAAATAGAAAACAAAAAGAGATAAAAAGGAGAGAGAGAGGAATCTACCTGGGCCACCTACCTGCAGCCGCACCGGGCCAGCTCCTGTTCTGGCCTAGCCCACCAGGGACTCCCCCTGTCGTCTTCCACCTCCTGCCAGTGGGCAGGAGGGCGTGTGCCCGACGCGCGTCGGCACGCGCCGGCCACCTCCACCTTGCTTGCCTGTCTCCTCGCCGCCTCGAAGCGCCCAGAGGACGCCATGCAACCCCCCGACCGCCTCTACATCTCCCCCGTGCTCCTCCCCATCCTCTGCTCTCCCCCGCGCCACACCCGAGCGCCACCGTCGCCGTCGCTGCCGCGCCCTGACCCATTCCCTTGCCCCTCTGACGTGTCCATGAGCTCCACCTCGACGTCCTCGACCTCCTTGCTCTGCCACTTGATGTAGGGAATGCTCCTCTAGCCTCACCGAGCTCGTCCCCGGCTGCCGTCGCTGGAGATCCCCCTCGCCGCCTCGCCCAGCTCCGACCTCCCACGAGCCCACTTCGACGGCCGTCACAACCGCCGTGAGCCACTTAGTCTTCTCCCTCCATCCGTTTTTCCTCTCGCACGTCGTAGCCGCCGCGCCACTTGCGCACGAATGCCAGCCGCCGCCCCGAGCTCGTTTCCGACGAGCTCCGGCCTCCCTAGCCGCTGCTGCTTGCTGCGCTGGATCCGGGCGAGCTCCGACTCCCCGTGGGTGCTCTCTGCCGCTCATTTGGGCACAGGGAGAGCGAACCCGAGCCCCTCCGCCGCACCTGTCATCGCCGGCGTTGAGCCGCCGACGAGTTAGCCTCAGTTGACCAGGGGGTTGACCTCCCCTGGGTCTATGGCATGCGGGCCCCGCCCGGCTAATTAAGTTAGCTTAAGCTAAACAAACTAGGTTAGTTAGTTAAGTCACTGACACGCGGGACCCACCGGTCAGTTTGACCTGGGTCGCCCCTTGACCAGATGATGTCATCATGATGTCATGCTGATGCAGTAATCTCTTTTCTGGAATTAGTTTAATTCTAAAATAACCAGGAAATTCCAGAAATTGCCCTAAAAGTTCCAAAATTCATATAAATTCAACCGTAACTCAGAATGAAATAATTTAT
The DNA here is from genome assembly GCF_002162155.2 of Triticum dicoccoides. NCBI lineage: Eukaryota > Viridiplantae > Streptophyta > Magnoliopsida > Poales > Poaceae > Triticum > Triticum dicoccoides. The sequence goes on along the minus strand of NC_041391.1, from coordinate 438,935,723 downwards.
ATATGAAAAATGATCAGAAAAAACCTATCTATCCATCTGTTCAATTTTCATGCATGTTAGAACAACTTATAGCTTTTGTTTAGTAAAAATCATATGAATGGCATTTGGATATCCACATATGGAGTTTGAATATGAATCTTGTATTCAAACCTACTTCATTTAACTTGTTGCTAGTTGCATTAGCCCAAATCACAGCATATTAACATGTCATGATCATGCATCATATTGTGCATTGCATTGATTATGTTCTTCCTTGTTTGCCGGTATTTGTCCCCTCTCAGTAGACGACGTTCCGACGATGAGTTCGATGACACCGATGAAGAACTATACTATCTTCAAAAGTGCCAGGCAAGCAAAACCCCCTTGTTCATTCTGATACAATCCCACTCTGTCGCTCCTGCTCTCTTTTATTGCATTAGGACAACAACGATTCAACTATTAAATGTTGCGGTAGTTGATCCCCTTTCCTTTGCATGACCTGTCATTGCCACAGTAAATAGATGAAACCCACTAGCATGAGCAGGAGTTGTTTGATCCCTGATGTGCCTACTCATTCATGCTTGTTTGTCATGCCTGCTATTGCTTAGAGTTGTGTCAGGTCTGATTAATCGGGAATGAATTGGAAAGTTTTGAACATGTCCTACTATTGAGAGCTAAGTGTGTGAACACGATTTGGTTAAGGTAGCGGTGAGAGGCCATGTAGGAGTACATGGTGGGTTGTCTCATTGAAACCGTCCTCAGGAACTGAGTCTGTGTTTGTGATCCATGAACAGCTACTACCACACATTGGGTTCCGGTAACTCGGCCCCTCTCGACTTATTAATCAACTCGATCTCTGTCCAGGAGTTGCAACTAGTTTCTGGTGTTTGTAGGTAGTGTTAGTAGTCTACCAAGTGGCACCCGGTATAGGTGGGCTTGGGACAGACTAGGCACAGTGGCCCGGTGTACCAAGTGGCACCTGGATGGTGGGCTTGGGAACCCTGCACACATCGTTTGGGGCCGTGAGCGACACCCCGGCCGGATCTCCTTGTGGATGGAACCCGAATAGGCGATAAACCTGTACGAGAGACTTCTGTGGTTAGTTAGGTCGTGGCCGACACCCTCGCTGGGCTTCCACTTGAAGGTTGCCGAGTACATGTCGTGTAAACGGCGATAAGTGGTGAGAGCGTGTGTGAACAAGTACACCCCTGCAGGGTTAACATTATCTATTTGAATAGCTGTGTCCGCAGTAAAGGACTTCTGGGTTGCCTATACAGTTCATAGACAAGTGAAAGTGGATACTCTGAAATGCGCAAGATAAGCGTGAGTGCTATGGATGGCGTTCTCGTAGGGAGACGGGAGCGGATCCATAGTGGTGTATTGATATGGTGAATATGTGGACTCGTGTGCGCCACCTCAAAAGAGTTACTTGCAGTCGTACTTCAGGATAGCCACCGAGTCAAAGCTGGCTTGCTGCAGTTAAACCCCACCACCCCCTTTTTTGATACGGATGCATATGTAGTTAGTTCTGATGTAAGTCTTACTTGGTACATTTGTGAGGGACTTTTAGGGACTAAAAGTGGGCATTTGGGACTAAAGAAAGAAGACCCCGAGGGAGTATTTTTGGGACTTTCTCCAACAGTTGCCCCTGCCATGCATCGCACCTTGTCTCTATTAGTTCATTACTAGGGGTAACTTGGTCTTTTAGCATGTCATTTAGTAACCTCCAGTCCATGTTTAGTCCATGGAACCAAGCAGGTAGGGACTAGGGAGTTTTTAACCAAACAAGGCCTTAGATTAACAATAGCTAATGAGTTGCACGGGACAGTGGACGCACCAGCACCATGTGCATCTACCGATGTAGTGTGGTCATGCATAGCCTATTGCAACAAAGAACAAACAACCAAGGAGCTTATTTGTGTTGGTCCCAGTTTTGTTATCTTTAGACACCTTTCCCTATGTGAGCGCAGCAAATCTAGTCCTGCTCAAACTCTACAGCCAGTCCGTACTAGTACTTTCGCCCCTTCCTTTCCTCTTTGAACCACATCCTAGATTTATGCGATACAACTTTCCCCACTACTTTCCCCCATTCCTTTCCTCTTTGAACCACATCCTAGATTCATGCAATACAACTTTCCCCCTTCATTTCCTCTTTGAACCACGTCCTAGATTCATGCTATATACAACTTTGCCCACTACTTTCCCCCACTCCTTTCCTCTTTGAACCACGTCCTAGATTCATGGTATACATGCAGCTAGAGCAATGCATGTGGAGTAAGTAAATTATACCTTAAATTTCTTGGGGCGTGGTTCACTGGGCGATGGGACGCCGGCGAAGAGGGGTCGGAGGCCCTCCCGCTCCACCACTGGGTGAAAGTGAACAACTACGCCGGTAGTGGATTCCCACCCTCGCCGACTGAGGAAGTCCTGGATTAGGGGGTATCCGGACAGCCGGACTGTGTACAACGTCCAGACTATTGAAGCGTGAAGAAACAAGACTCAAGACTTCGGCCCGTGTCCGGATGGGACTTTCCTTGGCGTGGAAGGCAAGCTTGGCGATCCAGATATTATATTTCCTTCCTTGTAACCGACTCCATGTAAACCCTAGCCCTCTCCGGTGTCTATATAAACCGGAGAGGTTGGTCCTTAGAAGGCTGATCACAATTACATTCATACCATCATAGGCTAGCTCCTAGGGTTTTAGCCTCTACGATCTCGTGGTAGATCTATGTCACGCCCAATATGTGACCCTATCCAAAAGGAACTCGAAAGTCCCACCAAGGATAGACCCGCATATTGAAACGCTTTTGCAAGGTGGATATCATTACATCAACATTACATAATAGATGGGGATACATACAAAAGGCATACAATGCCACACGAATACAACATCACCTTACATAAGAGCACCATCCGAGTATGGATGAAACACAAACAGAAACTCAAACGACATCCACCCTGCCAGCCCAGGCTGCCGACCTGGAACCTACCCCTGATTGAAGAAGAAGCAGAAGAAGAACTCCAAGACAAGCAAACATCGCTCTCGCGTCATGATCATCGCTTAACCTGTACCTGTAACTGTTGTTGTAGTAATCTGTGAGCCACGAGGACTCAGCAATCCCATTACCATGGGTATCAAGACTAGCAAAGCTTAATGGGAAAGGAAGGGGTAAAGTGGTGAGGCTGCAGCAGCGACTAAGCATATATGGTGGCTAACATACACAAATAAGAGCGAGAAGAGAGCAAAGGAAGGGTCATGAAGCTAGCAATGATCAAGAACTGATCCTGAACTACTACTTACGTCAAACATAACCCAAGAACCGTGTTCACTTCCCGGACTCCACCGAAATGAGACCATCACGGCTACACACGCGGTTGATGCGTTTTAATTCGGATCTGGTGTCAAGTTATCTACAATCAGACATTAACAAATTCTCATATGCCGCATAACTGCGGGCATGGCTTTCAAAAGATAATACCCTGCAGGGGTGTCCCAACTTAGCCCATGATAAGCTCTCGCGATCAACGAATGATATACCTTCTCCCAGGAAGACCCGATCAGACTCGGAATCCCGGTTTACAAGACATTTCGACAATGGTAAAACAAGACCAGCAAAGCCGCCCGATGCACCGACAAATCCCGATAGGAGCTACACATATATCATTCTAAGGGCAACACCGGATGAGACTAGCTATGAGTAAAACCAACCCTCAAGTTGCCCCGAGGTGGCCCCGCAGGCAGCTCAGTTCGGACCAACACTTAGAGAAGCACTGGACCGGGGGGGGGGGCTAAAATAAAGATGACCCTCGGGTTGGCTGACCCAAGGGAAGGGTATAGGTGGTGGTGAGGCAAATGGTAAAACCAAGGTTGAGCCTTGCTGGAGGAGTTTTATTCAAAGCAAACTGTCAAGGGGTTCCCATAAATCACCCAACCGCGTAAGGAACGCAAAATGCGGGAACATAACACCGGTATGACGGAAACTAGGGCGGCAAGAGTGGAACAAAACACCATGCATAAGGCCAAGTCTTCCACCCTTTACCAAGTATATAGATGCATTAATAATATAAGAGATATTGTGATATCCCAACATAAACCTGTCCACCATGGAGCAATCTTCAACTTCACCTGCAACTAACAACGCTATAAGAGGGGCTGAGCAAAAGAGGTAACATAGCCATGCAACGGTTTGCTAGGAAGGGTGTCCAAGGTTAGAGGTTCATGGCAATTTGGGATGGCTTGATAAACAGGTGATAGGTAGCGCAACATAGCGATAGAACGAAGCAACTAGCATAGCAATGATAGTAGTGAGATCCAGGGTAGCGGTCATCTTGCCTAAAATCCCGCTAGGAATAAGAACGAGTCCATGAAGAAGATGAAGCCACAAAGACGAACCAAGCATAGACGAACGAATCCTCATGATCGCAACGAAACAGGAACTATGGAGAAGAAGCACACAACATGTAAACACACCACACATGAACACGACATGATGCACAAACAAGTATGATGCATGACAAAGCTATATCAAGCTACTCATGGCAAGAGATGATGCAAACAAGAGCAACACATCAAGGCAAGTTTAAATGAGGCCGGGAACAACATATAACAATTCCGGTAAGTCCTCATATGCAAGTTTCGAAATTGGTACAGATCTGAATAAACCTTATGTTCAAGTTGTTAAACAGCAAGTTAAGATGCACCAAGATGATCTACACGAGATTCTAGTCAAGTTACATATAAAGTTCATTTAATTCGGAGCTACGGCCTAGAAGATATGAGCAAAACAAGTTAAACATGGCATTGATGCAAAATGCATTCAAACATCAAGCAAACACACCAAAACAAGGATGCAATATGATAATATGAAATTATATGCAAAATCAAGCAAGTTTCATATAGAGCACACTCAAAACGGAGCAACGGTTCAACACATACACTCCAAACAAGTCATAACAACAATCTGTCCAAAACAGCAACTAGGCATATTGCAAGCATCAAAACAACATGCTACAGTACCTCGATATAAAAAAACATGGGCATGATTTAAAGGTAAAGCATAACAAAACATGAACACTGAGCTATCTCTAGAAATCTCTAGAACATGCTCAAACACACATGGCAAGATAGCAAAAGATAACAGTTCAGACTTTGCAGAAAATAACATCAGGTTGCAATGTTTAGAGCTCTCAAACAACATGCTACAGGAACTTATCATGGCAAACAAAGGCATGGCATGAATCTACTAAACTCATAGAACAAAAGTCCTTTACTGACCATGAGCCAAAAGGATCAGAAGATATGATGGCACACATGTAAACATGGCAAGTTATATGACAGATTCAACCATGGCAGGAACAACAATAAGTAGGCATGTTGGTGAGCTTGAACCACTCACCACAGAGAAATAAATGGCGTGACAAGGTGACTAACAGTAAGAAGGCATGTTTGTGAAGCTAAGCATGGCAAGAGCAAGTTCATAGGGTGCACAGATCACTAGGAAAACTCATGGCAAGACTGAAGTTAATGTTAATAGGCTGACAGCAACATTATTTAGCAAATTTGGAGCAAGATTACAACAAGCTACAGCAGGCTATAAATGCAACCAGGGGCATGGATGGATATAGCATGACATGTATAACAAAACACCCTTACTGAACATCTCCATATTATGCATAGAATGACTTGTAGCAGCAGGTTTACATAGCATCATGAAATAACAGATTCAGCCTAGCAAAACAGCAACAGCAAGTACACTACTTAACAAGCTCGATTCACTCACCACAAGTCATTGCATGACAAGATAAGAATAGCATCAGCAAGAAGACATGTTTATGAAGCTAACCAAGGCGAGAACAAGTTCATAGAATGCAAGGATCAACTACAACAAGCTTGGCAAAATTGAATAACATGTAAGCAATCTGCCAGGAAACATTTTATAGCAAAAGTAGAGCAAGAAACTGACATGGTAGGCTACTCCATAATTACAAACATGGCCATGAATGGATAGAGAACAACCATATGTTCGAAACATCCTTACTGAAGTATCTCAAAATATGCTTGGATCTCTCTGTAGAATCAACTTTACATGGCATAAAAATAACAGCAGAATAGGGACTGAAATCAGCAACATCACGAAGCCTAGTTTGCATTCTTGTTCTAGTCACCACATTGATCACCAAAATACATGGCATACGCCACTATAAAGATGGCATGGCATAGTTCAACACACATGTAGACATTAACCTCATAGGATGCACAAATCAAACATGGCAAAAATGACAAATGAGCATGTTCTGTTAACAGACAGCAGACAGCATTATATAGCACTCTTGCAACGATGATTCAGGCATCCAGATGGACTCAAATGAACATGATTCAATGTAATGAAATGTAGAGCATCTCTCAATGAACATTTTGACATATTACACACACAAAACGGAGCTACGGATGCAGAGATATGATGCGATGAACATGGCATGATTATGCAAAATATTTCGGGACAGTGGAAAAACCAGGGTCAACATCAAGATCCAGATCTGGCATGGCACATTCCATGAGGTTTGCCGGCATCCTTGCCGGACCTGGACGTGGTGGTGGCCGGAGAGGGCCCGGAGGAGACCGGGGATGGCCGGATCTGGTCGCTCCCGACCCGATCCGGCCGGATCCGGCGAAGGGGCGCGGACGGGGAGGCGCGGCGGCGGGGACGGAGGAGCAAGGGCGATGCCGGTCGCTGGAGCTGGCGAGGGGGCACGGGGGATGACGCGAGAGCAGGCCCCGGCGGAGAGGCTGCGGCGAGGGGCAGCCGGCTCGGGCGCGCGGCCGGCGCGGCACCGGCGGGGTCGACCGGGGCGGCGCCGAGCGCGGGGCCGGACGGCGCCGAGGAGGCGGGGCCTGTCGGCGGCGGGCGGATTCCGGCGACGGGGCGAGGTCGCCGGCGGGAGGCGCGAGGCAGCGAGGCGCGTGGCCGGGCGGGCCAGGCGGCGGCGGCACGCGTGGGCCGGGAGGGCCCTGACGGGCCGGCGCAGAGGAGACATGGAGGAGACACGTGGCTGTTGCGGAACGTTGCAGAAAATAAAAAAAATTCCTACAGTTTCACCAAGATCCATCTATGAGTTCATCTAAGCAACGAGTGAAAGGAGAGATGCATCTACATACCACTTTGTAGATCGCGTGCGGAAGCGTTCAAAAGAACGGGGTTGAAGTAGTCGTTCTCGTCGTGATCCTATCACCGGAGATCCTAGCGCCGAACGGACGGCACCTCCGTGTTCAACACACGTACGGTCAGCGTGACGTCTTCTCCGTCTTGATCCAGCAAGGGGGAAGGAGAGGTTTATGATGATCCATCAGCACGACGGCGTGGTGGTGGATGCAGCAAAACTCCGGCAGGGCTTTGCCAAGCTGCTACGGGAGGAGGACGAGGTGTAGCAGGGGAGGGAGACGCCAAGACACAAGGGTGCGGCTGCCCTCCCCCCTTCCCTCCTTTATATAGGCCCCCAGGGGGGCGCCGGCCCTGGGAGATCCAATCTCCCAAGGGGGCGGTGGCCAGCGGGGTGGAGTGCCCCCCAAGGCAAGTGGTGCACCCCCCCCCCCCACCTAGGGTTTCCAACCCTAGGCACAGGGGGGGCCCAAGGGGGAGGGGCGCACCATCCCACTAGGGGCTGGTTCCCCTCCCACTTCAGCCCACGGGGCCCTTCGGGATAGGTGGCCCCACCCGGTGGACCCCCGGGACCCTTCCGGTGGTCCCGGTACAATACCGGGTGACCCCGAAACTTTCCCGATGGCCGAAACAGCACTTCCTATATAGTTTTCTTTACCTTCGGACCATTCCGGAACTCCTCGTGATGTCCGGGATCTCATCCGGGACTCGGAACAACATTTGGTTTGCTGCATACTCATATTCATACAACCCTAGCATCACCGAACCTTAAGTGTGTAGACCCTATGGGTTCGGGAGACATGTAGACATGACCGAGACGGCTCTCCGGTCAATAACCAACAGCGGGATCAGGATACCCATGTTGGCTCCCACATACTCCTCGATGATCTCATCAGATGAACCATGATGTCGAGGATTCAAACAACCCCGTATACTATTCCCTTTGTCATACGGTATGTTACTTGCCCGAGACTCGATCGTCGGTATCCCAATACCTTGTTCAGTCTCGTTACCGGCAAGTCACTTTACTCGTACCGTAATGCATGATCCCATGACCAGACACTTGGTCACTCTGAGCTCATTATGATGATGCACTACCGAGTGGGCCCAGTGATACCTCTCCGTTATACGGAGTGACAAATCCCAGTCTCGATCCGTGTCAACCCAACAGACACTTTCGGAGATACCTGTAGTGCACCTTTATAGTCACCCAGTTACGTTGTGACGTTTGGTACACCCAAAGCACTCCTACGGTATCCGGGAGTTACACGATCTCATGGTCTAAGGAAGAGATACTTGACATTGGAAAAGCTCTAGCAAAACGAACTACACGATCTTGTGCTATGCTTAGGATTGGGTCTTGTCCATCACATCATTCTCCTAATGATGTGATCCCGTTATCAACGACATCTAATGTCCATAGTAAGGAAACCATGACTCTCTGTTGATCAACGAGCTAGTCAACTAGAGGCTTACTAGGGACATATTATGTTCTATGTATTCACACGTGTATTACGATTTCCAGGTAATACAATTATAGCATGAATAAAGACAATTATCATGAACAAGGAAATATAATAATAATCCTTTTATTATTGCCTCTAGGGCATATTTCCAACAGTCTCCCACTTGCACTAGAGTCAATAATCTAGTTACATTGTGATGAATCGAACACCCATAGGGTGTTGATCATGTTTTGCTCGCGAGAGAGGTTTAGTCAATGGATCTGCGACATTCAGATCTGTATGTACTTTGCAAATATCTATGTCTCCATCTTGAACATTTTCACGGATGGAGTTGAAGCGACGCTTGATGTGCCTGGTCTTCTTGTGAAACCTGGGCTCCTTGGCAAGGGCAATAGCTCCAGTGTTGTCACAAAAGAGTTTGATTGGCCCCGACGCATTGGGTATGACTCCTAGGTCGGTGATGAACTCCTTCACCCAAATAGCTCCGAGGCTGCCATATACTCCGCTTCACATGTAGATCCCGCCACGACGCTCTGCTTGTAGCTGCACCAGCTTACTGCTCCACCATTCAACATATACACGTATCCGGTTTGTGACTTAGAGTCATCCAGATCTGTGTCGAAGCTAGCGTCGACGTAACCCTTTACGGCGAGCTCTTCATCACCTCCATAAACGAGAAACATGTCCTTTGTCCTTTTCAGGTACTTTAGGATATTTTTGACCGCTGTCCAGTGTTCCTTGCCGGGATTACTTTGGTACCTTCCTACCAAACTTACGGCAAAGTTTACATCAGGTCTGGTACACAGCATGGCATACATAATAGATCCTATGGCTGAAGCATAGGTGATGACACTCATCTCTTCTTTATCTTTTGCCGTGGTCGGGCATTGAGCCGAGCTCAATCTCACACCTTGTAGTACAGGCAAGAACCCTTTCTTGGACTGATCCATTTTGAACTTCTTCAAAATCTTATCAAGGTATGTGCTTTGTGAAAGACCTATGAGGCGTCTCAATCTATCCCTATAGATCTTGATGCCTAATATGTAAGCAGCTTCTCCAAGGTCCTTCATTGAAAAACACTTATTCAAGTAGGCCTTAATGCTGTCCAAAAGTTCTATATCATTTCCCATCAAGAGTATGTCATCTACATATAATATGAGAAATGCTACAGAGCTCCCACTCACTTTCTTGTAAACGCAGGCTTCTCCATAAGTCTGCATAAACCCAAACGCTTTGATCATCTCATCAAAACGAATGTTCCAACTCCGAGATGCTTGCACCGGCCCATAAATGGATCGCTGGAGCTTGCATACTTTGTTAGCATTCTTAGGATCGACAAAATCTTCCGGCTGCATCATATACAACTCTTCCTTAAGATGCCCGTTAAGGAATGCCGTTTTGACGTCCATCTGCCATATCTCATAATCATAGTATGCGGCAATTCCTAACATGATTCGGACGGATTTCAGCTTCGCTATGGGAGAGAAAGTCTCATCGTAGTCAACCCCTTGAACTTGTCGATAACCCTTAGCGACAAGTCGAGCTTTACAGATGGTAATATTACCATCCGCGTTCGTCTTCTTCTTAAAGATCAATTTGTTTTCTATCGCTCGCCGATCGTCGGGCAAGTCTATCAAAGTCCATACTTTATTTTCATACATGGATTCTATCTCAGATTGCATGGCTTCAAGCCATTTGTTGGAATCTGGGCCTGCCATCGCTTCTTCATAGTTCAAAGGTTCACCGTTGTCTAACAACATGATTTCCAGGACAGGGTTGCCATACCACTCTGGTGTGGAACGTGTCCTTGTGGACCTACGAGGTACAGTAGCAACTTGATCCGAAGTACCTTGATCATAATCATTAATTTCCTCTCCAGTTGGTGTAGGCACTACAGGAACATTTTCCTGAGCTGCACTACTTTCCGGTTCAAGAGGTAGTACTTCATCGAGTTCTACTTTCCTCCCACTTACTTCTTTCGAGAGAAACTCTTTTTCCAGAAAGGATCCGTTCTTGGAAACAAAGGTCTTGCCCTCCGATCTTAAGTAGAAGGTATACCCAATGGTTTCCTTAGGGTATCCTATGAAGACGCATTTTTCCGACTTGGGTTCGAGCTTTTCAGGCTGTAATTTCTTGACATAAGCAGCGCATCCCCAAACTTTTAGAAACGACAGCTTAGGTTTCTTCCCAAACCATAATTCATACGGTGTCGTCTCAACGGATTTAGACGGTGCCCTATTTAAAGTGAATGTAGCTGTCTCTAGAGCGTATCCCCAAAATGATAGCGGTAAATCGGTAAGAGACATCATAGATCGCACCATATCCAATAGAGTGCGATTACGACGTTCGGACACACCATTACGCTGAGGTGTTCCAGGCGGCGTGAGTTGTGAAACGATTCCACATTTCCTTAAGTGTGTACCAAATTCGTGACTTAAGTATTCTCCTCCACGATCTGATCGTAGGAACTTTATCTTTTGGTCACATTGATTCTCTACCTCATTCTGAAATTCCTTGAACTTTTCAAAGGTTTCAGACTTGTGCTTCATTAAGTAGACATACCCATATCTACTCAAGTCATCAGTGAGAGTGAGAACATAACGATATCCTCCGCGAGCCTCAACGCTCATTGGACCGCACACATCGGTATGTATGATTTCCAATAAGTTAGTTGCTCGCTCCATTGTTTTGGAGAACGGAGTCTTGGTCATTTTGCCCATGAGGCATGGTTCGCATGTGTCAAATGATTCATAATCGAGAGACTCAAAAAGTCCATCAGCATGGAGCTTCTTCATGCGCTTTACACCAATGTGACCAAGGCGGCAGTGCCACAAGTATGTGGGACTATCATTATCAACTTTACATCTTTTGGTATTCACGCTATGAATATGTGTAACATTAAGTTCGAGATTCATTAAGAATAAACCATTGACCATCGGGGCATGACCATAAAACATATCTCTCATATAAATAGAACAACCATTATTCTCGGATTTAAATGAGTAGCCATCTCGTATTAAATGAGATCCAGATACAATGTTCATGCTCAAACTTGGCACTAAATAACAATTATTGAGGTTAATAACTAATCCCGTGGGTAAATGTAGAGGTAGCATGCCGACGACGATCACATCGACCTTGGAACCATTCCCGACGCGCATCGTCACCTCGTCCTTCGCCAGTCTCCGCTTATTCCGTAGCTCCTGCTGTGAGTTACAAATATGAGCAACGGCACCGGTATCAAATACCCAGGAGTTACTGAGAGTAATGGTAAGGTACACATCAATTACATGTATATCAAATATACCTTTAGTTTGCCGGCATTCTTGTCCGCTTAGTATTTGGGGCAGTTCCGCTTCCAGTGACCCTTCCCCTTGCAATAAAAGCGCTCAGTCTCAGGCTTGGGTCCATTCTTTGACTTCTTCCTGGCAACTGGCTTACCGGGCGCGGCAACATCTTTGCCGTCCTTCTTGAAGTTCTTCTTACCATTGCCCTTCTTGAACTTAGTGGTCTTATTGACCATCAACACTTGATGTTCTTTCTTGATTTCAACCTCTGCTGACTTCAGCATTGAAAATACTTCACGAATGGTCTACACCATCCCCTGCATATTGTAGTTCAACACAAAGCTCTTGTAGCTCGGTGGGAGCGACTGAAGGATTCTGTCAATGACCGCCTCGTCCGGGAGGTTGATCTCCAGCTGGGACAGGCGGTTGTGCAACCCAGACATTTTGAGTATGTGCTCACTGACAGAACTGTTTTCCTCCATCTTACAACTATAGAACTTGTCGGGGACTTCATATCTCTCGACCCGGGCATGAGCTTGAAAAACCATTTTCAGCTCCTCGAACATCTCATATGCTCTGTGTTTCTCAAAACGCTTTTGGAGCCCCGGTTCTAAGCTGTAAATCATGCCGCACTGAACGAGGGAGTAATCATCAGCACATGACTACCAAACATTCATAATGTCTTGGTTCTCCGGGATGGGTGCTTCACCTAGTGGTTCATCTAGGACATATGCTTTCTTGGCTGCTATGAGGATGATCCTCAGGTTCCAGACCCAGTCCGAATAGTTGTTGCCATCATCTTTCAGCTTGGTTTTCTCTAGGAACGCGTTGAAGTTCATGTTGACATGAGCGTTGGCCATTTGATCTACAAGACATATTTTGCAAAAGTTTTAGACTAAGTTCATGATAATTAAGTTCATCTAATCAAATTATTAAATGAACTCCCACTCAGATTTGACATCCCTCTAGTCATCTAAGTGTTACATGATCCGAGTCAACTAGGCCGTGTCCGATCATCACGTGAGACGGACTAGTCATCATCGGTGAACATCTCCATGTTGATCGTATCTTCCATACGACTCATGTTCGACCTTTCGGTCTCTTGTGTTCCGAGGCCATGTCTGTACATGCTAGGCTCGTCAAGTTAACCCTAAGTGTTCTGCATGTGTAAATCTATCTTACACCCATTGTATGTGAACGTAAGGATCTATCACACTCGATCATCAGGTGGTGCTTCGAAGCGACGAACTTTAGCAACGGTGCACAGTTAGGGGGAACACTTTCTTGAAATTATTATAAGGGATCATCTTATTTACTACCGCCGTTCTAAGTAAACAAGATGCATAAAACATAATAAACATCACATGCAATTATATAGTAGTGACATGATATGGCAAATATCATATAGCTCCTTCGATCTCCATCTTCGGGGCTCCATGATCATCTTCGTCACCGGCATGACACCATGATCTCCATCATCATGATCTTCATCATTGTGTCTTCATGAAGTTGTCACGCCAATGACTACTTCTACTTCTATGGCTAACGCGTTTAGCAATAAAGTAAAGTAATTTACATGGCGTTCTTCAATGACACGCAGGTCATACAAAAATAAAGAAAACTCCTATGGCTCATGCCGGTTGTCATATTCATCGACATGCAAGTCGTGATTCCTATTACAAGAACATGATCTCATACATCACAATATATCATTCATCATTCATCACAACTTCTGGCCATATCACATCACATGACAATTGCTGCAAAAACAAGTTAGACGTCCTCTAATTGTTGTTGCATCTTTTACGTGGCTGAATTGGGTTCTAGCAAGAACGTTTTCTTACCTACGAATAACCACAACATGATTTTGCCAACTTCTATTTACCCTTCATAAGGACCCTTTTCGTCGAATCCGCTCCAACTAAAGTAGGAGAGACAGACACCCGCTAGCCACCTTATGCAACTAGTGCATGTCAGTCGGTGGAACCTGTCTCACGTAAGCATACGTGTAAGGTCGGTCCGGGCCGCTTCATCCCACAATACCACTGAAGCAAGAAAAGACTAGTAGCGGCAAGCAAGTTGACAAGATGTACGCCCACAACAAAATTGCGTTCTACTCGTGCAATAGAGAACTACGCATAGACCTAGCTCATGATGCCACTGTTGTGGAACGTTGCAGAAAGGAGAGATGCATCTACATACCACTTTGTAGATCGCGTGCGGAAGCGTTCAAAAGAATGGGACTGAAGTAGTCGTTCTTGTCGTGATCCTATAACCGGAGATCCTAGCGCCGAACGGACGGCACCTCCGCGTTCAACACATGTACGGTCAGCGTGACGTCTCCTCCGTCTTGATCCAGCAAGGGGGAAGGAGAGGTTGATGATGATCCAGCAGCACGACGGCATGGTGGTGGATGCAGCAGAACTCCGGCAGGGCTTCGCCAAGCTGCTGCGGGAGGAGGACGAGGTGTAGCAGGCGAGGGAGGCGCCAAGACACAAGGGTGCGGCTGCCCTCCCCCCTTCCCTCCTTTATATAGGCCCCCAGGGGGGGCCCCGGCCCTGGGAGATCCAATCTCCCAAGGGGGCGGCGGCCAGGGGGGTGGAGTGCCCCCCAAGGCAAGTGGTGCACCCCCCCACCTAGGATTTCCAACCCTAGGCGTAGGGGGCCCAAGGGGGGGCGCACCAGCCCACTAGGGGCTGGTTCCCCTCCCACTTCAGCCCACGGGGCCCTCCGGGATAGGTGGCCCCACCCGGTGGACCCCCGGGACCCTTCCAGTGGTCCCGGTACAATACCGGGTGACCCCGAAACTTTCCCGATGGCCGAAACCGCACTTCCTATATAGTTTTCTTTATCTCCGGACCATTCCAGAACTCCTCGTGACGTCCGGGATCTCATCCGGGACTCCGAACAACATTCGGTTTGCTGCATACTCATATTCATACAACCTAGCGTCACCGAACCTTAAGTGTGTAGACCCTACAGGTTCGGGAGACATGTAGACATGACCGAGATGGCTCTCCGGTCAATAACCAATAGCGGGATCTGGATACCCATGTTGGCTCCCACATACTCCTCGATGATCTCATCGGATGAACCATGATGTCAAGGATTCAAACAACCCCGTATACTATTCCCTTTGTCATACGGTATGTTACTTGCCCGAGACTCGATCGTCGGTAT
Organism: Triticum dicoccoides; assembly: GCF_002162155.2. Classification (NCBI taxonomy): domain Eukaryota; kingdom Viridiplantae; phylum Streptophyta; class Magnoliopsida; order Poales; family Poaceae; genus Triticum; species Triticum dicoccoides. The sequence goes on along the minus strand of NC_041391.1, from coordinate 438,920,654 downwards.
CCCAATACCTCATTCAGTCTCGTTACCGGCAAGTCACTTTACTCGTACCGTAATGCATGATCCCGTGACCAGACACTTGGTCACTTTGAGCTCATTATGATGATGCACTACTGAGTGGGCCCAGTGATACCTCTCCGTTATACGGAGTGACAAATCCCAGTCTCGATCTGTGTCAACCCAACAAACACTTTCGGAGATACCTGTAGTGCACCTTTATAGTCACCCAGTTACGTTGTGACGTTTGGTACACCCAAAGCACTCCTACGGTATCCGGGAGTTACACGATCTCATGGTCTAAGGAAGAGATACTTGACATTGGAAAAGCTCTAGCAAAACGAACTACACGATCTTGTGCTATGCTTAGGATTGGGTCTTGTCCATCACATCATTCTCCTAATGATGTGATCCCGTTATCAACGACATCTAATGTCCATAGTCAGGAAACCATGACTATTTGTTGATCAACGAGCTAGTCAACTAGAGGCTTACTAGGGACATATTATGGTCTATGTATTCACATGTGTATTACGATTTCCGGATAATACAATTATAGCATGAATAAAGACAATTATCATGAACAAGGAAATATAATAATAATCCTTTTATTATTGCCTCTAGGGCATATTTCCAACAGTGGCATGCTGCGGTTGGCTGCGGACGGCGGCGGAGATGTGTCCGGCGCGGACGGACATGTCCGGCGCAGCACGGAGGGGATAATTAGGGTTTCATCTGCGAATTTGGAAGGGGAGGGCATATTTATAGATTCTGGGAGCTAGGAGAGTCCAAATGAGGAGCGGTTTTTGGCCACGCGATCGTGATCGAACGACCTAGAGCATGGAAGGGGTTAAGGTGGGTTTTGGGCCACTTTGGAAGGGTTTTTGTCTGCAACTCAAAGAGGGCTTTTACGGTTACCTGGTTAACCGTTGGAGTATCAAACGACCTCCAAATGGCACGAAACTTGACAGGCGGTCTACCGGTGCTATACCAAGGCCGCTTGGCAAACCTCGGGCCATTCCAAGAAAGTTTAACACCCGCTCACAACAGGAGACAAAAGGGGAACGCCGGAGGACATAGGAGTGCCGGATTGCAAAACGGACAACGGGGAAAAAGCTCGGATGCTTGAGACGAACACGTATGCAAAATGAAATGCACGTGATGACATGATAAAATGCAACACGCAAGCAAATGACATGGCAACGCCGACGAATAACTGGCCGACACCTGGCGCATCAGATCCGGGGTGTTACAACACTCCTCCACTAACAAGAGATCTCGTCCCGAGATCTTAGGACTGAGACGGAAGGGAAAGGGGAATAGGTGAAACAAGAACTCAAGAGAAGAAGCAAAGAATCGCGAGCACACGAGAAGAAGAGATGAACGACGAGAATGACGAGAATCGAAAGATCACGGAATCAGATAGACTATGAAACCACTCCGGTTAGAACGAGATAAGAAACGAATAAGACTGAAAGGATTTAGGCAGCACTCCGGTTGAAAATGGAAGGAATAGAACATGAACTTGAGAGGATGGAATGATACTTGATGAAGACATGACACAAAACCTCCGGAAGAATTGAAAGAGAATGGAAAGAACTTAGAAGTAGGATTGAATGGAGTTGTTGAGAAAATCAACAACGAAAGAATGAGCTTGTTGTGGACTTATCCAAAAACAACTCAAAAAACTTGAGGTGAAATTATGCCAACACCAAATGCTTGAATATCTGGGAATAACAAAGAAATGCAAAACTCCACTTCAAAAGAATACGGAGAATTAATTACAATTCAAGAAGCAAGAAGAAAAGATGCTTGAACTCCTCCAACAAGAAACTTGATGAACTCTTGAAGAATGAATTAAATCATGCAGAACCACCATGAAGAAATCCGGTGACAAAAGGATGATGAGATAGAAAGAAGGAAAATGAATAAGATGAGCCTTGCATTAATTTAGATGGAGGTTCCGACGAAATGGCCGAGGAAATTTGAACTCCGGAGAAGAAAAGACGAAAGGACTTGGAACTAGAATTTATTCAACAAGAACAAACTCCGAAGGAAAGGATTAATCACTTGAATGCAATAAGAATAAGATTTATTGTATGCTTATCCTTCATCAAATTAAATTGATGACATGGATTTTGCATATTACTTATTCTTCTTGCAAAGGATTATGTTGAATATGGCGCAAAACTTGAGAAAGTCTTCATGAACCACTGGTAGGATTGGAAAGAATGAATGAGTTAATATGATAATCAAAGAAAAAGAATCTTGAACGAACCACCATTAGAATGAAAATGAACGAAGAAAAGAAAAAGAATCGCCGGGAAGAATTAGAAGAACCAATATGCAAGAGGGGATTTAGATGCACAAGAATGAAGAGATAACGAGCTGATTAAAGAACACTTGAACGAAGCACCGGGATAATTAAAGAACGGTAACTGGAATGATGGCCTCCGATGAAAGAAACAGAAAAAACAACTTCTGACATACTCCGGAAGGATGAAAAGAATATCTAACAAATGGAATAATTCGTGAGGATAACAAGAAGCTAGAACCACGAATCTCCGGGAGAACGGACAAGATTTAAGAGGAACTCTTCTTCGGTCTTCAAATGACGACGAGAAACCACACCAAAATAACTGAGATACTCCGGGAGAATGAAAAGCGGAGAGGTTAAGCCCACAATGAAAAGAGTTTGAAAACGATCTTGGAGAAGGCATGTGACTGATGGAATCCATTCTTACGTCACACCTTGAAAATAATTTGAGAATAACTCCGGGGAATTATAAGAGTCAGGTAAGATCCTGGGAAAAGACGTGTGGGTTAGGGCCCACTGAAGAGAAAACACCGTTGGAAAGGGATGTTGAAGAGGTAGATGATGCACCGGAATGATTGAAATATTTGACTGAGGTGACAACCTCAAATTAATTGGAACACCGACGAATCTCCTGAGATGTCTTGAACACTCTGGAAGGATAAACTGGCGAGAGGCGAACGCGCAGGGAAAACACTTAATCCAAAGAAAAGAATGCGATCAACACCGAAAAACTTGAATTGAATCCACCGGAAAGAAAAAGAGATGAAGAATGACGAATGAGACAAGAATTCACCGGTTGAAATAATTGAGGAAAGACTGAAGAGGCTCCGTACGAATGAAAATTGATGGTCGAATGAGACTCAAACTCCGGGAAGAAAAAGGGTGGGAGGGCGGGAAAACAAAGGTACCTGGAGAGGAGAATCGACGAATAACTTGAAGAGAAAACATCGATTGAAATCATTGAGGAAAGAAAGCAAAGACTTCGCACAAGTAGGATGGATACTCAATTACGGACTCCGGCTCCAAGAAGAAAAGGGTGGGCGGGTGGGAAAAGAAAACAACTGAGGATTGAACTTGCAAAGATGAAGAGGTTCGAGTCAACTTGATGAGAAATGCACCGGATGAAAAGAGAAGAGAACCTATGATCGGAAAACCAACTGCGTGATCCTAAAGAATATTTCAAAGGGAAGAGGAGTAATTCAAAACACCTACGTCAAGATTCCTCACCAGAGCGACGAAGGGGTTGAGGAGTAAAAAGAATTCCTACTCTCCGATATAACTAGACTCTGAAAAATAGTTTTCTTCTAGACTCAACAACGGCCAAACTACACGATCAATCAAGGGGGCTCCTAAGGTCGGTCGAGGCTCTGATACCAACTTGTGATGCCCAATATGCGACCCTATCCAAAAGGAACTCAAAGGTCCCACCAAGGATAGACCTGCATATTGAAACATTTTTGCAAGGTGGATATCATTACATCAACATTACATAATAGATGGGGATACATACAAAAGGCATACAATGCCACACGAATACAACATCACCTTACATAAGAGCACCATCCGACTACGGATGAAACACAAACAGAAACTCAAACGACATCCACCCTGCTAGCCCAGGCTGCCGCCCTGGAACCTACCCCTGATTGAAGAAGAAGCAGAAGAAGAACTCCAAGACAAGCAAACATCGCTCTCGCGTCATGATCATCGCGTAACCTGTACCTGCAACTGTTGTTGTAGTAATCTGTGAGCCACAAGGACTCAGCAATCCCATTACCATGGGTATCAAGACTAGCAAAGCTTAATGGGAAAGGAAGGGGTAAAGTGGTGAGGCTGCAGCAGCGACTAAGCATATATGGTGGCTAACATACGCAAATAAGAGCGGGAAGAGAGCAAAGGAACGGTCGTGAAGCTAGCAATGATCAAGAAGTGATCCTGAACTCCTACTTACGTCAAACATAACCCAAGAACCGTGTTCACTTCCCGGACTCCGCCGAAAAGAGACTATCACGGCTACACACGCGGTTGATGCGTTTTAGTTCGGATCTGGTGTCAAGTTATCTACAATCAAACATTAACAAATTCCCATCTGCCGCATAACCGCGGGCACGGCTTTCGAAAGATAATACCCTACAGGGGTGTCCCAACTAAGCCCATGATAAGCTCTCGCGATCAACGAAGGATATACCTTCTCCCAGGAAGACCCGATCAGACTCGGAATCCCGGTTTACAAGACATTTCGACAATGGTAAAACAAGACCAACAAAGCCGCCCGATGCACCGACAAATCCCGATAGGAGCTGCACATATCTCGTTCTCAGGGCAACACCGGATGAGACTAGCTACGAGTAAAACCAACCTTCAAGTTGCCCCGAGGTGGCCCCGCAGACAGCTCAGTTCGGACCAACACTTAGAGAAGCACTGACCTGGGGGGGCTAAAATAAAGATGACCCTCGGGTTGGCCGACCCAAGGGAAGGGTATAGGTGGTGGTGAGGCAAATGGTAAAACCAAGGTTGGGCCTTGCTGGAGGAGTTTTATTCAAAGCGAACTGTCAAGGGGGTCCCATAAATCACCCAACCGCGTAAGAAACGCAAAATCCGGGAGCATAACACCGGTATGACGGAAACTAGGGCGGCAAGAGTGGAACAAAACACCAGGTATAAGGCCGAGTCTTCCACCCTTTACCAAGTATATAGATGCATTAATAATATAAGAGATATTGTGATATCCCAACATAAACCTGTTCACCATGGAGCAATCTTCAACTTCACCTGCAACTAGCAATGCTATAAGAGGGGCTGAGCAAAAGCGGTAACATAGCCAAGCAATGGTTTGCTAGGAAGGGTGTCAAAGGTTAGAGGTTCATGGCAATTTGGGATGGCTTGATAAACAGGTGATAGGTAGCGCAGCATAGCGATAGAACGAAGCAGCTAGCATAGCAATGATAGTAGTGAGATCCAGGGTAGCAGTCATCTTGCCTGAAATCCCGCTAGGAAGAAGAACGAGTCCATGATGAAGATGAAGCCACGAAGACGAACCAAGCGTAGACGAACGAATCCTCACGATCGCAACGAAACGGGAACTATCGGGAAGAAGCACACAACATGGTAAACACACCTCACATGAACACGACATGATGCACAAACAAGTATGATGCATGACAAAGCTACATGAAGCTACTCATGGCAAGAGATGATGCAAACAAGAGCAACACATCAAGGCAAGTTTAAATGAGGCCGAGAACAACATATAACAATTCCGGTAAGTCCTCATATGCAAGTTTCGAAATTGGTCCAGATCTGAATAAACCTTATGTTCAAGTTGTTAAACAGCAAGTTAAGATGCACCAAGATGATCTACATGAGATTTTAGTCAAGTTACATATAAAGTTCATTTAATTCGGAGCTACGGCCTAGAAGATATGAGCAAAACAAGTTAAACATGGCATTGATGCAAAATGCATTCAAACATCAAGAAAACACACCAAACACAAGGATACAACATGATCATATGAAACTATATGCAAAATCAAGCAAGTTTCATATAGAGCACACTCAAAACGGAGCAACGGTTCAACACATACACTCCAAACAAGTCATAACAACAATCTGTCCAAAATAGCAACTAGGCATATTGCAAGCATCAAAACAACATGCTACAGTACCTCGATATGAAAACAAAAAACATGGGCATGATGTACAGGTAAAGCATAACAAAACATGAACACTGAGCTATCTCCAGAAATCACTAGAACATGCTCAAACACACATGGCAAGATAGCAAAAGATAACAGTTCAGACTTTGCAGAATATAACATCAGGTTGCAAAGTTTAGAGCTATCAAACAACATGCTACAGGAACTTATCATGGCAAACAAAGGCATGGAATGAATCTACTAAACTCATGGAACAAAAGTCCTTTACTGACCATGAGCCAAAAGGATCAGAAGATATGATGGCACTCATGTAAACATGGCAAGTTATATGACAGATTCAACCATGGCAGGAACAACAATAAGTAGGCATGTTGGTGAGCTTGAACCACTCACCACAGAGCAATAAATGGCATGACAAGGTGACTAACAGTAAGAAGGCATGTTTGGGAAGCTAAGCATGGCAAGAGCAAGTTCATAGGGTGCACGGATCACTAGCAAAACTCATGGCAAGACTGAAGTTAATGTTAACAGGCTGACAGCAACATTATTTAGCAACTTTGGAGCAAGATTACAACAAGCTACAGCAGGCTATAAATGCAACCAGGGGCATGGATGGATAGAGCATGACATGTATAACAAAACACCCTTACTGAACATCTCCAGATTATGCATAGAATGACTTGTAGCAGCAGGTTTACATAGCATCACGAAATAACAGATTCAGCCTAGCAAAACAGCAACAGCAAGTACACTACTTAACAAGCTCGATTCACTCACCAGAAGTCATTGCATGACAAGATAAGCATAGCATCAGCAAGAAGACATGTTTATGAAGCTAACCAAGGCAAGAACAAGTTCATAGCATGCAAGGATCAACTACAACAACCTTGGCAAAATTGAATAATATGTAAGCAATCTGCCAGGAAACATTTTGTAGCAAAAGTAGAGCAAGAAACTGACATGCTAGGCTACTCCATAATTGCAAACAGGGCCATGAATGGATAGAGAACAACCATAGGTTCAAAATATCCTTACTGAAGTATCTCAAAATATGCTTGGATCTCTCTGTAGCATCAAGTTTACATGGCATAAAAATAACAACAGAACAGGGACTGAAATCAGCAACATCACAAAGCCTAGTTTGCATGCTTGTTCTAGTCACCACATTGATCAAAAAAATACATGGCATACGCCACTGTAAATATGTAATGGCATATTTCAACACACATGTAGACATCGACCTCATAGGATGCACACATCAAACATTGCAAAAATGACAAATGAGCATGTTCCGTTAACAGACAGCAGGCAACATTATATAGCACTCTGGCAACGATGATTCAGGCATCAAGATCGACTCAAATGAACATGATGCAATGGAATGAAATGTGGAGCATCTCTCAATGAACATTTTGACATATTACACGCACAAAATGGAGCTACAGATGCAAAGATATGATGCGATGAACATGGCATGATTATGCAAAATATTTCGGGACTTGATTGAAAAACCAGGGTCAACCTCAAGATCCAGGTCTGGCATGGCGCGTTCCACGAGGTTTGTCGGCATCCTCGCCGGAGCAGGACATGATGGTGGCCGGAGAGGGCCGGAGGAGACCGGGGATGGCCGGATCTGGTCGCTCCCGACCCGATCCGACCGGATCCGGCGAAGGGGCGTGGACGGGGAGGCGCGGCGGCGGGGACGGCGGAGCAAGGGCGGCGCCGGTCGCCTGAGCTGGCGAGAGGGCGCGGGGGACGACGCGGGAGCGGGTGCCGGCGGAGAAGCTGCGGTGAGGGGCAACCGGCTCGGGGGCGCGACCGGGGCGGCGCCGAGCGCGGGGCCGGACGGCGGTGAGGAGGTGGGGCCTGGCGGCGGCGGGCGGATTCCGGCGACGGGGCGAGGTCGCCGGCGGGAGGTGCGAGGTGGCGGGGCGCGCGGCCGGGTGGGCCAGGCGGCGGCGGCGCGCGTGGGCCCGGAGGGCCCCGGATGAGCCCCGGTGGGCCGGCGCAGAGGAGACGCGGAGGAGACACGTGGCATGCTGCGGTTGGCTGCGGACGGCGGCGGAGACGCGTCCGGCGCGGACGGACATGTCCGGCGCGGCGCGGAGGGGAAAATTAGGGTTTTATCTGCGAATTTGGAAGGGGAGGGCACATTTATAGATTCTGGGAGCTAGGAGAGTCCAAATGAGGAGCGGTTTTCGGCCACGCGATCGTGATCGAACGACCGAGAGCATGGAAGGGGTTAAGGTGGGTTTTGGGCCACTTTGGAAGGGTGTTGGGCTGCAACTCAAAGAGGGCTTTTACGGTTACCCGGTTAACCGTTGGAGTATCAAACGACCTCCAAATGGCACGAAACTTGACAGGCGGTCTACCGGTGCTATACCAAGGCTGCTTGGAAAACCTCGGGCTATTCCGAGAAAGTTTAACACCCGCTCACAACAATAGACAAAAGGGGAACGCCGGAGGATATAGGAGTGGCGGATTGCAAAACGGACAATGGGGAAAAAGCTCAGATGCATGAGATGAACACGTATGCAAAATGAAATGCACATGATGACATGATAAAATGCAACACGCAAGCAAATGACATGGCAACGCCGACGAATAACTGGCGGACACCTGGCGCATCGGATCCGGAGCGTTACAATCTACTCTTGTACTACCCATATCATCAATATTAATCAAGCAGGAAGTAGGGTTTTACCTCCATCGAGAGGGCCCGAACCTGGGTAAGCATATGTGTCCCTTACTTCTTGGTACCATCAGCCTTGACGCACAGATCGGGACCCCCTACCCAAGATTCGCCGGTTTTGACACTGACATTGGTGCTTTCATTGAGAGTTCCTCTGTGACGTCGCCGTCAGGCTCGATGGCTCCTTCAAGCATCATTAACGACGCTATCCAGGGTGAGACTTTCCTCCCCAGACAGATCTTCGTGTTCGGTGGCTTCGCGCTACGGGCCAATTCGCTTGGCCACTTGGAGCAGATCGATAGCTATGCCCCCGGCCATCAAATAAGGTTCGGAAACCTGAACTACACGGCGGATATCCGCGGAGACATGATCTTCAACGGATTCGGACCGGCGTCAGAGGCGCCGAACAGTCGTGATGAGCACGGCTTAGACCTGTTGTCAGACGCCGCTCGGGATATCGTCCTGGCAGAAGCCTCGGATATAAACCCGGGACAGGTTGCTTCGCCTAAGGACGGAGGGCTGGACCCCGCCCTCCAGGCCGTACCTTCATCGGTGATGGAGCCGAACACAGGTTTCACCTCTGAGGGAACCTGTGACTCCGGACCCCCGGATTCATATCCGGACGTAGGTTCCAGTCCGCGCGCCCCCAAGCCCGCCGATCCTGGTTGGGCTCCGGTGATGGAGTTCACTGCGACGGACGTTTTTCAGCACTCGCCCTTTGGCGACATGCTGGACTTATTGAAGTCTCTCTCCTTGTGAGGAGACTCCGGGGCGAACTATGTCCGGCTCGAGTGGGAAGCAGACAACGACGGAATTTGTTGCCCACCCACCACCCGCTTCATTGCCACGATCGATGATCTATCCGACGTGCTTGACTTCGACTCCGAAGACATCAACGGTATGGACGACGATGTAGGAGAATCATAGGAGCCACCGCTCACCGGGGGGTGGACGGCCACCTCCTCATATGATATATATATATATATATATATATATATATATATATATATATATGGTGGACACTTCGAAGGAAACTAATGGTGACGAGGCAACGGAGGACAACCCCTCGGGAAGAAAATCAAAGAATGGGCGTCGTCGGCGCCGCTCCAAGCCCCGCCATAGCAATACCGGCCCCGGAGGCGAAAATAATCCAGATGGCGCCGAAGAAGAATATGACCCTGATCAGCCCGCCTTTGAGCAAGCCGAACAGGAAGACGAGCAGGTCATCCCAGAAGAACAGGCGACAGACGCATACCTGGAGGAGGACAACTACATGCCCCCCTCCGAAGATGAGATAAGCCTCGGCGACGACGAGTTCGGCGTACCTGAGGATCCCGTGGAGCAGGAGCGCTTCAAGCGTAGGCTTATAGCCACTGCAAGGAGCCTGAAGAAGAAGCAGCAGCAACTACAAGCTGATCAAGACCTGCTCACAGATAGATGGACTGAAGTCCTGGCAGCCGAGGAATATGGACTCAAACGCCAAACGGCTGACCGGCCACCCCGTGGCCGGGACAAAACGGGATACCAGCCCGCACCCCCACGTCGATACACTACGGCCTAGGGCAACAGGCACGACCTGCAAGATATTCTGGATAATAAAGTAGGATAGCCAAGATCGATCTACGGATCGAGGGGGCGCGCCCCAGCGCGCGACGATGACTGTCACGGCGGATACATCATCAACAAATCCAGTCGGGCCGAACATAGCAACCCAGACCAATCCGACCTGCGTAGCCACATAGCCCGGCAAAGAGGCACCGCACACCCCCTCTGCTCACAGACAAAGTAATGGATCATGAATTCCCAAAAGGGTTCAAACCCGTAAACATCGAATCATACGATGGCACAACAGACCCCGCAGTATGGATCGAAGATTTCCTTCTCCACATTCACATGGCCCGCGGAGATGATCTACATGCCATCAAGTATCTCCCCCTTAAGCTCAAAGGACCAGCTCGACACTTGTTAAACAGCCTGCCAGCAAATTCCATTGGCAGTTGGGAAAACCTGGAAGACGCATTCCTTGACAACTTCCAGGGCACATATGAGCGACCACCAGACGCTGATGACCTGAGGCACATTACTCAACAGCCCAGAGAGTCAGCCCGAAAATTTTGGACTCTGTTCCTCACTAAAAAGAACCAAATAGTCGACTGTCCGAACGCCGAACCCCTGGCGGCTTTTAAGCATAATATCAGTGACGAGTGGCTCGCTCGACACCTCGGCCTGGAAAAACCCAAGTCTGTGGCAGCTCTCACAACCCTAATGACCTGTTTTTGTGCGGGTGAGGATAGCTGGTTGGCTCGTAGCGGCACCACGCCACATTCCGGCACTTCGGACGGCCGCGATGCTAACGGCAAGCCACGGCGCAACAGACATAAGAGATAGAACAACGGCGACAGCACGGAAGACACGGCAGTCAACGCCGGATTCAGCGGACCTAAATCCGGACAGCGGAAAAAGCCGTTCAAAAGAAATAATCAGGGACCTTCTAGTCTGGACCGCATACTAGAGCGCTCGTGCCAAATTCATGGCACACCGGACAAACCAGCCAACCACACCAATAGAGACTGGTGGGTGTTCAAACAGGCCGGCAAGATAAACGCCAAAAACAAGGACAAGGGGCTGCACAGCGACGATGACGATGAGCCCCGGCATCCGAATACGGGGCCGTGGGGGATGGCAGAAGAAATCCCCCCCCCCAGGTGAAAACGGTCAATATGATCTACGCCACCCACATCCCCAAGAGGGAACGGAAGCGAGCACTACGGGACGTCTATGCAATGGAGCCAGTCGCCCCCAAGTTCAACCCATGGTCAGCTTGTCCGATCACCTTTGACCGTAGGGATCACCCTACCAGCATCTGTCATGGCGGCTCGGCCGCATTGGTCTTAGACCCAATCATCGACGGATTCCACCTCACGCGTGTCCTCATGGACGGCGGCAGCAGCCTGAACCTGCTTTATCAGGACACAGTGCACAAGATGGGCATTGATCCTTCAAGGATCAAACCCACCAAAACCTGCTTTAAAGGTGTTATTCCTGGAGTAGAGGCCCGCTGCACGGGTTCTATAACATTGGAAGTTGTCTTCGGATCCCCAGACAACTTCAGGAGCGAAGAGTTGATCTTCGACATCGTCCCTTTCCGCAGTGGCTACCACGCACTGCTCGGGCAAACCGCATTCGCAAGATTCAATGCGGTGCCGCACTACGCATATCTCAAGCTCAAGATGCCGGGACCGCGCGGCGTCACCACTGTCAACGGAAATATGGACCACTCCCTTCGAACAGAAGAGCATACGGCAGCCCTCATGGCAGAACTACAATGTGGCCTCCTCCGACAAACCAATCCGGCGACAACTTCGAGCACTATCAAACGAGTCCGGAGCACCCCGCAACAGGATCAACACGAACGTCAAGATCGTGATTAGCAGTTCGTGCCACGCGTACACAATTACGCACTCAAGATACCTTGGGCATAGGCAGAGGTGCATCAACGACTCAGTCGATAATGCGGGTAACCGCTAAATACCTTCATACTCTTTACCTTTCAGGACACCGCGTTAGTGCAACATCCTCAGAAGATCCGAATCACCGGACTCATATGGAAGAGACACCCAATGAGGCAACAGACGTTGTGCGCAGAAGGAAATACCCAGGTGGAATCTATTTACGATCATTATACTTGCTTCATCTATCTGCACACGGCTTGCCCCTGGATAGTACATGTCAAATAGTCCTATTTTTATCTCTGCCTAATGCATCCATTGTAAACATACACTTAAACGTATTTTTCGTCAAATGGAGATTATATATAGCATCAGCTTATTATCCTTATTTGAGTATTTTTCTCTTATAAATTTTTATTTGGTATTGCATCCATACACCTTGGTACGGCCAGTTTGCCAGGGGCTTCTTATAACGCCCCGTAATATGGCAACTAAAAGTCCGAACACTTTCAATAGTGCGGCACCCCGAACTTATAGCACTATATGCATCAGCTCCAAATCATGTCTTGGGTCTACAGATGGGGTAGCCCGGCTCCCTTGTTTTGGTGCCTTACATTCCGTTATATCGGCTAAGGTAGCGCAGGGAGAACTACTGCGATTGTGTCCCGGTTCTTCCGGACGAGCACCTCAGTAGAGAAAGCCGAAAACTGACCGGCATGATGTGGCGAGAGCTGGTCGCTGTCCGAGAGGTAATAAAATCCTTAAAGATTTTCCGCTTTAGGCGATATATCAGCTTTGTCCGATCAAGGCGTATATAGCGCCCCAATTCGGCCTTCCGAATTCTAAGGGCTTCGCCGAAATTTAAAATTGTAGACTTCTATGGCTAAGTGAAGTTATAAAGCCGCATAGTCCGATGCCTCGTTCGCTGCGCTGGACACCTCCTTAAGGGACCAAACATTTGGATAAAGAGTGTCTGGGTTTTCCATGAACACCCCAGTGCTAGTCACGCGGGGGCGGAAGCCGACGACTGGCCTATTTTCAGGATTTTATAAACAGCCGCACAAAAGGTAATATTTTAAATAACAAAAGCGCTACATAGCGCAAGTAACTTCGTCCTTCAAATACAAACATGACAGAAACGAATTCATTCAAAAATGGTGTCCTTGGTACATTCGTCAGCCACGAGACGAGCACCCTTCATAACGCCATCATAGTACAGCTCGGGATGGCGATGCGCCTTGCCCTCCGGCGGTCCGTCCTTGACCAGCTTCTCCGCATCCATCTTGCCCCAATGCACTTTGACGCGGGCAAGGGCCCGGCGGGCACCCTCGATGCACACGGATCGCTTAATCACCTCAAGCCGCGGGGAGGCATCCACCATCCACTTGATCAGGCCGAAGTAGCTACTGGGCACGAGCTCACCAGGCCACAGTCGAACTATGAACCCTTTCATAGCCAGTTCAGCCGCCCTGTGGAGTTCTACCAACTGCTTCAGTTGGTCACTCAGAGGCATCGGGTGTTCGGCCCCAGCATACTGGGACCAGAACAACTTCTCCGTTGAGTTCCCCTCCTGCGCACGGTAGAACTCCGTAGCGTCTGATACGCTGCGTGGTAGATCTGCGAATGCCCCTGGAGAGCTTCGAATTCGAGTAAGTAATAGAAACACCTCCTCCACATGTTTGCTTTACATAAAGAACTTCTTACCCGCTGTTATCTTGTTGGCCTCCTGGATCTCCTGTTGTGCTTTGTCAGCTTCGGCATTGGCGTCTTTTAAGCTCATAAGGGCCTTCGCAAGCTCGGGCTCTTTGTCCTTCAGATCATGCTCCACGGACTCGCACTTCTTGCCGAGGTCCTGGAGCTCCTGCTGTACCTCACCTACCCTAGCACTTTGCTTTTCGCGCTCCTTACATTCCGAGGCTGCCTTGTCTTCGGCCTCGGACAGCGCCTTCTTCAGGGCCGCCAATTCGGCGGGGGCCCCTGTTACACGGTCACGACACTTAGTTGTTGGACCCACCAATTCTGCCCATCCTTAAATACATAAGAACGGGAATTACTTACCCTTGTTCTCTTCGAGCTGCCTCTTCGTGAGGTCGAGCTCTCCCTGCGCCTGCTCCAGGTCCCGCTTCAGATCTACAACCTCGGCAGTACGGGCAGCAGCAGCAAGCAGCACAGCCTGCTTATTCAAAATAATACTTATGATTAGACTCCTGCGGATTTTAATTGACCCTCTGCTCGGCTTTTCTTTCTAAACGCCAAACAGAGTATCAGGGGCTACTACCTATCGGGTGGTAATTTTGCACATATTTATTACTTACCTCAAAGCCTATTAGGAGGCTGGTGCAAGCTTCGGTTAGTCCGCTCTTGTCGGACGAAACCTTCCGAATCACCGTACTCATAAGAGTACGGTGCCCTTCGTCCAGGGAAGCGCCGCAAAGCGCTTCCAGCAGACCGCTCGGCGCTTCATGCGCAACGGAAGTCCGCGACACAGATGTCTCGCCCTCCTTAGCGAGGGGTCGCCTGCTTGAGTCCGGAACCATCGAAGGTTCCGGAATTGTGTTCGGCTCAGAGCCCGGCTGGCCGTGGCTCTCTTCGACACGATCCGTGGGGATCTTGAACCCCGTGTGTCCGACGTCTGGACCCCGCCTCAGGGCGTCTCCAAAGTCACCTCCCCCCGCTCTGGGAGCCTTTGGGACAACACCTCTGTGTCGTCCGTGGGTTGAGGAGTAGTGGCCGTCGGAAGCGAATTCATCTCCGAATTGCTCAGGGACCCGGAGGAGGATACCTTGGGGTGATCCCTTGCCGGACTGCACATACGTCCGGCATTATAAATACAAAAACTATGAAGTGAAGTCATAATAGAATGCAAACACTTACGATCGTGCTAGGGGCTTTCCCCTGGGCAGCCACCCCTCCTTGCTGAGAGCAGCAGTGGCGGAGTAGTCCGGAAGGGGCCCCTTCCCCTTCTTGGACGCCCCAGCCTCCCCTCCTGGGGCGGCTTTTCTCTTCTTCTCCCCCCCGGTGGGGGAAGGTAGGATCTCTTCCTGATTCCCCCCGCCTCCACGAGAGGAATCCGACTCATCGTCATCGGACGACAGGGGAATGATGGCCCTACGCCGAGGACCTTTTCCGGCCCCTGGGTCCGCCTCCCCGGACCCCTCATCCTTTCCGGATGGGGCGACTTCTTCTTCTTCCTCCTCCCCTTCATGGGAAGAGTCCGCCTCGTCATCTCCGGACGAGGCTTCCGGCACAACCTTACGCCGGAGACCCTTTCGGATCCCCGGGGCCTTCTTCTCCGGCACCTTGTACGGCACCGGGACCAGCATCTTTGTCAGCAGAACATCTGCTGGGTCTTCTAGCGGCGGAGCCGGGCAGTAAACCTGCTCCGCTGTCTCCACATAATCCTGAAGCAAATATGCACAACTATTTAAGGCACTCCCGTGAACATATCAGGAAGAACTGGGTCCGGTGTCAGTCTAAGAACTCACCGGCCTAGGAGCCCGCGCGGTGTGAAGCCCACGGTCTTCGGATGTCAGAGGAGGCACTTCGGAGGCCTTGAACAGCTCCTTCCATGCGCCTTTGTGCGTCAAGTCGTAGAGCCTCTGGAGCGTCCGGTGCTCGGTGGGGACGAACTCCCATAGATTGACTGCCCGCCTCTGGCAGGGCAAGATTCGGCGAACGAGCATGACCTGGATCACGTTGACAAGCTTGATGTTCTTGTCCTTCATGCTTTTGACTCATGTTTGGAGTCTGTCCAGTTCCGTGGAATCACCCCAGGACAGGCCCTTCCTCTCCCAGGAGGGGAGCCGCATGGAGGCTCCGGATCGGAACTCGGGGGCGCCGCCCAGTTGGCGCCGCGTGGCTCGGTGATGTAGAACCACCCCGATTGCCATCCTTTTATGGTCTCCGCAAAGGAGCCGTCGAGCCATGTGATGTTGGGCATTCGGCCCACCATGGCCCCTCCGCACTCCGCCTGTTGGCCTCTTACCACCTTCGGCTTCACGCAGAAAGTTTGCAGCCATAGGACAAAGTGAGGCCGGATGCGGAGGAAGGCCTCGCACACGACGATGAACACCGAGATGTTGAGGACGAAATTCGGGGCTAGATCATGGAAATCTAGCCCGTAGTAGAACATAAGCCCGCGGATGAAGGGATGGAGTGGAAATCCCAGTCCACAGACGAAGTGGGCGACGAATACGACCCTCTCGTGGGGTCCTGGGGTCGGAATGACCTGCCCGGCGTCTGGTAGATGGTGCTCTATGTCCGCGACCAAGTATCTGGCCACCTTAAGATTGGTGATGTGCTTCTCCTTGATGGTGGAAGCCACCCACTTGCCTCCTGCTCCAAACATGTTTAGCTGTGCGGGGAAGACTTGGGCTTGGGCGCTGGAGCTCGAGGGGGCAAGAGTGGGCAAAGGAGGAAGAAGGCGTGGGTGAAAATGGGGGAATCTTATCCCTTTATAGAGGCGCCGGAAGCGGTGTGCCTCTCTACTTGCCCATTGGGAATCGCTTGTTTCCCAAGCGCCACGGTTAATGGCATGGTTAGATTACCCATGCCTGTATTGATGAGAATCCCGTAATAAGGGGACACGATCTCTGCTTTGACAAGACGTGTCATAGAAACCGCCTCGTGATATGCATTGTAGCTGGTTGTAGGGAAATGGTTCGAATAGTGATCCGACCGTAATAACATGTCTCGTCATTAGAAAAATTTGTCAGCAGATTGCATTTGTGAAATATCATTCTCTCTACGGTGGTATGTGAAGATCATCTTGCGGATCCGGACACGGTCTACGTGTTCGATAACCATTTTGAGTATTCGGAGGAGGAACCCGCCT
Organism: Triticum dicoccoides; assembly: GCF_002162155.2. Lineage (NCBI taxonomy): Eukaryota > Viridiplantae > Streptophyta > Magnoliopsida > Poales > Poaceae > Triticum > Triticum dicoccoides. The sequence goes on along the minus strand of NC_041391.1, from coordinate 438,903,712 downwards.
TGCAATGCCGAAGACAATACTGCGCACCAGACTCATCGTCATTGAAGCCTGGTTCAGGGGCTACTGAGGGAGTCCTGGATTAGGGGGTATCCGGATAGCCGGACTGTGTACAACGTCCGGACTATTGAAGCGTGAAGATACAAGACTCAAGACTTCGGCCCGTGTTCGTATGGGACTTTCCTTGGCGTGGAAGGCAAGCTTGGCGATCCGGATATTATATTTCCTTCCTTGTAACCGACTCCATGTAAACCCTAGCCCTCTCCGGTGTCTATATAAACCGGAGAGGTTGGTCCTTAGAAGGCCGATCACAATTACATTCATACCATCATAGGCTAGCTCCTAAGATTTTAGCCTCTACGATCTCGTGGTAGATCTACTCTTGTACTACCCATATCATCAATATTAATCAAGCAGGAAGTAGGGTTTTACCTCCATCGAGAGGGCCCGAACCTGGGTAAGCATATGTGTCCCTTACTTCTTGTTACCATCAGCCTTGACGCATAGATCGGGACCCCCTACCCGAGATCCGCCGGTTTTGACACTGACACCGATGGCGACAACATTAAGCCTCCTTCCCTTCCCGACAGACGGATCCTGCCGGCTCTTTGAGCAGTAGTGAGGGGAGAGAGAGGCCAACAAAGTCTTGTTTAGATCTAGAGAGGGCGAGAGAGAGTGAAGAGAGCAACTACAAGCGCTGAGGCTCCAGCATGTATGTATATACTGGAGAGAGAGTGTGAAGCATGCAAACCCTACAAAACAAGTGCCGAGGCTGCAGCTTATACGTGATGAGGTGATTATACGGTCACTACAAGACCGTATAGCTCCATATCCATCCATTTTGACCAGTCAAAGAATCCTCCTGGCACAAATTATGCTCAAGTGTAGTTATCGAACCCGAGACCTCAAGTTTGATGAGCGAACAGGCTAACCAGCTACACAACTCTCCCGTTATGTTCAACGAGAGGAAAATAACCTTTTATACATTCCTACAGTCGTGTGACAAGCATGCCATGTTTTTTTTGTGTGGGAGTCATTGGGATTTCAATCATAATCGTGTCATGTGGCTTTCGTGGTAAGACTATCCACAGTGGTGCAGAAATAATGCAGCCTTAGTCACCTTACCTCTCTCCATGTAGTACATTGGGTCCCACCAGTCAGAGGGTGAAACTAACAAATTAATAAGAAAAATTAAAAGCGCCAGCGGTGTATCTTACCTCACACATCTCGCTACTGCTCGGGAAAACTGTCCAATTGATCCCTCTGTTCGCTCACGTACTATTTTAAGTGAATCCTTATTATAACATGCACACAATTTTGGGCACATGTATTCGACTTAAGTCGGTGTGCCACCATATCTCGTATACTTACTACTCCCTCCGTCTAGGTGTAATAAGTCACGTTAGAATGTGCAACGGGACCAAGGTGCGTGTGTGTGTGTGTGTGTGTTTGTGTGTTTAACGACATGTGTGTGTTAGAGAGAGCGACAGATCGACCTACTCCTACAAAGAGATGGTGCATAGTGTATGATTTTAGCCGCGAGAGTCGATGCATCCTCTCGTTTCCGGGTGTGTCCAGTAGGGACATGCGGACAGCTGCCACACCCGCTCCTGACCATCCTGGCCCACCCAAAGCCCATCCATCGCCCGCGCGCGCTTCCCGCCCGAAACGGTCAGCACCGCTCCAAAGAATCGGTGCCGGATTCATGCCCGGGCAGAGCGGACGCGGCCTCTCACTGGCGCAAGAGTGATGATTGATTCATCCGTCCAACTTACTGCTATTATGGAATGATTTAGTTCATCTAACGACTACATTAATTTTGATGATGTGGCTCAAGGAGAGGATAGAGAATTCCTAGCAGTGGGGGCTAGCTATTACTAGTAGATAAGTCTTTGTAGAGATTCCACTACATACGGAACAAAAATGAATGAGTCTACACTTAAAATTCATCTATATACATCCGCATGTGGTTCATGGTGAAATCTCTACAAAGACTTATATTTAGGAATGGAGGAAGTAATAGTATAGTACGTACTATAATTTATTAGCGAGATAAATTTGTACAATGCTATGAAGCTTCCGGCTTCTGTTACATGTATCTTGCGTCCAAGGTTGCCCGTTGCAACATTTCATCAAATACAAACGAGACTAACATGCGTGCTATTGCATCTCAATGATTGACAGATCATAGCAAATATGTACTCCCTCCGTTCCAAAATAAGTGTCTCAACTTTGTGCAAACTTTAGTACAAAGTTGTACTACTACTAAAGTTGCCACTTATTTTGGAACAAAGGCAGCTAAAGAAAAAAACAATCCATGCAGTCCCTAGCCCTTGAACCGTGAACCCTAACCAGGCTTCAATTTGCTGGCAACTTTCAAGCTTCCTAATAAATGAAGTTTGCAACCTTTTGACAATCGGATCATTTTGTGCAGTTTCACCAAAATCAAGATGAGCATCCCTGTGGCAAAGAAATTGAAGAAGCGAGATTAGAATAAGATTACTGGCACTAGTTGATGAGACATAAACTCATCACAAATACAGTACATAGAAGCTAGTAGAGGTATGTGCGGGGCAAAGAAGTAGAGAAATATCCAAAGGGAGTGATGTGGGCACATGGAGTAGTGGTGCAAGCCGGCTGTAAAGGGAGTTGTACCTGAGGGACGTACCTCAACCTTGAGGAGGGCGGCAGGAGGCGGCAACTGCCCACGTTGCGACAGTGAGCAAGGGACGAAGGCAACCTCACCGGATTTGTGAGAGAGAATGGTGGGGACCTGTGATCGAGACGTGCCGACAGTGGGTTTTCACCGTCGGCGATGGCGACCGCATCTACACTGAGCATCCACCCCTTCCCCCAGCGGACGTGATCCGCCGGGATGTTAGAGATGTGGCCACAGTCGTTTTGTGCGAGAGAGTGTGAAGAGAGCAACCCCAGCAAGCAACCGTGTAGGCTGGCCCGTCCTGACTATGTATATAGTGGAGCCGTTTCCTTTTCTCTCCATATGAACCTATCATATTGCGTACGTGCCACTGAAGAAAACAAAACTTTATTTATAAATGACGCGGCACCTACTACTCGTTCTCCTATAACCTTGCGCTTGGCATCTCCAAAATATCAACCTTGCGATTGGCTCTTCGCCTCTTCAGGAAGTCGAGCAATAATGGTAGTGCAGTATATATCGTTCTGGCTATATGAGACCGAATGAATTGTTGCACGTCCACCACGTTGGCGAGGGTCGAGGGTCGAGGGAGAGTGCTACATATGGGGCAAAATGAGTGAATGTACACTCTAAAATACGTCTATATACATCAGTGTTTGGAGTATGTACTAGTAGTTCATATTGAAATCTACTAAAGGACATATATATTCCAAACAATATGATATAATCTCTATAACCAAGGTAGTAGGGACAAGGAGTAAATGGAGGGAGTAGTAAATATGTCTCCTCGTCCTGCGAGCCACCGCGCTCATGGGCGAGGGAGCGGGCGTAAGGCGGAGCAAGATTCACCTCATCCTGCGAGCCACCGCGCCCGTGGGCGGGGGAGACGGCATACTAAGCAAGCTTCTCCTCATTCTGCAAGTTGACGGGACACATCAAAAGTACTCCAGTGTATAGAGCCTTGCCTCTAAGGTAGGCCCCACATGGTTTGCCTCTTTTTTTAATTTAACATAACACGTCAAGTCGCAATTTGTTTGTTCACCCGTGGTAGACGATCCTCCCTCCACCAAGTGGACAACCAGTACACGTGCCAAATTACCACGTGTGCTGCCTTTTTCGTACAGAAATGAGCTCCACCGTGTACCCGCGCGGGTGTGGTTGGGAAAGAGACGGGAGTACGTGCGTCGTGCATGCACCTCTTCTCTTTGTGCACGTCCCCCACCTACGTAGGTGTGTGTGAGAGATACAAACCGCGTTCGTGAGTGTTTTTTGTTTTGGGGTAGGGGTGGGGGGTTGATTTCATGAATTAATTGTGGGAATATGTGTCGATGACATCTCAAACAAAATTTTGCATGCAATGTGTGTGAAATGGAGGCCTATCCATATCATACATAGAGAGTCGGGCAGTCCACGAGAAGAGAGGGAGGGATCATAGCTATCGATAGAGTCGAAGAGAGGATCAAGTGGGTGGGTGCGAGATTGATGAAGAGAGCCATCGAAATTGTGTGTGTGTGCAAGTCAAAGATATAGGGCGACTGGCCTACCGGAACGTTAGAGGGCACATGTGAAGTTTGTGTGTGGCAGGGAGACATGACTAGAGCGCTCAATGTATCGGTGTGTGTGGGGGGGAGGGGGTGGGGGGAGGGGTAGGCAGAGGCCTAACTATAGAGGTAGAACGACCCGTATATGTTTTGAGAAGGATAGACCCAGCTATGTCTTGAGGGAGATCGGTCGACATCCATACATAACTGAAGGACGGGAAATATGATGGGACAGAGAGAGAGAGAGAGAGGATAGAGAGGGAGGGAGAGGGGTAGAGTGCTGGATGGGTGATGGAGTTGCTTCTCGAAGATGGTGGGAGAGGCCTACTAGACAAACTAAGTGCTGGATGTGTTTCTGTGTGTGCCTGTGCGTGATAGATCTGTCGGGACGCATCCACGGTTGATGAAGGGGAACCATGTGTTTGGTAAGCAAACCTAACAAGATCGGTAGATCAATTGTTGTTTGTCGGAGGAAGGGAGAGACACAACTAACGAGGTAGATCGATCAATGCGTGGGTAAAAGCGAGTTATAAGGACCTAGCTAGCTATATGTATAGCCATAGATCGGTCGGTGCACACCCATTTGTTAGAGGAAAATAAGGCCCAGCGGGACGGATATACAGAGAGAATGGAGCTAGGAGGTGGTGCGAGAGGCCCAGCTACTAGCTAGATAGGGGGAGGAGTGTGCGGTTGTGAGATCGATGAAAAGAGGGGCGAGAGTTTACACGTGTGTGTGACTGTATGAGAGACACGAGGCAAGGACACATAAAGGAGAAGATTGAAGGTGTGTGTGTATGTTGTAGGCAGGAATCACTGGAGAGGTTTGTCGATCTGTGTGTATCGGAAAGGAGTTGTGGAGACTCTAGGAGAACGACCTAAAGAAAAAAATGAATGTGCCCGGTGGATAGAATGCCGAGGGAGGGGGAGGGCGAGGAGAGCGTGTGAATGCACGATAGGAAGTTAGTGGTAGCTACAAAGGTTAGAGGATTGTGTGGGTGTAAGAGACTAACAAAGATCATAATTTGATATGAAAGCGGATTCATATATTTGAATAGGAGATCATAGTGTTTTAAATATTGCATCCATGAATATAGCGGTGATACACGTGATGTGCACATGTTATACCATAATACCATAATGTGATAATGCATGGCGTTTGCAACTCATAGCTAAATGCCGAACAATCTAAACCATACTATACATCAAACAATCTCACATTTTATTTGAATTTGTGATAATGTGTGGCGTTTGCAGCTTACAACTAAATATCGAACAATCTAAACAATACTATATTTCGAACATTCTCACATTTTATTTGAATTTGTGGTAATGTGTGGTGTTTGCAACTCACATCTAAATACTTGTAGAGGCACCATACATAATGTGATAAACACATTATACATATGAGACATGGTTTAGATTATGAAGATCTAGCTAGAGCTAGAAATGTAATGTGATTTGAAAATCAAAATAAAGTGGATTCAAAAAATTGAGTTCGAGTTCATATATTACACATAGTTCATATGTAACTCGAGACTAATCATGTGGTGTGCTGTGAAGATAATACACAAATGATGGTTTAACTTGACAATAATGATGATTGTAGATCTTATTAAAACAGAGAAATGAGTTCAAATGCTTTGACTTCACAACAATCATTACTGTAGATCTTATTCAAATAGAGAAATGAATTCAAATTTAGTTCATATTGAAGCGGTAGTATATACGTTTGGAATGCACTAAAACGTTAATTTGAGTAGTAGGTTGCATGCATTATACACGTAGCGAAATATTTTAATTGAACATAACATGAGTTCAAAGTTTTGAATGACATTTGTAGTGCGCATTTATTTGGTACAATACACGTTAGGCTTGTCCGGAAATTTCAACCCGCGCCTTGTTAGCCCGAAATATTTAAGATATATCTTTGTCTCGTTGTGCTCCGACAACTCCCTCCATCTCAACCTGCGCCTCACTATTCCGAAATTACAACGCGCGTGAAAAATCGCACCTCCTGTGAAATCCCGACACGTGAAATGCCCGTGGTACCCCTAAACCGAAAGAACCGCCTCAAATCGGTGGGGGTAGTTTCGTAACTTACCCCACATTTCGGACAAGCGCGTCCCTAATCCATGGTTCCTCACTGCCATCCCATCCGCCCACCTATTCGTACACCGAGGCCGCGAAAACCCGCGACAAAACCCCACACCCTGCTCTGTCCCCCACCCAGCCGAAGCCTCTTCCCCGACGACGTCGTCCACAGCAACACCTCGACGTCCCTCATCCACCATACCGGATGAGGATCCGTCGTCGATCTCGTCATCCCACCGGTTGAACCACCCCTTCCTCCACCTCCAAGAAGCTGCCCCGACGTTCCCCTCATCTTTCGTGCCACCTCCATTCCCACACCGCCGTCTTCACCTGCACCACCGGAAGAGCATCATCATCGCCATTTCCTCGGATGAAGCTGCGGCCTAATCGGCCCCACCAAAGAGGTTGTACACTAATCACCGCATTTTCTTCTTGATTCGATCTCACGATGCTGTTGGTGCTCGGTCTCGAGCCGACACGGCGCGGCTCCATCCACGGCGGCGTCGCCGACCACTTCCTCCATGGTGTCGCTCCCTCGGTAGTGACGTCCACATCAGTAGGAGCTGCTGCTGCTTTAGCTCTCGCTCGCGCTGCTGCTCTGCTCTTGCTCCCAGTCCCCTGTCTGGTCTGCTCTTGCTATTGCTCTTGCTCGCGCTTCTGCTCTCGCTCTTGCTCTTGCTTGCGATGCTGCTCCGATTTAGCTACACTTCAGTCGACTAAATCGACTTTTGGGTCAGTCGATTTTCAGGGGGTGGGGGTGGCTTGCCGGGGTGAAGGAAGAACCAGCCGCAGCGGGGAGGGGGGCTTGCTGGAGAGGTACCCCACTATCTATCTTAGGGTTCAGGGTGGGGACGATGGTCACCGGTGGTGGCGAGGTGTTGGCGGGGCGGTGGCATGGGATCGCCGGAGAAAAAGCTCGGCACAGGGGTGCCTAGAGGAATGGCCGAGGCGGAGGCGGACCGGCGGTGGGGAATGTTTTCGGGGCGGGCGGGGCGGCGCACCACCGGCCGCGGGTGGCGGGGGGCTGCTGTTTGGCCGGTGGTGGCTGGCGGCTCAGGGGGGTGGAGGTTGAAGATGAACCGCACGCCCTTGATTTCGTATCCAACGGCTGCAAAATAGACTGACCAGAGATGAAAAAGTTAGTCGACCGACGTGTAGCCTCACCTTGCTAGTGCGTTCAGTTTCGACAGCAAAATTCAGTTTCGACAGCAAAATTCAGTTTCGACAGTTAAGTTCAGTTTCGACAGTTAAGTTCAGTTTCGACAGTTAAGTTCAGAGATGAGCGGCTGATGTATTTTACATCTACCACTTTGTGGTTATGTATTTTATGTCATGTATTGGAGATGCTATTAGAATTCCACTCAGGTTAACGTTGTTCATTGTCTCTCTTGTCCTGCTTCAGCCTCGGCATCGTACAACTCACCGGAGCTGCTCCAACGATGAAACCCTCCATCACAGTGGAGCAGTACCTCTGGCTCCATCTCCAGACACCTAAGATCTTCTTGCCCTCCTCGGACAGCAAAGTCAGCCGGAGCATCCTCACCGGCCAACCCAATCACGCTGAGATCGACATGGCTTCGCCAAAGAGGTTGTACACTTGTTGCATCTCTTTTTTACTCTACATGTTATATATATTGTCCACTGAGCACACGGATTTGTTCCTTTAGTGTCTCCTTGAAAGAAAAAATGTAGGAATTTTAATTTTCACTTGTCCTCCTTTTCAAATTCCGATTCATGAAGCACAAGACTAAGAGATAGTAGCATAATAGCATTATAACCATACATTTTCTTGTGGTTTGACTTAATCTCACCATGCTTCTTTGCATCCTGTGATCTTCCAATTGTTGTGAACCAAACACCGAGATTGGCAGAAATCCTGTGTTTTTAAATTCTCTGTTTTGCATGTGCATTCCTATCATATTCCTATCTATTTCCTATCCCTGCATTGTTGGAATCCTCCAATTCAAACGAGCCCTTACAGAATTACTTCTCTTACAGATAGTTGTCAAACGAGCCCTGCGCCATCGTCCACCCCAGCTCAGCTGCTCCAACGGTAGAGGGGTCCAGCACAGCAGGGATCCGGCCTCCAAACTGTCTTTTGCCGCCTCAAATCTTCCTCCCCGCCGCCGGCAGCCATGAAAACTGCATTACCATCATCAACCGAGCAGATGACCTCAAGGACTACGCGAGTCCGCAAGAGAGGTCGCACTCTTTCGTGTCTGCTTACGTTATGCGTCGCTTAATATTACATGCTACTTTATCGTCCTATGTATTTTTTAATTGAAGCCATTATCTGTATTTTTTTAACTGAAGCCATTACCTGCCTGTTATTATTGGTTTTGGGTCTATCCGCAGGTTGCTACCATCACTCTGGATTTCTGCATGCACTCCTTACATAATCTCACTATGTTTTATTCCTTTGCATGACAGTTATTGTAAACAATGGAACTGAACATGTAGAACAAAAGAGACGAGCCTTGCGTGGCAATAAAATTTCATGCAGACATCGCTCCATGGTAGGCGCAAAGGCAGCCCCCTCCACGCATTTCGGATTGTAATCAAGAGGAAGATATCTGTTCTAAGGGGGATTCAGAAGGAGAGTACAACTCCTATTTACCCCCTGAGGTCTTCGCTCTAACTTGGCATGCTGATGTTGGTTATAGCATGCATATGGTGTCTTGCATTGCTTACTTTATACATCAAATATGTCATCTGATTAGTTTAGACATCCTTCGTGCGAATGCCATCTGTTTAGTTTATTCATCGTTTATGTGAATTATGCAACGCCATCTTGTTTAGCCAGGCATCATATATGTGAATTTTGCAATGCCATCCTGCTTAGCCAGTCATCTTATATGTAAATTATATCAAGCCATCCTTTTTTGTAACATATTACATTTGTCAACAATGTTAGTACATTCAACTGCTCTTCGTGTGCATCAGCCATTTGACACGGTGATGGCAAATTCTGGACTGAAAACAAGGTCTTCAGAGCAGACTATGCTATCTAACGAAGCGCATATCTCGCTGGTTACGGATATCTCCTTAGAGGAGGATTCATAGACAGATGACCAGTCCTATCCCCCCCGAGGTGTATGCCCTAACTTGGCAGGGTTATGTTGCTCATATCGTGCGTATGGTGTCTCGCATTGCTATGTCATTTGATTAGTTTAGACATGCTTTGTGTGAATGCCACCTGTTCAGTGTCTAATTACCATATATGTGAATTATGCATTGCCACCTTGTTGCAAGACATTATATATGTGAATTATACAATGCTATCTTGTTGCAAAGGCATTATATATGTGAATTATGCAATGACATGTTGTTTAGACAATCATCATGTATGTGAATTATATCATGCTATCATTTTTTTGTATTACGTGTTCCATTTGTCAACAACGTTTGTATATTCAACGACTCTTACTGTGCATCAGCCATTTGAAGCGGTGATGGAAGTATCTGGAGTGAAAACAAGGTATTCAGAGCAGACAATGCTACCTGCTGAAGCAGACATCTTATTGGTTACAGAGAGCTCCTCAGAGGAGGATTCAGAGACTGATGACCAGTCCTATTTCCCCCCTGAGGTCTATGCTCAAACTTGGCAGGGTTATATTACCCATGTCATGCATGTTGTCTTGCATTGCTTAGTTTTTACGTCATATATGGATTGCCATCTGCTTACTTGCTTACTATATAAATCATATATTTGAATTATATCATGCCATCATGTTTACATAGTACATACACATCATCTATCTGAATTATGGCATGGCAACCCATTTAATAAAGACATCATATAGTTATATCATCTCATCCTGTTTAGTTTTTACAGTCATCATATTTTGAATTATGGCACTCTATCCGTGAATGTATGTGAATTATGGCATGCCAACCTATTTAATAAACACATTATATAGTTATGTCATGTCATCCTATTTACATAGTCTCATATTTTGAACTATGTCTTTCCATCTTTTTTAGTTAGCCATCATAATGTGAAATTGTGTCATGCTACCCTGTTTAGTTAGCCATCATATATGTGAAATTGTGTCATGCTATCCTGTTTGGTTAGACAACATAAATATGAATTATTTCATGCCCTCTTTTATTCCCCACTATCCATTGCACCTGTCTATCATACAATTTCTATACTTTCAATTAATTTTCTTGTTTATCAGCCATTTGAATTGGAGAGCGTGATGGCAGTATCTAAGGGAGTAACAACACGGTCTTCAGAAAAGATAGTGCTACTAGTTGATGCAGATAGAACCACGGTTGTACTTGCCCAAGGACCAGATCCACCACACATAACCCAGACTCTCGCAGATTGTACCCCTACCCAGTTGGACAGAGAACTAGCTACACCCCTTCTAACCCCAACCCCGGCAGATAGTAAACCAGTTCCAGTTGACACAGCACCATCTCCACCACAGAGCACCCAAACACGAGCAGTTAGTAAGGGAACTGTAGTGCCCAAAGCAGGAGGACCACCACTCCGAATCCTAACTCAACGCTTAAAGGAGAAGAAGATTTGTTCTCAGGTCAGGTTCTGTAGCTATGGTTCATACTCCTTTGCTCTTGCATTACTGTATTTACTCATACCAACTATTTTCAAATGTGAAGGATGGAATTGAAACTCCAATGGTGCAACAGGTATGTTTTAAAGCCGTTTCTTTAACTGGTTTGCTGTTGTAACCTGCTCTATGTTGATTTAAGTTTAAATTAAATAAATAGTTATGTTCTCATGTCATGCACATTACAAGTGTTGTTATTGTTCTATAGTTTCCCACACTTATATTCTGTCTATTCTGCTTTGTATTGAACAAATATTATTTGAACTGTGTCTCTATCTTGATTTGGCAACAAAAACTAGAATGATATAGACCATAAAGTGACCATGGTACATAGATATATGTTTGTTTCATGTTGTTATCCTATCCACTTTACTACTAAACTCATTTACCAAAATGAGTTTCATATACAACATGGTAAACATGTGATGTGTCTGCTTGTTTCTCTTTCAGAATGCGGACAAAATATTGGAGAACAGTACCGCATTATCCAATGGTAAAGGAAGTAATGCAGATAAGATTCAAGATAGTGAGACATCCCTGTTGGCCTCCAAGAAAGCTGATAAAAACTATCTTGACGATAGTGAGAGAAGCCAAAAGTCCCGTCTTGATGTAGTGTTCGAGTTACTGGCCACTACTGCTGGCACAAGCTCTTAGAACTCGCTGCCTGAATCAGTTCATCTTCTTAAGTCTCAACTTCAAGTTGAAAGACATCAATCAGATGTGCTGCGACAGGAAGCTAAAGGACTGAGGAAGTCCCCGCAGAATTCAGATGCATATTTCCTGTTGCAACAGCAAGCGATCGAGGATTTAAGCGCCAAGCAAGAGAAAGTTAATAAGCTTGCTAAGCATCTTGCCAGCATTATGGGTATCCAGGATATTGTTTCTTGAGATCTTCTGAAGTGGTTTCAGTTCTGGATTTGTTTTGCTGCGGCGTTTATTTGCGCTGATTGCCAACTTTGACAACCAGTGTATATGATATGCTGCTTTGTTCCCTATATTTGTACTGGTGGCGAACTTTGATGCCCAGTGGATGTAATATGTGTAATAGCCATGATAGCCTAGTGTTAGTTGCTTGCTTATTTGTTTCCTTGTTGTCTTGTTTATTTGTTTGCTTGTAGTCATTGCAGTTCTTTTTCCGCGGTTTGCTAGTGGCTGCAATAACCTATTTTTTAAAACTAGGCCACAATAACCATGGGCTAATATTTACTGTAGTGATACTAGGCCTCCTACGGGCCATAGAAACAGTGGGCCTTCTATGGGCGGTAGAAACAATGGGCCTTCTATGGGCCGTAGAAACAATGGGCCTTCTGCGGGCCGTATCATCAATGGGCCTTATACAGGCCGTATGATTGATTGACCAAACATGGGCCAAACAGACCACATTATGGCCATAAACGGGCTAGAGTTGGAATCATCCGTTCATGGGACGACCATAACGGGCCATCGTTAATAGGCCATATTTGATGACGCTATGAAAAAGGCCCAACATATTAATGGACCACAAATGGGACGACTGTAACCACGGGCTGAATTTGGCCCACAAGCAGAAAATGACAGTATCGGGCCATAAGTAAACGAATGCTAGAAATGAGCCCAAGAATAAATGGGCTCTGAGAAGGTCAAAAGATAACATGGGCTGGAAACGGCCCAACGGAGTAACGGGCCATTAATGGGTATAAGGTGATACATTGTTCATTACGGGCCAATTTCACCACGGGCCGTTAATGGGTGTAAAGTGATACACTATTCATTACGGGCCAGTTTCACCACAGGTCATTAATAGGCCAAGAGTTACAAAGGGCCTCATATGGGCCGAAAGACGTCATGGGCCATACATGGGCCAGAAGTGAAAACGGGCTGGAATCATATTGGATGGCCCAGATGACGCTACTAGGCCTAATTCGGATAGGGCGTAACGGGCCTTGGGCTAGCGGGCTGTAAATGGGCTATATGTGAACAGGCTATTAACAGGCTTTCCATGGGCCGGCTCGCCACCTTTTGACCAAGTCAAATGGGTCGGCCTTTTCATAGGAATGGGCCTCTGTTAGGCCGTGCCACGTGTCGACGTATCATAGGCGCCTTCTATCCAATAAGTGGATGACATCTGTCCCAACGATGAGCCGACACGTGTTTCCTCCAGCCAATGATGATTTTCCACGTGGAAAATCCCCATTGGTCGGGGCTGTTAACGGGTTATCGGATCCAAAACCCGACCCGATAGCTTAACGGCATTCCGTTATGGTGGATGCCACGTGTCGGTCACCCTTGACGAAAGCACTTCTGTGACGCGTGATTTATCGTCATGGAAGTGGAAACTTCCGTGATGATAATTTTGGTAATGCCATGGAACACTTCTACGACAACACAGGTATGACTATCTTGATTCCATCATAAAATCATCATGGATGTACATGCATGACAAAATACGCGACCTACTGTGACCTCTTGCTTGCTAACCGAGAAGACTGGGTCGTCCATGCCCATCACCGCTACCTGAGCACCGAGACGCTCGGCCATGTCGATTAGGCTCTTGATCCAGAGGTTACTCAGATTGACCTGATTCTTCACCTTGTCCTCGGCATCCTACCGGAGACGCTTGGCGGTGTCCAAATCCTTGGACAGCAACTGGCGGGACTCAAGGGACTCTGCCGAGCGCTGCAATGTGCCGATCCTCGCCTTCATGTCCGACATGTTGTCGTTGGCAGTTTCAAGACTCTGAGTCTTGGAAGAGAGTTGTGACTGCACATCAGCCAAGAGAATCTCAGCTTGTCGTGCTTCCTCTTTGAGTGCTTCCACCTCCTTGGCGCCTCTTACGAGTTCCTCATTCAACTTAGCCACCTACCGGTCAAGGTTAGCTTTGAAGGCACACGCGGCAGCTAGATCATCAGTGAGCTTCTTCAGCTAAGCAGCATGATCAGCGGCAAGGGCACCAAGTGTGGCGCTGTGCTTGTCCTCCAGTTCCTTGGTGCGCTACTTCACAAGAGCCTCCAGATCTTCATCCTTGGCACGGAGAGTGGCCTCAAGCTTCTCCTCCTGGAGGGAGATCTCCCACTATCTAGAGTCTAGAGACTCCTTGTGGTCCGCCAGACGTGCCTTGATACGTCTTCAACGTATCTATAAATTTTTTTGTTCCATGCTATTATATTATCTGTTTTGGATGTTTAATGGGCTTTAATATGCTCTTTTATATTATTTTTGGGACTAACCTAACCTATTAACCAGAAGCCCAGTGCCAGTTTCTGTTTTTTTTCCTATTTTAGTGTTTTACAGAAAAGGAATATCAAACGGGGTTCAAACGGAATGAAACCTTCGCAAGGATCTTTCTTGGACCAAAAGCAATCCAGAAGACTTGGAGTAGAAGTATGGGACTCCACGAGGAGGCCACGAGGTAGGAGGGCATGCCCAGGGGGGTAGGCGTGCCCCCACCCTCGTGGGCCCCTCGTAGCTCCACCGACGTACTTCTTTCGCCTATATATACTCTTATACCCTAGAAACATTAGGGGGGCCACGAAAACACTTTTCCACCGCCGCAACTTTCTGTACTCATGAGATCCCATCTTGGGGCCTTTTCCAGCGATCTGCCGGAGGGGGAATCGATCATAGAGGGCTTCTACATCAACACCATAGCCTCTCCGATGAAGCTGTGAGTAGTTTACCACAAACCATCGGGTCCTTAGTTATTAGCTAGATGGCTTCTTCTCTCTCTTTGATTCTCAATACAAAGTTCTCCTCGATGTTCTTGGAAATCTATTCAATGTAATATTCTTTTGCAGTGTGTTTGCCGAGATCCAATGAATTGTGGATTTGTGAACTTGATTATCTACGAATATTATTTGGTTCTTCTCTGAATTCTTATATGTATGATTTGATATCTTTGCAAGTCTCTTCGAATTATCGGTTTAGTTTGGCCTACTAGATTGATCTTTCTTGCAATGGGAGAAGTGCTTAGCTTTGGGTTCAATCTTGCGGTGTCCTTTCCCAGTGACAGTAGGGGCAGCAAGGCACGTATTATATTGTTGCCATCGAGTATAAAAAGATGGGGTTTATATCATATTGCTTGAGTTTATCCCTCTACATCATGCCATCTTGCTTAATGCGTTACTCCTTTCTTATGAACTTAATACTCTAGATGCATGCTGGATAGCGGTTGATGTGTGGAGTAATAGTAGTAGATGCAGAATCGTTTCGGTCTACTTGACACGGACGTGATGCCTATGTTCATGATCATTGCCTTAGATGTCTTCATAATTATGCGCTTTTCTATCAATTGCTCGGTAGTAATTTGTTCACCCACCGTAATACATACTATCTTGAGAGAAGCCACTAGTGAAACCTATGGCCCCCGTGTCTCTTCCCTATAATTTTATATCTCTTTTATTTACATCGCATCTCGTTTACTATTTTGCAATCTTTACTTTCCAATCTATACAATAAAAATACCAAAAATATTTACTTACTATCTCTATCAGATCTCACTTTTGCGAGTGACCGTGAAGGGATTGACAACCCCTTTATCGCGTTTTTGCAAGGTTCTTGATTGTTTGTGCGGGTACTAGGTGACGTGTGTCGTCTCCTACTGGATTGATACCTTGGCTCTCAAAACTGAGGGAAATACTTATGCTACTTTGCTGCATCACCCTTCCCTCTTCAAGGGAAAACCAACGCATGCTCAAGAGGTAGCACGCCTCGCGGGCCATGACGTCTTCTCTTGTAATCTTGAGCATCAGTTGCTGCCTCAGGAGCATCTTGAACTGCCTATCGTTCCACTCGCGCAACTCCCAACACTTATCCTTCAGCTTCTGGTCCACCTCGTTGGCAGACTCGCACCGCTCCTTGAGCTTCTGCCACTTCTAATTGTGCCAGGCCTGCATCTCTTTCACGCCTACCACCAAGGATTCCATGAAGGACAAGTCCATGGCGACGATGGATGAGTCTTTCGCCTCTCCAGCTCCCTGATAAAGCGGAGCCAGGAGACGTTGAAGCTCTCCATCAAGCTCGGCATCCATCCTCAGGGACAGGTTGGGGGCTCCAGCTCTGAGTGGCGACAGCGGTCAAGACCCCGATCCTGTGCCACACTGATCTAGCATGTAACACCTCATATCACTTTGCGGCCTCACGCACGGTATTCCCACGGGTGTCGCCTTACCAAGCCCGAGACCATTTGCGCCTTTTGGCTCACGTATATGATAGTGTCGCTAGCATCCATATGACAAGAACCCGGGCTGACATGGCTAGTCGTGAACCCAAAGTGGTGCTAACTTACAGGGACAGGCATACATGACCCAGCAACGAACGTGTCGGTCATCAGCGAGTGTATCCGGGCTGTAGCAGCTGGGCTAGCAGGACTCCAGAGAATCCGGGCTGTAGCAGGCTAACAGGACTCCGGTAGACACCGCATGACATTTCCCCGAAGGGACAGACACATGAATAAAGAAGGACACATGTCGGCCATGTGTTCCGGAGCAGTATCAAGCTCCCAGGGCTTAGTGGAAGCACTAGGAGACATTTCCCGATAAGAGAGGCTACCAAGGATAAACAACTAGATAGTGAGATCCCACACATACCAAGCATTTCAATAACATACACACAATATGCTCGATATGTGCAAATACAACATGGCATCACAACATGACTCTACAACTCAAGTAATTTACTCAATAGGCTCCGGGGAGCCAAGTATTACAAACATGGGTCTCTGGAACCAGCATTCAGAGCATACCAGTCAATGCACAAGCGGAAGCTTAACATGTCTGAGTACAGACAATTATAAATGAAAAAGGCTGAGAAGCCTAACTATCTACCATATCCTGCCGAGGGAACAAGATCGTAGCTGAGTTAACAAGCTAAACGTCGAAGTCCACGCGGAACTACTAGAGAGACCGGAGTCTCTCTGCAAAACATAAAATAGGCAAACGTGAGTACAAATGTACCCAGCCAGACTTACATCAGAACTAACTACATATGCATCATTATCAAAAAAGGGGGTGGTGGAGTTTAACTGCAGCAAGCCAGCTTTGACCCGGTGGCTATCCTGAACTATGATTGCAAGTAACTCTTTTCCGGTGGTGCACACGAGTCCACGTATTCACCATATCAATACCCCACTATGGATCCGTTTCCGTCTCCCTACGAGAACGCCATCCATAGCACTCACGCTTATCTTGCATATTTTAGAGTATCCACTTTCACTTGTCTATGAACTGTATAAGCAACCCAGAAGTCCTTTACCGCAGAGATGGCTATTCGAATAGATGATGTTAACCCTGCAAGGGTGTACTTCATCACACACGCCCTCGCCACTTACCACCATTTACACATCATGTATCTCGGCAACCTTCAAGCGGAAGCCTGGCGAGGGAGTCGGCCACGACCTGACTAACCACACAAGTCTCTCATCTAGGTTTATCGCCTATTCGGGTTCCATCCGCAAGGAGATCTGGCCGGGGTGTCGCTCACGGCCCCAAATGATGTGTGCAGGGTTCCCCAGCCCACCTCAATGGGTGGATCTACGCTTGGTACAACGTGCCATGGTGCCTAGTCTGTCCCAAGCCCACCTGTACCGGGAGCCACTTGGTAGACTACTAACACTACCTACAAACACCAGAAACTAGTTGCAACTCCTAGACAGAGATCGAGTTGATTAATAAGTCGAGAGAGCTTGGAGAGCCCAGAGCCCAATGTGTGGTAGTAACTGTTCATGGATCACAAACACAGAATTCAGTTCCTGAGGACGGCTTAAATGAGACAACCCACCATGTACTCCTACATGGCCTCTCACCGCTACCTTTACCAAATTGCGTTCACACATTTAGACCACACAGTAGGACATGTTCACACACCTCCAATTCATCCCCGATGAATCAAACCTGACTCAACTCTAAGCAGTTGCAGGCATGACAAACAAGCATGAATGAGTAGGCACATCAGGGCTCAAACAACTCCTACTCATGCTAGTGGGTTTCATCTATTTACTGTGGCAATGATAGGTCATGCAGAGGAAAGGGGTTCAACTACCGCAGCATGTAACAGTTGAATCGTTGTTGTCCTAATGCAGTAAAAGAGGGCATGAGCAAGAGAGTGGAATTGTATCAGAATGAACAAGGGGGTTTTGCTTTGCTGGCACTTCTGAAGATAGTATAGTTCTTCATCGGTGTCATTGAACTCGTCATCGGAACCACGTCTATCGAGAGGGGACAAACACCGGCAAACAAAGAAGAACACAATCAATGCAATGCACAATATGATGCATGATCATGACATGGAAATATGCTGTGGTTTGAGCTAATTCAACTAGCAGCAACTTAAATGGGGTTGGTTTGAATCTAAGACTCAAATTCAAACTCCATATATGACATTATAAGTGCCATTAATTCAAATTGTTGTATATAGTAGCTTTAAGTTGTTCAAACATGCATGATAATGCCATAAACAGATTCTTTGGATTTTTTCTGATCATTTTTCATATATAATTTATTTCATTTGGACTTACGGTTGAATTTATATGATTTTAAGAAGTTTTAGCTATTTTCTAGAATTTCCTGAATAAGAATAAATTCAAATAAAGACATTATTGCGTCAGTGTTGCGTCAGCAGGTCAACTGCGCTGACTGGTCAAACCTGACGTGCGGGGTCCACACATAAGTGTCACGGGTTAAACAGGGGGTTATTTCTAATCTAACTAAAAGATTAGGGCGCCGGGGCCCACTGTCAGTGTCTAGGGGGTTAACTAAATGGGTAGTTAGCACCTAAACTAATACTACCACGTCAGCGTCGCTGGATTAAGCGCCGACGACCTCACAGTGTGGCGGCGGCTCGCCGGGATGGCGCTAGGGGCGGCGGCTGGGCGCGCGGAGGGCACCAGGATGTAACATCCCAAATTTCCAATTTGGAATTTTATACAAATAGATCATTATTGCATATCATATTTAATGCTTTTTGCCTCGATCCTAGAAAATTCTACGCAACTCAAGGACCCACGGAGAGAGTTGGGAATTTTGATATTTTCATATTTGAGTTTTCTCAAATTTTGGAAAATAGGATCATTTGATTTTATTTATTTTATCTTCAATTATTTCAATCATAAAATTAAGAGAGAGGGAATAAAATGACTTCCCAAAATAAAGAAATAATGAGGATTTAATAAAATATCAAATAAGATTTATTTTGATGTTTTTGCTTTTTTTTGAATTTAGGAAAAATTGCACGATTTTCAAAAATGCATTTTAGTACCAAAAAAATGTTCATCCTGTTCTAAATATTTTATTTGGACGATGAAAATTTATTTTTGTGTTTTTAGATTTTTATTTAATTTTCTAGATTTTTTTCTGTTCAACAAAATTATTAAAAAAAAAGAAAAAAAACGCTCCCGTGCCCGACTGGGCCGAAGCCCAGCCGAGCCAGGCCGACCTGCCCCGCGTCGCCGCCTTCCCCGCACAGCCGCCGCAGAGTCCGGGTCAGACTCCGCCTCCCGCCGGCGCTGCTTGCCCCTCCCCCAAGCCGCTTGACCCCCCTTCCCTTTAAATACCCAGCCTGAGGCCCCTTGGGACCCCAAGCCGCAGCTGCCGCCGCCGCACTCCCCGCCGCCGGAGCTGACCCGCCCCACCGCCTCGTGCCGCCGCCGCCATTGCCTGCCGTCGCCGCCGCCGCCGCACAACCCCACCCCGCCACCGGAGCCCCGCCGGAGTAGCCCCGCCCCGCCGGAGGACCTCGCTGGAGGTACCGCCCGAGCCACCGCCGACGCCATTTTTTTTTGAGAAAAACCAGTTCGGTTTTTTTAGAAAAACCCTAGATTTTTTTATTAAATCGGTTATTTTCGGTTTAATTTTTTAGCGAGCGTTCACTCGTTCATTCGTTTTAACAAACACGTTCATCGTTTAGATCCAGATAACGAACGTTCATTCGTTAACCTGTTCATTGTTTTTCTTTTTCTCGGATTTATTCCGTGATTTTTCTGATCGCGATCTCTGATCCGATTTTCATTTTAGTTTATCTTTTTGCTCGTTCATCGGAATCAGGCAATTCAAGTGCCTAGAGTTTGTCTCGAAACCCTCTTTCCGAATAATCTACTCAAAGAAGTTTTGGCTTCTGTAAAATTTGACTTAGGTCCAGATTAGTAAATGAAGCTTGTTTCTTTCACCGTTTGAGTTTTGTTTCTTCGTTCGATTTGATTCTTTTTGCAAACCGGAGTTCTTAAGATGAATTTTCTGGTTAGATCTCTTATTTGAGTTTTACCCACGCATTAGATGAGTACTTATTGTATGCTTTTTTGTTTGTTTGCTTGCGATAGAGGACCCGGATTGCACCGCTTACTACTTCGAATCCCTAGGTTTCGCGGATCATCAGCAAGGCAAGTAACACTTTGATCATACTTCTTTATTACCCAGTTTTTATGCATTAGATCAATCCTCAAACAATTGCATGATTAGGATCTGTTTAATATGTGGGTTTTGGGAAGTAGATGAGGTAGTACCTATTACCTGTTTTATTATCAAACCCTTGGGAGTTACTTCTACGTTTGCTTATTATGCCATGCTATGCTAGTAGACGTGGATTGGGTGAGTGTATCCATGACAGATGTGAGATTGTTTATTAATGGTTTACTTAAGGTGGCAACTTTAATACACATCTGAGTGGATTGAGGTACCTGGGTATTCCAGGATTACCTGTTTGTTTTGGACCGCCACCCAGGCTCAAAGGGATCATAAGATTATTCATGCTAGAAACTTTCGTGTGCAGCGACATGCAATTATGGGCTCTAGCATAGTTGATTAAGTCATGCGAACTCTTACAGTGGTAGACTAGCAGATGTAGGGGATGTAGGTTGGTACGGTCTACCCATCGTAAGGTGCTAGCGCTTCTGAAAGACTATGTCTCGGTCATCCATTTCTCAAACACCATGTAGTGCGAGAATCCCAACGGAGGAGATCGAGTCATGTGGGGAAAAGTGCGCAACCTCTGCAGAGTGTATAAACCAATCATGATTAGCCGTGTCCTCGGTTATGGACATTTTGAGTATCTAGTACCTGGATTTTCATGTGAATCTCATCACTTTACTCTAATCAATATTGTTGGGTTAGTTTAATGATGTTACTTAATTGGGATTGAGAATGCTGTCAACCATTCGCAATGTTTAAGAACCACCATGATAGTTAAATAAATTTGTTACTTTGCAGTAGGGAAAAACTAGCTTTATGCAAAACTGTAACCATAGAGCTTTCCACCAGCCATATATGCATGTAGTATATCTTTATTCTTTCATTACTCTCTATGTGTTACTTTGCCAGCATATTCCATGTCCTGACCCGTTTTCGGGCTGCAACGTTCATGTTGCAGACTTCTCAGACGACGAGTAAGATGCCTTAGAATCGTGGTTCTATACTCAGTGATGCCGTTGGAGTTGATGGACTCACTTATCTTCCAAGCCTTCCGCTGTTATCGTTATTAGATGGCCTTAAGCCATATTTATTGTAATAAGTTCTCTTTAGAGACATTCGATGTAATCCTTCAAGTACTGTGCGTGTCAGCATTAGTGATCCAGGGATGACACTGATGCACAGAGATCAGACTGTTTGAGGTCTGGTCGCTAAAAGATGGTATCAGAGCACACGCTGACTGTAGGACACGACCACTAAGCTAAAACCCTAGATCACTACTCTCTCTTCTCATTCTAACTCCTTATCTTTTCTACTCTTCTAGGATGGCGGATGCAAGGAACAAGTTCATGCAACCGGATGAAGATACACCCTTTGGACGACACCTGAAGGAAGTTACCAAGTACCTGAAGATCAAAGTACCAAGCTTCACCGGGACCTACAACGCCACTTTACCTGAAGAGGAGCGTTGGATGATTCAATTTCAAGTTACCAAGTTCCAGGAAGGACGTTCATGCCCGTCACTGAGCCCATAGAGTTTTCCTTTGATGCACCAACCTAGAGTCTAGGAAAGAGCATGGCAGCCCACATTACCATGGAACGTATTGGAGAAGTTTACCACAAGGAGCTTAAGGATACTACCTATCAGATTTGTGGGCGCCGAGATGAGCAATGGGAGATGATCAGCACCAGAAAGGACAGATCAATTGCAGCTTTCATCCAGGAGTTAAACCAGCACATTCGATGCCAGGAGAACCAGATGTGCGCAGGCATGATGGATCTGAAGAAGGCCATGACTAAGATCACGGAACTGGAGGAAGAACTCAAGTTTAGACGCGATGGATATGAGGAGGAAATAGCAACGCTAGTCGAGAAGAATGAAGATCTGAAGAAAAAGTTAAGAGTGTTCATGGGATTTCTAGCAACTGGAGAAGACAAAGATCGCACTTGTCCCGAGAACTACATCATCATCGACGACACCGACTCGGACCCGGATGATAGTGATGATGACTATGTTGATGAAGCTGGAGCATATATCATGGAGTCTTCATCAGAGCAGTTTTTCTAGTAGACCACCATAATAGTAGTAGTATTTCCCTCCACGTATCTAGTATAGTTCGAGCACTTCTGTAAACGATAGATAGACCGTTGTATGCCCTTGCTTGTTTGAATGAAGTGTTTTGATTGAAATTTGTCTCATGTGCATATGGGTAGTGTTTTCCCTCTAGACCTCATTCTATTATGTATTCTCATCTTTTCTAAACCCTCAGATGCCTCCAAGGCGTGACAACGGATTTGCTTTCTCACCGAAGCTCACCCAGTTGATCCAGCAGCAGAATGCATTGATGGAGATACTAGTCCAGAATCAGAATCAGGGGAACAACAACAACAACAATCCACCACCGCCACCACCTGTTGATCACTTAACCCGTTTCCTTAGGCTGAATCCATCGGTGTTTTCCAGTAGCACCGAGCCGATTGTTGCAGATGATTGGCTTCGCAAGACAGCTAGAGAGTTGACCACTGCAGGATGCACAGATGCGGAGAAGGTGCGATTTGCCGCACATCAGCTTGAGGGACCCGCAGCATCATGGTGGGAGAATTTCACCGCCACCTATCCAGTAGACACTGTCACATGGGATCAGTTCCAGCAGGCTTTTCGTACTGCTCATGTTTCAGCAGGAGCTATGGCCATGAAGAAGCGTGCATTTCGCAACTTACGCCAGGGAGGATGTACAGTTGGCCAGTATTTGGATGATTTCAGTAAGCTAGCTCGTTACGCCCCAGATGACGTTGCTACAGATGCAGCTAAGCAAGAGAAGTTTCTTGAAGGACTGAATGATGAGCTGAGCATGCAGTTGATGGTAGCAAGTTTCAACAACTACTAGGAGTTGGTAGACCGTGCTCTTATGATTGAAGGGAAGCAGCAGCAGATTGAAAACCACAAGAGGAAGTATGGACAAGGGAAGTACAATTCTGGAGCTCAGCAGAAGCCACGTTTTACCCCGAAATCGGGAGGACAGTTCCAGCATACTCATGGAGGTGGTAGCTCGCAAAACCATAATGGTTCCAAGAATGGTAACGGGAATGGAGGAAGTAATAACCAGAACCGTACCAACCCCTCAACACCAGCCAAGAGAGATCTGAGTCAAGTCACTTGCTTTAAATGTCAGAAGACCGGACATTATGCCAATGAAAGTCCTGAAGGCCAAAATGGAAATGGAAATGGAAGCTCTGGGAAGAAGCCAAACCCTTTCAACAGAGGACAAGTGAACCACGTTAGCGTAGAGGAGGTTGAAGCCCAACCCGATGCAGTAATAGGTAAGTTTTTGGTTAAGTCATTTACTGCACTCGTTCTTTTTTATACTGGTGCATCACATTCATACATATCAAGGGGATTTGTGGATAAGTATAAATTGCCAACCCAAGCCCTCAAGACACCCATGTTAGTAACCTCGCCTGGAGCAGAGTATATGGCAAGGCTATGGTGTGATCGGTTACCATTTAGGATTGGTAACTACGTGTTCCCCTCAGACCTAATAGTATTGGAATCACAAGGATTGGATGTGATATTAGGCATGGATTGGTTATCAAAGTATGGCAGGAACATTGAGTGTGCCAGTAAGACAATTTTACTTACAATGCCAGACGGGAAGAGGATCAAGTATGTATCCAGGCATGAGCCGAATAGGATGCACGTAAATTCCTTATCAGGAGTTGTGCAGGAGGAAGTACCAGTAGTGAAGGATTTTCCTGATGTATTTCCAGAAGAGTTGCTAGGCATGCCACCGGATAGAGACATCGAGTTTCTGATTGAGCTTTTTCCAGGCACAGGGCCGATATCCAAGAGAGCATACAAGATGCCAGCAAAAGATTTGGAGGAGATTAAAAGTCATATTAAGGAGTTACTGGATAAAGGTTACATTCGCCCAAGTTCTTCACCTTGGGGATCACCAATACTTCTAGTGGAGAAGAAGGACGGATCATTAAGGATGGTTATTGATTATCGAGGATTGAATGCAGTAACCATCAAGAACAAGTACCCACTACCGATGATCAATGATCTGTTTGACCGATTGCAAGGAGCAAAGGTATTTTCCAAGATCAATTTGCGATCAGGATACCATCAGTTGAAGATTCGAGAGCAGGATATACCGAAGACAGCCTTTACCACTAGATACGGGCTGTACGAGTATACTGTTATGTCATTTGGTCTGACTAACGTGCCTGCCTATTTCATGAACATGATGAACAAAGTATTTATGGAATTTCTGGATAAGTTCATCGTGGTGTTCATTGATGATATTTTGGTCTACTCAAAGAACGAAGAGGAGCATAAGGAGCATTTGCGTTTGGTACTGGAGAAGCTCAGAGAACACCAGTTATACGCCAAGTTCAGCAAATGTGAATTTTGGTGGAAGGAAGTTGGATTCCTCGGACATGTTATATCTGGAGAAGGAATAGCAGTAGACCCCACCAAGGTTGTTACCGTGACAAATTGGGTAGCACCAATGACAGTTGGAGAGATCAGGAGTTTTCTTGGACTGGCAGGATACTACCGAAGATTCATCGAGAATTTCTCAAAGATTGCCAAACCTATGACAGAGTTATTGAAGAAGGATACCAAATTCATTTGGACTGAGGAATGTGAGGCCAATTTTCAAGAATTGAAGAAACGTTTGGTTACCTCGCCAGTATTGATTCTGCCAGATCAGACCAAGGATTACGAGGTGTATTGCGATGCTTCACGTCGAGGACTTGGAGCAGTGCTTATGCAAGAGGGGAGAGTTGTTTCGTGTGCTTCACGACAGCTTAAACCCCATGAGTTGAATTATGCCACGCATGATTTGGAGTTAGCAGCCGTAGTGCATGCATTGAAGACATGGAGACATTTTCTTATTGGAAATCATTGTGAGGTGTACGCGGATCACAAGAGTTTGAAGTACATTTTCACGCAGAAA
The DNA here is from genome assembly GCF_002162155.2 of Triticum dicoccoides. NCBI lineage: Eukaryota > Viridiplantae > Streptophyta > Magnoliopsida > Poales > Poaceae > Triticum > Triticum dicoccoides. The sequence goes on along the minus strand of NC_041391.1, from coordinate 438,878,515 downwards.
GAGTTAAATCTCAGGCAAAGGAGATGGTTAGAGCTCATCAAGGATTATGATATGAGATTGCAGTATCACCCCAGAAAGGCTAATGTAGTAGCCGACGCATTGAGCCGTAAGAGCCATGTCAATACACTCATGACCGCAGGACTACCAAAGGAGTTATCCGAGGACTTTTGCGAACTATGTTTGGAGATAGTTCCGAGAGGCTATGTAGAAACATTGGAAATTCAGTCGGCTTTGATGGATAAGATCAGAGAAGCTCAGAAAACCAACTAGGAAATTGTTGAGATAAAGGAGAAGATGAGCAAAGGAAAAGCTAAGGGATTTCGTGAGCATGAGCACGATACCTTATGGTTTGAAGACCGTGTTTATGTGCCTAATGACCCCAAGATCAGGAAGTTGATTTTGCAAGAGGCCTATGATTCGCCATATTCGATTCACCCAGGTAATACCAAGATGTACTTTGATTTAAAGGAGACTTTCTGGTGGATATGAATGAAGAAGGATATTGCGGAGTATGTAGAAATTTGTGATGTATGTCAGAGAGTAAAGGCAGATCATCAGAAGCCAGCAGGATTGTTGCAACCATTGCCAATACCCGAATGGAAGTGGGATAAGCTAGGCATGGATTTTATCACCGGATTGCCCAGGACTCGTTCAGGCTATGACTCGATTTGGGTTGTAGTCGATCGTTTGACGAAGGTAGCTGATTTCATTCCAGTGAAGACCACTTACACCAGTGCTAAGTTGGCCAAGATATATATGACCAGGATCGTATGTTTGCATGGAGTTCCAAGGAGCATTGTATCAGATAGAGGAACCCAGTTTACCTCAAAGTTCTGGAATCAGTTTCATGAAACTTTGGGTACCAGGCTAGAGTTCAGTACATCTTTTCATCCGCAGACAGATGGACAGACCGAGAGAGTCAATCAGATTTTGGAGGATATGCTAAGAGCTTGTGCGCTAGATTATGGATCTAGTTGGGATGACAATTTGCCATATGTAGAGTTCTCTTACAACAACAGTTATCAATCCAGTTTGAAGATGGCCCCTTTCGAAGCCTTATACGGAAGGAGGTGCAGAACCCCGTTGTCTTGGGATGAAGTTGGAGACCGTTAGTTGTTTGGACTGGATTTGATTAAGGAGTCTGAACGGAAAGTGAAGTTGATTCGTGACAGGCTCAAGGTAGCCCAGTCCAGGCAGAAAAGCTACGCATATGCAAAACGCAAGGAGACTGTTTACGAAGTCGGAGATAGAGTTTATCTTCGTGTATCTCCACTTCGAGGAGTTAAGCGTTTTGGTGTTAAAGGAAAGTTAGTGCCACGCTTTGTGGGACCATACAAAGTTTTGGAACGTATGGGAGAGGTTGCCTACAAGTTGGAATTGCCTAAGGGATTGTCAGGAGTTCATGATGTGTTCCACGTTTCCCAGTTGAAGAAGTGCCACGCAGAGATGGCTGATATACCGCTGAGAGATACAATGCCACTAGAGGCGATTCAGTTGGACAATGATTTGACCTATGAGGAGAAACCAGTTAAGATTCTTGAATATGCCAGCCGAGTCACCCGCAGCAAGGTTATCAGGTTTTGTAAAGTTCAGTGGAGCCACCACACCGAGGATGAATCCACCTGGGAGCGAGAGGAAGATTTGCTGAAGGACCACCCTCGCCTATTTTCTAGCCAACCCGAATCTTGAGGGCGAGATTCATCTTAAGGGGGGTAGGTTTGTAACATCCCAAATTTCCAATTTGGAGTGTTATACAAATAGATCATTATTGCATATCATATTTAATGCTTTTTGCCTTGATCCTAGAAAATTCTACGCAACTCAAGGACCCACGGAGAGAGTTGGGAATTTCGATATTTTCATATTTGAGTTTTCTCAAATTTTGGAAAATAGGATCATTTGATTTTATTTATTTTATCTTCAATTATTTCAATCATAAAAATAAGAGAGAGGGAATAAAATGACTTTCCCAAAATAAAGAAATAATGAGGATTTAATAAAAAAATCAAATAAGATTTATTTTGATGTTTTTGCTATTTTATTTGAATATAGGAAAAATTGCACGATTTTCAAAAATGCATTTTAGTACCAAAAAATGTTCATCTTGTTCTAAATATTTTATTTGGACGATGAAAATTTATTTTGTATTTTTAGATTTTTATTTAATTTTCTAGATTTTTTTTCTGTTCAGCGAAATTATTAAAAAAAAGCGCCCGCGCCCGACTGGGCCGAAGCCCAGCCGAGCCCGGCCGGCCTTCCCCGCACCGCCGCCTTCCCCGCGCCACCGCCGCAGAGTTCGGGTCGGACTCCGCCTCCCGCAGCCGCCGCTTGCCCCTCCTCCAAGCCGCTCGACCCCCCTCCCCTTTAAATACCCAGCCCGGGGCCCCCTTGGGACCCCAAGCCGCAGCCGCCGCCGCCGCACTCCCCGCCGCCGGAGCCGACCCGCCCCGCCGCCTCGTGCCGCCGCCGCCGCC